>NC_045763.1:17620229-17962372 GCF_008692025.1 Phocoena sinus | reverse complement strand
CTCTAGCTGTGGTGAGCGGGGGGGCTGCTCTTTGTTGCAGTGCACGTGCTTCTCATTGCGGTGGCTTCTCTTGTTGTGCAGCATGGGCTCTACGCGCACGGGCTTCATTAGTTGTGGCACACAGGCTCAGTTGCTGTGGCGCATGGGGTTAGTTGCTCCGCGGCATGTGGGATCTTCCCAGACCAGGACTCGAACCTGTGTCCCCTGCGTTGGCAGGCGGATTCTTAACCACTGTGCCACCAGGGAAACCCAAACACAGCCTCTTGTTCATCTGTATATCCCCCTCATAGCACCTAACACAGTGGCTCGTATACAGTCAGTGCTCAATAAATAACATCTATGACTGTCAATCACAATCTTATATGTCCTGACATTTTCTCTGCCCTTTCATTTTATGATTTTTCTATATCCTATTTTGTTTAGAGCAGGATACCTGGAGCTAAACTCCCTGGCTTTAGATCCCAGCTCTATCAGCTCTTAGCTGTGTCATCTTGGATGATGAATAAACTGAGTGCTGTACCTCAGTTTCCTCAACTATAAAATGGCCTTATCAATTGCTGTGAGGCTTCGATGAGTTATGACACTTCTTCAGGTCTTTGCTCAAATGATCCCTTCCTAGTGAGGACTCTTGTGACTGCCCTGTCTAAAATCGCAACCCTCCCTTGTGTGTTGTATCTTCTACTTGCCCTCCAGGCCCACTCTCCATCCTTCTGCCTTTTCTGCCAGGGGGCCAACCTGAATCATCAGGTTCCTATACCCTGTGGCTTCCAGTTGAGTTTGGCCGACAGGGATCCCTGGCAGAGGATGAGAGGGAAGGAGGAGGTTGGGATGCTTATGCCTCTTGTGGGGTTGCCTTGGGCTGGTTTGAGGCTGGCTGGGTCATCACAGAGAAGGCTCTCTCTACAAGACCTTCTTCCAGTTCCCTTCTGACCAAAGGGCAGTAGCATCCCCCCAGTTACCAGTCCAGGGGTACTGCACCACACTTGTGGGTTCCCTATAGCCTGCCCACACCTTTGTAAATAGTCCCTTTTACACAGCTTCATGGGCCGTTGCTAACGGTCTTGCTGTATGGCCAGGCCTTTGGACCACCCAAAACGGGACCATTAGGAGAATGTCCATATGGTAACCCCTGCTGTGGAGATGGATACAACAATTCAGCCACAAACTCGATCTATATGTGACATATGAATGAGCCCACAGTAAGGCACTGCATCTTGAAGAGAGCATCTGGAATGAAAAAGCTGATTAAGACTATGTGGCCATCATAACCACTTTAGTTCACTAGATGCACGCCTGGACCTATCACAACAGTGAAACTACCACGGCGGTTTGAGGGAGTCCAGTGAGGACTCATTTGACCTATGAAGTCACTGGTGCTCACGGAATGTGTATTACTTGCAGGAACGTTGGCCTGTGGCTCAAGGTGGCTCAAAGTGGCACAATGACCTTTGGATCTGACTAGTTCACAATTGCCATGGATTCTGACTACCATGAACATGGTTTAGGTACATGGGGTGACTGTTCTCTTCCACCAGGCAGGTAGAACCTAGACTCTTAAGGCTCTGATGGGCATCTTTTTCACGTGCTGGAATTCCCAGGTATGATATAATATGATGATGGAATTATCTTTACGGCACTGCCCTCCATCTGTCTACGTGGAATTCACTTGCTCTTCCACTCTTGCCACCTGCAGGTGGTGGGTACAAATGAGCCTTGGTATGGTTGGCTCAAGGAGCAATTACCTTAGCCACTCCCTCATCCTCTGTGGGCACCTAAGAGGGGAACAAGTCCCCCTGATGTGTCAGGAAGTATGGTGACTCCTGGGTTCCTATGGAGGTAAATGTTCTGAGAA
The DNA here is from genome assembly GCF_008692025.1 of Phocoena sinus. Classification (NCBI taxonomy): domain Eukaryota; kingdom Metazoa; phylum Chordata; class Mammalia; order Artiodactyla; family Phocoenidae; genus Phocoena; species Phocoena sinus. The sequence goes on along the minus strand of NC_045763.1, from coordinate 17,960,520 downwards.
AGGACAGATCAACTAGCTCATCCCAGGCACACGACAGATCCCAGAAAATCTAGCAAGAACATAGGCAAGCAATCTCAGGAAATAGACTGGGGTGGAGGGGTAAATAACCTCTCTCCTCTTCTTCCAGATCTGAACAGGCAATGCTAAACAGCCTTGAGCAGCTGCTCAGGCCGGGGCCCGTGGCATGAACCTGTCACAGTACTGAATATGCCATTCCTACCCCCTCCCACCACGCCCAGCTACGGGAGACCTTATTGGTATCTCACTCTCTTGACAATGGCAAGGACATTGCTCCCAGCTGCTGTGCCTTGGGCCTTCACAATCATGTTCTCATCCTCTTCATGGATAATGTTGAGGCCAGCTGGAAGAATATTGAGCAGTGCGCTTTGTAACCCCAAAACTATTTTGTATTCTAGATATAGGTCCTTCATTGCTTTCTCCTTGGACATAATGCCACCTGCATATCAACCTTCATAATAACCCAAGATCTGTGGGCAAGGCAACCTTCCCAGCACCAGCCTCTGATACCATTGACAAGACACTCCTGGGTATTAAGTACATGGGTTTCCCTATTTTATGCAGGTTTTCCTCCCCTAGATAGGTGGAACCATAGAAAGGAAATTACTATGGGGATAGCCAGGGTTCTCACTGTCAAGGTTATCATGAATCCTTAGCTCAGGATATAACCACATAGCTTTGGATTATTTGCTGGCCAACCAGGGGCATAACCATACTCACTGGCCAATACCTCCTGCTGCTTCTGGATTAACACCTTCAGACAAGTCAAGAAGCTCATGCAGCTACCGTAGGAGCAAGTCCAATGCCTGCAGACCACTCCTCCATCTGAACCTGGGGCTCTCTCCCCAGGCTTGGTACAGACTCCGTGACCAGATGGCTCAGGCCTCCACAATGGGCTTTGCACTATTACTCCAGGCCTCCCTCTAGCATTAATGTCTCCTCCAGCATTGCCAACACCACTGGAAGTACCTTATAAGCTCAGCTGATTTCTCCCCTTGTTGATTTCTATGCCCGTTTGGCAGGCTTATGTTTCAGGAGCCCCTAGGTCAGGGGGTGGACCTTGGAAAAACAATTTGGACTTTACTGGAAAACTTTGGGTACTCACTCCAGGTTCCTAGCAGCGAGATAGCAGGTGGGCTCCAGAGGGGCTTCCCTTCCCAAAGCAGAAATGATTCCACATGGTCTCTACTTCCCCTGGGGTCTCCAGGGGCCCTCAGCACTGCAAACAATTCCCCTGGTACCTGAGCTCAGACCACATCTTGTTTACTTGCAAGACTGACCTCACATTTGCCAAAAAAAAGTAGTGAAGGGAATGAGGGGTCCCTCTCCTGGAGCGCATTCCAGGATGTTTCCAGCTATGCCCTGACCCCCATATCTCTCTCCACATGATGACGAGAGGTTGGATGGACAACCAAGTGCCTCATTCAGTGGCTGACCCTCTGCCTCCAAGTTTTCCCAGTAAAGCCCCATTTGCACCTGTGCTGCGTGTACTTTCAGTACTTCACCCAGTACTCTCCTGGACCTCAGGGCTCAGTCCTCAGATCCCTTCTTTACTCCTTCTCACTCCCTTGTTAATGGCTTTAAATATCATCTACTGTTACATGTCAATGCTTTTCTAAATTGTGTCTTTGTTACAGACCTCTACATCCCAGACTCAAATGTGTAACTGCCTACTTTCACACCTTCACTCAGACATCTCAGAATCCATACAGTCAATCCTGAACTCTGTCCCTCCGCTCAAACCCCCTCCCACGTGCAGGTTTCCCCATCTCATAGTAAAAGTCAATTCCCAGCTTCCAGTTGCTCAGGCCAAAGAGTTTGGAGCAGATCCCCACTCCTCTCTTCTCTCATATCCAGCTCTAATTTATTGGCAGGTCCTATTGGCTCTTCCTTAGAAGCATATGCAGAGTCTGGATATTCTCCCTGCCTGGGTGCACCAGGCCACCACCATCTCTCAGCTGAACAAGGCCCTGGTCTCCCTGCCCCCACCCTTGCCCTCTAGTCTGCTCTCAGCACTGAAGCCGGAGCGCTTCATGTCTTCCCTGGTGGTACAGTGGTTAAGAATCCGCTTGCCAATGCAGGGCACACGGGTTTGAGCCCTAGTCTGGGAAGATCCCGCATGCCGCAGAGCAACTAAGCCCGTGCGCCACAACTACTGAGCCTGTGCTCTAGAGCCCATGAGCCACAACTACTGAGCCCGTGTGCCACAACTACTGAAGCCCACGTGCCCAGAGCCCATGCTCCACAACGAGAAGCCACCGCAATGAGAAGCCCGCACACCACAGCGAAGAGTAGCCCCCGCTCGCTGCAACTAGAGAAAGCCCGTGCGCAGCAACGAAGACCCAACACAGTCAAAAATAAATAAATTTATTTAAAAAAAAAAAAAAGTCAGGTCATGCCACTCTGCTCCAGACTCTACAACAGCTCCCACCTCACTCAGAGTGAGAATTATAGTCCCTCCTGTGGCCTGGGGGGTTCTCCATGACCTGGCTCCCCAGCTACTTTTCCCACCTCGCCCCTACTCTGCCCCTCACTTAATCTGCTCAGCCACTGGCCTCTTCGCTTTTCTGTACACTCTCACCCTAAGGGCCTACCATGGACTCTCTTCCTCTGTTGTCCATATACCTACCTCCCTTACTTCCCTTAGGTGATTTGCTAAACATTTCTTTCTCAAGGAGGCCATCCTGACCGCCCAATTTAATACTATAATCTACCTCCCCTTACTTGGCTCTACTTATTTTTCCATAGCATGTATCGCTTTCTAATATACTATTTAACATGCTGTCCCTGCTAGAATAGGTGGAGAGGCAGGGGAGAGAGTAAAAGTAGAAAAAAATGGGGAGAAGGAGAGATGGAGGAAAGGGAAGAGAGAAGGAGAGATTCATGGGATTGTGAGGGGGAGCCCTCCAAGTCTAAGGGTAATCAGAGTGGTTACTGTGTGCACTTACTGTGTGCTTTAGGAGTCTTATCTCATGTAATCCTCACTCTCACCCCAAGGGGGTAGGTTCTATTTCATTACCCTATTTTACAGATCAGCACATTGAGGTCCAAGAGAAGCCAAGAAATCTGACCAAGGTCACATAGATAATAAGTGGTGGAGCTGGGTTTTGAATCCCAGTAGTCTGACTCAAGGGTCCAGCGGGTAGGGTTAGACTATGCATGTAAGAATTTGGATTTTTCCATAGAGCAGTGGGCAACCTTGGAAGGTTATTTAAGCAAATGATTAATATGATCTCTCATCTTTAGAGAGAATGAATGCATGGGGCTGTTGCGGGGATTATCTTGGTGCACGGATGGAAAGCCCTTGGACAAATGCCTAGAGAGAGAGAAGCATTCAGTGATTAAATAAATGATCCTTTCCAGGAGGCTGGAAGATTTTACGTGTGGGCATCTGGTGCCACTGTGTGGCCATTGTCCTCTATGACAGGGTATGGATTCTGGTCTGGCTAAATTTGGTAGTGCAGGGGCTGGTCTGGGTGGAGAGAAATGGCTGCATTAGGGCTGAGGGAAGGGGCGAGGGAGGAACTCCCAGAGAGGAGCCGGTGTCCTGGGGGTGAGGATCCTTGTCAGCAGAGATGCAGAACCCTGGAATGGATTAACTGATTCAGATATTTAGCCCTGGTTTGGCAGCACAAACAAGGATGAGACGTGGTCTTTACCCTAGAAAACCTTATAGTCTGATGGGGAAAAAACATGGGAGATGCATTAGTGTCTGGGAAGCAGAGAGGACTCCTGGGTTGGAATCCCAGTCCTGCCACTTCTGGGGGACTTCACTTCTCAGAGCTTCAGTTTCCTCACTGTCAAACGGGGACAGAATAAAACCTGCCTCATGGGACTGTTGTGAAGACCACAGAGGGTAACACAGAAGGCACTAAGCATCTATATGGGGCACACTGTCTGCATTCAATCTGTGACCCAGAGGCAGGCTGCCCAGCCTGCTCAGAGCCTCACTAAAGATGAACAAAGCAGCCAGCTACAATGGGAAAGAAAACCTGGGTCCCAGCTCCATTGCTGTCACTAAATTTTCCATGTGACCTTGGCAATTCATCTCCCCTCTCACAGTCTGTTTCACCAGCCATACAATGTGGAGCTTGGACAAGATTACTCAGACCTCTTCTCTCTCTAACTTATCACGCCCCCTTTCCGGGTCAGCCCAGATTTTTGGTCTTGGGGGATACAGAATTAGATCCATGAAGGCTGGGCTTCCCTGGTGGCTCAGTGGTTAAGAATCCGTCTGCCAGGGCAGGGGACACGGGTTCGAGCGCTGGTCTGGGAAGATCCCACATGCCGTGGAGCCACCAAGCCCGTGCACCACAACTACTCAGCCTGTGCTCTAGAGCCCGCGAGCCACAACTACTGAGCCTGCATGCTGCAACTGCTGAAGCCCGTGCTCCTAGTGCCCAGGTTCCGCAACAAGAGAAACCACTGCAATGAGAAGCCCGCACACCACAACGGAGAGTAGCCCCCGCTCACCGCAACTAGAGAAAGCCCACGCGCAGCAACGAAGACCCAACGCAGTCAATAAATAAATAAATAAATAAAGAGAAGCTAACCTTAACAGAACCCTTACTAGGTGCCAGGTCCTGGGCTACCTGCTTTGTATACACATTGCAGTTTAATCCTCACACTAGCATAGATATCATCCCCATTTTATAGATGAAAAATCAAAGAGGGCCTGACTTACCCAGGCTACACAGGTAGTCACAGAACTGGGATTTGAACCGAGTTATCCGAATATGTAACAACTAGGCTGACCCCAGTGGTCTTCATACTGTGTTCTTTGGAGCCCAGGGTTCCTCAGAGGTAGCTGAGGAACTGGTGTGGGGGATGGCAGGTCTGGGAGGCCTGTGGGTCAGGCCGAGGCTGTTTCCTGGCAGTTCCCATCATCTCTCCTACGCACATTGGGCTTGGCAGACACTCCTTCTGGAGAGAGCATACGTTTGCCCGCTAGCCTGGAGCATTTTGGGTCACGAGGCGGCACACAGTCTCCCTGACAGATGTGCCCCACTCCCGGCTGCTCGGGGACCCCAGGAACTAATCCCCATAGCGTAAGACACACAGAGGGATTAGTGCTGAGAAATCAGGCACCACGCACCACATCTGCCAGCCCCTGGGGAGCCTGGGTGAAGCCTGCGCCTCAGAACCCAGGATGTCATTCCTGTCCCCTGGAACACGGGGCTCCCGGAGGCACTGGCCAACCATGGCTGGGTCTGAATTGCCCCGTCCTTCCTGAGCCTTCCAGAAGCGGGTGAGTTGGGACCAAGCACCCACGGGTCTGACAGGGTTGTTTCTGACAGGGTTGTTTCTGAGGCTTGAAGAAGGAGGAGGAACTGGAAGCAGAGGCAATGGCAGGGAGAGGGTGACCAATTGTCCCAGTTTCCCCTGGACTGAGGGGTTTGGGACTTTCAGTGCTGAAATCAGGACAGACTTGGCAGACCTGGACAGTTGGGGTTTTTTTGAATTTGTTTCCCCTTGCCTTTGAGGTGGAGCTTCATGAAATGGAGACATGATCCCTACCCTAGAAAACCTCAGTCTGATGGGGAAACAACATGGGAAGATGCATTAGTGTCTGGGAAACAGCGAGGACTTCTGGGTGCAAATCCCCCATCCTTGTCTTCTTGCATTTCTCCAGCCCCCTCTTCTCTTTTCCAGCCTCCAGGACCTCTCTTTGCCTTCTCTCCACTGACTCAGTTTCTTGTTTACAGGGTCTCCTGGGCTATAGAGCTGACTCCTCAAGGGGCTGGAATCTTCCACACCATGGAGAGAAGGAAGACCCAGGTGAGGCATAGCCCCACAAAGGCTTGCTTCAAGCATTGACCTAAATCATAAATCACCCCTCTATCACCTTCATTGTCATCACTAACGTTTCTAGAGTTTGTACCGCAGGCCAGGAACCATTTCAAGTGTTTGCTGTGTATTAACTCATCAAATTCTCAAAACAAACCAGAAACAGATCCTCTTCTTCTTCCTGTCTCAAGGGCCCTGACTGGAGTGCCCCAACTCATCCCCAACTACCTGTTCTATGAAGCTTTCCTCCCCCTCCCACCCCGAGGCTGAGCTCATGGGTACCTCAGAGCCCCCAGAGCCCTCTGATATGATCTGTTTACATCTCTCTCCCAGAGAAATTATTATGACCCCACTAGATACCAGTCTGTGAGCAGCTAGTTTCAAAGGGCTTTGCATGCATTTTCTCACTTACCCTCATCTAAATTCTATGAGGTGTAGGAATGATGGCCATTCCCATTATACAGACAAGGAAACTGAGACTCAAAGAGGGGAAGTCATTGGTCCACAGCTAATAAGGGCAGAGCCAGAATCAAGTCTCAGGCCCCAGAGCCCTTGTGTCTGACCTCTTCACCATCCTGCCGGCTCCATGAGGGACAGATGTTAGCCAAAGGGCGTAGCACTGTGCCCAGCACACAGCCAGCTCCTGGAGATTGTATTCTGAATGAATGACTGGACAAGGAGTGCTGTCCCAGAGTGGCCAGTTGGGAGAAGAAAGGTGAAGGTTTCTGGGCTGCAGACCACCAGGGGAAGGAGCTGGGTGAACCGCGTTATGGGTGGGGTTTGGGAGAGCCTGGATCTCCCTGAGCAACCCCTCCGCCAGCGTTTTCCAGCTGGGAAGAGAGAGGGGAGAGATGCCAAGTGACATCTGCAAGTGTCAATGTGAGCAGCTGGTGAGCACCTTCGACATTAAATACTCACCCCACCTTTGTGTCTATTGGAATAAATTCTGAGACTGGAGACAGACATGAGATGAGGCTGGGCCCCAGAGGAGGGCTGCGCATTGGGGATGCAGAGAACCCAGTCACATGTTGTGGGGGCATGCATAGACAGGGCTAGAATCCCAGCTCCATCATCCACTGCCAATGACCTCATCGAGTCATCGAATATCTGTGAATTTCATTCTGTTCCTGAAAATGAGAGGATAATGCTGTGTCATAGGTACTTGTTAAGTGAGATCAGGCTGCCCTCGACCAGGGCACCCTCACAGGGCTTGCCCCAGTGGTCCTTTGCTCACGCTCTAAGAGGGGCACCTTCCGACTCCCCTCCCACACAAACCCACGGCAATGCCAGAGAGCCTCCCCATTCACTCCTGTGGCTGAGGCACAGACTTGTGTCTGGTGTCACCCCTCTGACACCCAGGTGGAGACAACCTAATGCTCTCGGGATCTTTAATGGCTTCATTTAAAAAAACCTGAAGTACAGTTTATATGCATTAAAATTCACTCTTTTAGGTGTACAGCTCCATGTGTTTTGACAGATACATATGGCCCTGTAACCACCATCACAATCAGGATAGAGAACAGTTTCATCACCTTCCCAAATTCCCTTCTGCCCTGTTGTAGTCTATACCACCCTACTCCCGGGTGGCCATTGATTTGTTTTCTGTCCTTGCAGTTTTGCCTTGTCCAGAGTGTTACGAAAATGGAATTATATAGTCTGTAGCCTTTTTAAAAAAAAATGTTTTCAAAATGTATGTGTTTATCTATTTGGCTGCACTGGGTCTCAATTCCGGCACATGGGATCTTCGTTGCTGCGGGCCAGATCTTCGTAGCGGCGTGCCAGATATTCATTGCTGCATGCGGGATCTTTAGTTGAGGCATGTGGGATCTTCAGTTTCAGTAAGAGAATTTCTAGTTGTGCAAGTGGGATCTAGTTCCCTAACCTGAGCCCCCTGCATTGGGCGTGCAGAGTCTTAGCCACTGGACCACCAGGGAAGTCCCTATAGTCTGTAGCCTTTTGAGTCTGGCTTCTTTCACTTAGCATAATGTATTGAAGATTCATCCACATGATTGCGCATATCAATAGTTTGTTCCTTTACACTGCTGAGTAGTATTCCATTGCATGGATGTACCATAGTTTGTCTATTCATTCACCAGCTGAGGGACTTTTCCAATCTTTAGAAATTATGAATAAAGAATGGTTTTAATGTGAACCCTAAATTCTAGAGCTGGAAGATACTTTTGAAGTCAAATGAGGTTTCCAGATGTAAAAGTAAACCCTTTGTAAATAACCCAGCCCTCTCCAACAGTTAAAGAAGTGGAGGTTCAGAGAGGGGAAGGGACTTGCCCAGAGTTATAACTGACTCAGAAAGGTAGGGCTGAGATTTGAACCCAAGTCTTTCCACTTGCAGGACAACATAAAGTTCAAAACATACTTCCTGAGAACCTGCCAGAGCCAGGTGGAGTGCCGGGTGTTGCAGGCATCAAAGCCAAGGTCTTGGCGCTGGAGACACTCACCACCTTATCAGTAATCAAGAAAATGCAAACTAAACGTAGCAATGAGAATCACAGGTGGTGAAAGTATAAATTGGAACAACTTTGGAGAGCAACTGGATAGTATCTGGTTAAGCTGAAGATGGCTCTATCTTACCACCCAGATATTTCACTCCCAACTAAAATGTATAAAATGCTCACGTCTTTAAGGCAGCCTGGCCCCACAGTCCATGCTCTAACTATTACACTACGAATTATAGTCATACAGCAGCATACTCTATAGAAGTTAAAATGGATAATCCAGAACTACATGTATCAAATTGGAAAAAGAGTAAGTTGAAGGAGGATAATACAGTAAGATATCATTTATATAAGTTTTAAAATCTGAAAAACAATACTATGTGCTGCTTATGGATCCATAAACACATAGTAAAGGAATAAAAACATGCCTGATAATGATAAACACCAAGATCAGAATGGGTGTCACATGTGGGGAGAGGGGGAGAAGATTGAGATCTGCAAAGGGGACAGAGGGCTTCAACTCTACCTAAAATGTTTTATTTTCATGCGTTCATTCATTTAACAAATATTTATTAGGGACTGCTATGTTCCAGGGACTGTTCTAGTCACTGGGAATACTACAGTGAACAAAACAAAAAAAGTCCCTGTTTTCTAATGGGATGGGATGAATAGACAACAGACTCAATAAGTAACATAGTATTTTTTATTTTTTTTAAAAATTATTTATTTGGCTGCACCAGGTCTTTAGTTGTGGCACGCAGGATTTTTTTTTTCTTTTTTTGGTTGCAGCACGCAGGATCTTTGGTTGCAGCATGTGGGCTTTTTAGTTGCGGCATGCAGGATCTAATTCCCTGACCAGGGATCGAACCCAGGCCCCCTGCATCGGGAGCACAGAGTCTTAATCATTGAACCACCAGTGAAGTCCCTAGTACTTTTTAAATATGAGGAAAATATGGTAAAATGTTAAGATTTAATCAAAGTTGGATGGTGGGTGCTCAAGTGTTCATTATATTCTCCATATATTCTTCTCTATGCTTGAAATATTTCATAAACTTAACAGGCCGGCAGGGCTTGGTGAATGGCTGGGGGTGGGGATTGAGGGGCAAGGAGCGGCCAGGGAAGACCCTGAAATTTCTAGCTTGTGTGACTTGGTGGAAGCAGGTGCCATAAAGTGATGTTGAAAATATTAGAGGAGGAGGAGGAGGAGGGAAGATAAGCAAGTTTTGCCCTGGATGTTGGGTTTCAGAGGTGTGGGGACTTCCAGGTAGAAATATTTGGTAGGCAGTTGAAAATGGTAGTCTCAAGCTCAGGGGAGAGAGCTGGGCAGAAGCTGTAGAATCAGTAATCATTAGCACATGGCTGGTATCCTTGTGCATGAGATCACCTGGGGAAATTACGTCTTTCAAGAAATTTGTCCATGTCATTTAAATTGTCAAATGGATTGACATAACATTGTTCACTATACTTTCCTGTAGGATCTGTAGTGGTGGCCCTCTTCCACTTCTGATTAGGTAATTTGTCACCTAGGGATTGTGTGTGTACTGAGGAAAGAGGAGGAGGGGAGCCAGGTACACTATGTTTGTAGGACAGAGGTGAAGGAGGAGCCCTTGGAAAGGGAGATAGGGAAAGAATAGTGAATGCAAGATTTGGTTAATACCCACCTCCTCCGAAAAGTGTAATCCCCAATAGGGTAGGAAACATTTTCTTCGCTGTTTATCAGTATATCTCTAATATCTGGCTCAGTGCCTAGCACATAGTAGGCATTCAATTATAGCTAATGCATTATATAGTGTTTACCACGTGCCCACCACTGTTCTAAGTGATTTATATATATATATATATTTTGTGTGTGTGTGTGTGGTACGCGGGCCTCTCACTGCTGTGGCCTCTCCTGTTGTGGAGCACAGGCTCCGGACGCGCAGGCTCAGCGGCCATGGCTCACGGACGCAGCCGCTCCGCGGCATGTGGGATCCTCCCGGACCGGGGCACGAACCCGTGTCCCCTGCAATGGCAAGAAGACTGTCAACCACTGCGCCACCAGGGAAGCCCTAAGTGATTTATAAATATTAACTCATTCAATCCCTGCAACTGAATACAAGTAGGTACTATTATAAAAAATCATTATTGTGATATAATTCACATACCATAACATTCACCAATTTTGTGTAGAATTCTGTGGTTTCTAGCATATTCACAATGTTGTATAACCAGCACCACAATCAATTTTAGAATATTTGCATTACCCCCCAAAAGAAAACTACCCGTTAGCAGTCACTCCCCATTCCCCTACACCTCCAGCCACTGGCAACCGCTAATTTACTTTCTGTCTCTATGGATTTGTCTATTCTGGACATTTAATATAAATGGAGTCATATAACATGTGGCCTTTTGTGGCTGGATTTACCATGCTTTCAAGGTTCATCCATGTTGTACTACTTCATTCCTTCTTATGGCCAAATGATATTCCATTGGATATATCATATTTTGATTACCCATTCATCATTTGATAGACATTTGGTTTGTTTCCACTTTTTTGCTATTATGATAATGTTGCTATGGACATTCAAGTACACATTTTTGTGTGAGCATATGTCATCTCATTCACCAGAGTCAGTAGAGATAGCCTAGTGGTTAAGGATGCCAGATTCCGGAGCCACCCTGTATGGGTTCAAGGTCCAGTTCTGCCACATAATACTGTGTGGTTTTGGGTAAATGGCTTAGCATATGTGACACTCAGCTCCCTCACTTGTAAACTAGTGGTAATAATAATACTGTCTCATGGGATATTGTGAGAGTTAAATGATTTAATATGCATAATGTACATTAAAGTCCTTAGAATATTACCCCTCACACAGGTGCTATGTTTTTTGTCTCAAAACAACTTTGCAAGGTTATTACCTTTCCTACTTTACAAATGAAGAAACTGGGAGTTGCCAAAGGTTTTATGGGTCTTAGGGTGGTGTATCCTGGATTTGAATGTGGGTTTTGCTTTGCAAGGTTATCTTCTGTGACTGAACATTTCAGAGGCCTGAGTTTGAGACCCAGCTCTCCAGCAGCTGGCTGATTCTCACTCTTCAATGATTTGTACTACTCTCACCCACTCACTCAGCAAATCCTCACCACACCCCGAGCACAGGTCAGCCACTGAGCACAGCAGAGAGATTGTGCAGAGTTGGGCTGGCCAGGAGAGCTAGGCCTTAAACACCAGCACGCTAGCTCCCCAAGGGCGGGAATTCTGATACTGGTACACTGCTGAGCCCCCAGGGCCTGGAACAGTGCCTCTCACCTAGTAGGTGCTCAATACAGAGTTGTTGAAAGGATGAATAAATGAAACAGAGCCCTCAATCCTGGGACAAGGGTCCTGAGTTTTGAATTCCTTCCCAGCTCTCTCATTCTGCAGGCCCTCTAGGAGGGACAGAGAAGGATTAGGGGAGATCAGGGAAGAGTCCTTTCACATCACAGTTTAGGTTACAGCAGCAATGAAGATAGTTCAAAAGAGACGTAAGACACATTAAGACATAAAGGTGGAGAGTCAGGCAGATTGGATCTGAATCCCAGCTTTGCCACTGCTGTGCCCTGTGACCTTGAGCAAGTCCCCTAACCTCTGCGAGCCTCATTTTATCACCTCTAAAATGAAAGTTCCCAAACCAACTTCATGAACAGACTATGAAATGTGGTAAGATAATACCTGTTAAGTGAATAGTGCAGGGCCAGGCTTAAAGCTGGCACTCAACATATGATATTTATTATTTTTTAGACAAGTCCTTTCCTTCCTGTAACTTCAGTTTGCCAACCTGGAAATGAGAAAGTTCAACAAATGACTGTGAAGGCTCTTCCAGAACTTTGGTTGAGCAGGCCAGAGACAGAGATCAAATGCTAGCTCTGCAACTAGCTGTGTGACCCTGGGCAAGTCATTTAACTTCTCTGAGCCTCATCTGTAACATCAGGGCACTGAGGGAGCCTACCTCACAGGGTGCCATGATACGCCTCTTAAAAGGCTTTTAGCACCGTGTCTGGGACACTAACTGGAGGTGGTACTGTGTTTCCAGGATTCTAAGTTGGCTGTGAGGGAATACATCATTCTTCCTGGGGGCCAGGTCGCCACACACACTTTCTCTTTAGATTCCTTGCCACCTCCCCACGCGGCCTCTTCCTCCTCCCTCTCTTGGACTTCAGGCCTTGGTCTCATCGTCTTATGCTCCTTGCTTCCTGCCCTCGCCCACCTCCCAAGCCACACTTGCTCAGCCCCCGCACCTGTCTGAGGAAAAGGCCCCATTTCTCTGAGCCCCACCCTTTCTTGAGCTTTCCAGGCAGGTCCCTTTTCACTGCAACGGTTTTTATACTCACTTGGCAGAGAAACATGGGGGGCGTGGCGATGAGACCAGCCACAGCTGGGAGACACCAGCCACACCTTGGGAGCCTTACGCAGGCCCGCTGCAAGAACACACCGTTGGTGGAGGCTTGGGAAAGCGGGTGTGTGGCGAGGCATGGGGCGAAGCGAGTCTCCTGGGAAGCCTTGTCCTGTGTTCTCAGGACCCACACATTCCCTCCACAACATGTACCGAGCAACCAGGATAAACCAGAGGCCGTGGAGGACAGAGAGTGAGGAAGTGGCCCCTCCCTGGGAGAACTCACACTCCGTGAGGTGGATCAGCTAACCGTTGTAGAACAACTGTGTTAGAGAGAAAGCTGGATGTGCACCACAACGGAGGCTTGTGCCTAGTGCCCTGTTGGGGACTTGGGTGAGGAGAGTTGGGGAAGGCTTCATGGAGGAGGTGGCATTTCAGTGGGTCTTAGATGTTTCACTAAGTACATAGGAGAGAGAGGGCACACCCAGCAGAGGGAACAGGCTATGCAAAGGCACAGAGGTGCAGAGGTACATATGGGGCAGAGCTGTTGAAGGGGCAATCCTGGGAAGGCCCTTGGTTTTACAGGTGTGAAACTTACCCCGAGCTGTGGGCTCTCCTGATGTCTGGGTGAACCTAAGGCATAGGAGGGGCCAGGGCAGGGGTCCCTCTCTCCTCCCTCTTGCTGACCCCCTTGGGGGTGTGCCTTGTCCTTCCCCTTGCAGGCTGGCCGGCAGCTCAGCCTGCTGAAAGGGAAACAGAAGTGGCTCTTCCCGGTTTCCTGCAGCTTCTTCTTTGTGCTCTCTGTGCTCATGACTGGCTGCTTCCTGTGGCAGTATTACCTCCCCAAGCTGAAGACCGGTGAGTGCAGGAACACCCTTGAGTTTCCCCCCACCCCCGGAGGTCCCTGGGGGCTTTGAGCCGCCACTCCTGATCTGAGACAGGAGGGAGGACAATTCTGACTCCAGCTCTCACTAACTGTGCATCTTCGGGCCAGTCATGTGATCCCTCTGCGCCTCGATGCCCTTCTAGAGTAACTGAGGATCTAATACCACTGGGGGTCCCCTAAGCCATCGACTCCAGGGGTAAAACTCAGGGTCCCCCCAAAAGTGCAAACAGTGTTTCCCTTGCTCTTCCTTGGGCCCCCGAGGTGGGATCTTCAGGCCCTACCTCCCTTTAAAGGCACTGCCCCAGCTATATATAAGACCCCGGGAGGAACATGTCCATGTGTCCATGGACAGCAGCTGCCATTTCTTGGTCTCTCCATCCTGGGCTGGTCAAGGCTCAGCAAGTGAACCACCACTGCTGGTAACGCCAGGCTCATGCCCTAGGGCCAGCCCTCCCAGCTGGCACAACCTCACCACAAGATACCAGCCATGGGCAGCCAGGGGCAAAGGGCAGAGCATGCCCAGGAGGAGACAGCACAGTCCTACACTCACTACCTGCTGCTTGGCCTTCGAGACACCAATCAGGCCACAGGCGCCTGTTGGTAGCCCTTCTCTCTTCGCATGACGAGCTTCCTCCCTCCATGTGGTCAGCAGACTTAGACAAGTTCCAGCTCTGTGGGGCAGGCTCAGCCACATCTCTACCGTCCCCCTTTCTCCAGTTCTGATTATATATTTGGGTGGAGAAGTGGACTCAGGACCCCACTTAGGCTTCAGGCTTAAACCACCAGGAACAACTCATTTCATCCCCAGAGCTGTGCATCCGGGCGTTAGGGTTTGAGTCCCATCCTACTTTTGTCCAGGTGTGTGGCTTTCTTGGAAACGCAGGGGGAAGGTGTGGACCTTGGCAGGGCAGGATTCAGGCTGTGAGACCATCACAACGGCCTCCAGACCTCCCTGCATCCTCTAAGGACAGTGTGGGGTGGTAAGGGTATGAGAACCCCCCAAGAGTACAAGAACCACTCTTCTCTAAACCTTCCACTGCCTCCTGAGATCACCCAGAAGTGAGAGAAAACCCAGTGGGCAATGGCCCCTAGACTACTAACCTGATCTCTGTCCTCCACTCACCATGTGATGTTCCCTCCAGGCTCCTTGGGACCAGAGGTGACTTCTGCCCCCGTGAGGATGTGTCCCCAGCACCCTGAGCCTGTGCCCCTGGCCCACCCCCTCCCCGTGTTGAAGGAGGCCCTGAAAAAGGTCAGTGATGAGCCAGGAGAGAACTGGCTGTGTGGGCTAGGCCCGATTGATGAAGGGGAGGGCATATCCTCTGAGCTGGTAGTGGCATTCATTCATTCATTCAACATATAATTCTTTTTTTAAAAATTAATTTATTTATTTGGCTGCACTGGGTCTTAGTTGTGGCACACGGGATCTTCGCTGTAGCAAGATCTTTAGTTGCAGCTTGTGGGATCTAGTTCCCTGACCAGTGATTGAACCCAGGCCCCCTGCATTGGGAGTGCAGAGTCTGAGCCACTGGATCACCAGGCATGCCCCCCAACATATAATTCTTGAGCACTTACTCTGCGCTACACACCAGGGATATGGCAGAAGAAGATACTGTCCTGCTCTCAAGAAGCTACTAGTCTTGGAACAGTCAAGATAGTAAATATTTATAACACAGGGGTAAGAGTGAGGATAGAGAAAGTTTAGGGTACATGGTGACACAAAGGAACTGGACTGGGGGTCAGGGAAGGCTTCTGGAGGAAGTGGTGTCTAAACTGAGAGGTGAACAAGGAGTAGATACCCAGAGGATATGTGTGTGTATAATGAGGGAGCTTGGGGGTGTGAGAGGTGTGCTTTAGATAGAGGGAACAGCGTGTGCAAAGGCCCAGAGGCAGCAGAGTCAGTATGAGGCATATACAGAGAGGATATTCAGTCTGGTGGGGCCATTAAGTGGGGGTGGAGAAAGATGAGATAGGAGAGGATCACAGAGGCCACTGAAAGATGATTAAAGACCCCACAACACAACTTTTACCATTGCAGAATGGCTTAACACTAGAGGGGGCTGTCAGCCAGCTCTTGTCTGTGCCATTCTGCCATTCAGACCCTACCCACTTGGGTCACTCACCTTAGGAGACACACAGATCAGAAGTGTATGTGCAGCAGCCTGGTGGTGGTGGTGGGAGATGGTTTGAAACTTCATCCGAGGAACAGCTGAAGGGAAGGAGGGTGATGTGTCCACATAAGAGCAGGCGTGGGCCAGTGCAGAGAGACACAATCCCTGCCTGCAAATACACAAAAAGCTTTTGTGAAGGAGAGAGAGCAGAAGCGCGCTATTTGGCTCCCAGGGGTCAGAGTAATTAAAAAAAAATAAAGCAACAATAATAACCATAGCAGCCTTCTAGTGAGCACCTGGTACATGCCACACACTGTGCTATCTTCTCTATGTTACCACCTCATGAATCCCTAGCTAAAGAGGAGGAAACTGAGGCTCAGAGAGGCAAAGTTAGTGCAGGGGTGGAAACTACAGGTAGACTGAGCTCAATTCAGGGAATGTAAAATCTCTTGGCAAGGAGGTGCTGGAGTTAGCATAGGGTTCTAATCCTGATTCCACTAGCCATTAACCACCGGGGCAAGTCACTTCATATCTCAAATTTTCTCACCTGTAAAAGGGGGAGAAATCAGCAATGACTTATGAGGATTAAGTGTAACAATGTATGAAAATCATTTTATACTGTGTCTGGCATGTTGTAAATGTCCAGTAAATGTTAGCTGTTAATCACCATCATTATACTACATAACTGAAAATAATGAGGTATTTTCAATAAATGTTCAAAGACAGTGTTAGGGGCCCTCTATATATACTGAATTCTCCAACACTAGGGGGTCAGACTCAGCCTGTTGGAGGTTTTTTAGGGCATCAGACACAGGTTTGATTAGATCAGGGGTTTTAACCCCTCCCTCCTCTTACGTATTTCCAAGGAAATGTTTCTTTGGACAAAGGTCTTATGAGGAAAACTTACATACAAAACAGTTTCCAGGGGATCTGCTCTGATTGCAGCTGGGTGGGGTCCCTACCCCATGGGACACGGTCTGAGAACCCAAGGTCTGGAGGCTCACTGGGCTCCCTTCCAGCCACTAGGGGGAGAGAGTGGAGGGGAGTCAGGCAGGGGGTGCTGTGTACAAGGTGTGGTATGTGAATGGCACAGTGTACAGAACCACATGGGGCCTGTGGGTGGGGAGAGGGGCCTGTCTCTGCACCTGTACTCTGAGGCACCCGCTCTTCTCTTCCAAGGTGGACAGGCTCCTGCGGCAGGCACTGTCTGCCCCAGGCCTGGCTGCTATGTCTGCAGTTGTCATCCACAACGACACTGTGCTCTGGACCGGGAACTTCGGGAGGAAGAATGGTTCAGACCCGGCTTCTGGGCCCCCCAATGAGTACACCATGTACCGGTCAGCTGGGGGACCACCAGGGTCTTGTGGAGGGGGCAAAGGGTGGTAGGACAAGGGGGACCTAGGAGGTAGGGGGACTCAAGAGAATCATGACTGGGGGTCTTAGCTGCCAGGGCCCTTTATTAAGTCTTGGCAATTTTATAGATGAGGAGACTGAGGTCCAGAGAGGACCAGTGAGTGCCTAACATCACACCACAGTGGTAACAAGTCAGGAAGGAATCCCTTCTGGAGAGCCCTTATCCTAATGCCTCCCAAACTAGAAAAGGCGCCCTTATGTCCCACCCCACGCCCCTTCCACGTGACACTAAAGAACCGCAACCAGTTCCTGGGCCCTCGACCTGGGTCTCTGCCATTTGGCAGCAGTGGCCCAGATGGAAGCAACTTGGGACAAACTGCTGCACACCCAGAGTCTCCCCTCCTGGGTGCTGCCTGTAGGCTCCTCAAAGCTCACAGTGCCAAGTGAACACATTTGCTCCCTGAGATGCTGTGAGGATTGCAGGGCTTCCACTCACACTGCACCTGCTATGTGCCAGGCTCAGGGCAACAGCTATATTTATCACTTATTGAGCACTTACTACCTTCCAGGTGTGTTGCCAAGCACTTTGCCAGCACAATCTTGTTCGATCCTTTCTACAACCCATAAAACAGACAATGAAACTGAATCTCAGAAAGGTCTAGCACTTGCCCAAGGCAACTAAGCTGGTGAGAGGCAGAGATAGGATCCCAACCCAGGTCTGTCCCAGAGAGGGAAGTGCCTGGTGAAGGGCCTGGCATGGGGGAGGTGCTCGAGAGTGTCCATCTGGCCCAGCCCCACTTCCCCTGGTAAGTTCTCAAGCATCCCAAAGGCATTCTACAGAGGCTGGTGGATTTCTGTCTGAGATGCTGAATAAGGGTGGACTCAGTGCTTTCCTAATTATACTAGAAAGTTGGAGGCTGGGGGGTGCAGGGTGGAGGTGGGTTGTGAAGCCCACAGGATACCCTCTGCACCCTTGTGCCCCCCACATTGTCCAGGATCTCCAGCATCTCCAAGATCTTTCCCGTGCTGATGCTGTATCGCCTGTGGGAGGAGGGCATCGTGGCCTCTCTAGATGACCCTCTGGAGCGGTACGCCAGCACCTTCACCATTAACAACCCACTGGGCATGGCATCAGCGCCCGAACAAAAGAGCTTGATGGATGGTCTGGAGGAGGTGGGCCCAGCCCCAAGGCCTTCACCCGTCACCCTCCGAAGGATGGCCAGCCAGCTCTCAGGTAAGTGGCTCTGAACTTAATGTAGCTCAGCCCAAACCATTTCAGGTAGGGGAACCAAGGAGCAGGTTCTCATCCAGCCAGGCTGGGCCCACTCTCTGCTCTGCTTCCTGAACTGGCCATAGCTCCCTCTCATCCTTCCTGGGTGGTGGGTCAGGGGTAGAAAGATTGGGTGAGTTAAAAGCTGAGGTGGGGCTTCCCTGGTGGTGCAGTGGTTGAGAGTCCGCCTGCCGATTCAGGGGACACGGGTTTGTGCCCCAGTCTGGGAAGATCCCACATGCCACGGAGCAGCTGGGCCCATGAGCTGTGGCCGCTGAGCCTGCACGTTCGGAGCCTGTGCTCCGCAACAGGAGAGGCCACAACAGTGAGAGGCCCGCGTACTGCAAAAAAAAAAAAAAAAAAAATGCTGAGGTAAAACCTGGGAATTTAGGTCAAGTGGACAAACTGTTGGAAGGTCAAAAGCAAGCTGACAGGTCAAGATCTGCTTATCAGATCAAGAACAAGTCAACAAGTGAATATTTGTTGACAATTCTACAAATTATATATTTTATATATTATTTGAATATAATATATATTCTACAATTATACGTTAATTTCCCTTAATATATAAACCATTACAAAGACCAAGAACCCAACAGAAAAATGGGTAAAGGATAGGAACGGAACAGACAGTTCACAGAAAAGGAATATAAATGGCTCTTAAGAATATTACAAAATATTAAAAGATGCTCAACCTCATTCATAACAAAATAAATGCAAATTAAATCTCCTGACAGACATTTTCCTCTTATCAGATTGGTAAAGGCCATAATGGTGGGTGTACTGAGTTGGTGAAGTTATGGTGAAACAGGCCCTCTTATACATCAGTGGTGGAAATTTAAATTGGTGCAACTTGGGACTTCCCTGGCGGTCCAGTGGCTAAGACGCTGTGCTTCCACTGCAGGGGGCACAGGTTTGATCCCTGGTAGGGGAACTAGGATCCCACGTGCTGCGCTGCACGGCCGAAATAAAGAAAAAAAAATTGGTGCAACCTGTGCAGAGGGCAATTGGTAATACCTGTCACAAAAATGTATATATCCTTTGACTCAGAAATTACACTTTTAGTTAATTCTCTTACAGATGTATTCACACATGTGCGGTATGAGGTATGTACACAGTTATTCACTACAGCACTGTTTGTGATAGTGAAAAAAAAAAGATTGAAACAACCTAAATATAAATAGGGGAGTAACTAAATAAACTATGACACAGTTATACTGTGTATATCAGATTATATATTATAATTATTATGATTATACTGTGTATATATTATAATTATTATGATTATACTGTGTATAATCAGATACTATTGTAGCCCTAAAAAATGGGTAATAACGTTCCTTGTGTACTGAGATGCACATACAATCTTAAGTGGGTAAAAAAGCTCATAACAGCATATATTGTAGCTACCATATGAATAAATAATATATACACATATAATGTATATATGTATATGAATGTATATGTATAATCCATTTGTAATGTATCTGTTATATAACATATATATTTATATACACATATATTACGTGTGTGTGTATATATATAAAAATGTGTATCACATATTTTTGGAAGGGAAAGGGATTGAATCACTGGGCTGCCTCCAGGGAGGGGAACTTGGTGGCCGCGGAGAAGAGTGGGAGGAAAATTTTTCATTGTATACCCTTTGGTGTCTTTGGACTTTTGAATCATGTAAATGAATTACTTATTAAAAACAAATTATATAATAATAATGATGATAATAAAAGATGTGCTAACAAGCCAAGATGAAATCTACATGGTGGAAGGGCAAGGGCAGGCTGGTATACTGGAAGACAAAGCCAGTGAACAGGAATTGGGCAGGAACGGGTGGGAGGGGGGCTGTGCTGCATGGTGACTGACCCAGCCAAGGAGGAGAAGGCAGGCACCAGCTGCACCACCCCAAAATGCCTTCTATTGTTCATATTTGCAGTCACCAACCCGTCAACGCTAGATGGTAGGAATCCACCATAAGTGCCTACTATTTCATCATTTTACAAAGTGCATCCAGGCCTGAGGTCTCAGTCTGTGGACATGGCTGGTTAGCACTCCCATTAGCAGATGGTGAACCTGAGGCTCTGCCAGATAAGGGAACCTCCTGAAGTCATCCAGGCAGGACAGGATCAGAGCCTTGGGGGAGGGTGGCTTAGTGGCCAAGGGCATGAGCACTGAAATTAATTCCAGCTGTGTGATCTTGGGTAAGTCACGTAACCTCTCTGAGCCTTGTTTTACTCCTCTGTAAAAAGACTGGTTCATGCTATTTTGCTGTATTAAATGTGCTAATGAATGTCAAGCACTTAGCAGAGTACCTGGCACACAGCAGGTACTTGTCAACGTAGCTCTGGTTGTTACAGCCAAGGGTAGACCTAGGTTTATGGAGGCCTGATGTAGATATAATTTGGGGGTCCTCTTTAAAAATACAATATTATAAATTCAAACTTGGATACAAGCCTTGGAAGGGGTCATACAGGTGAGAGGCTCTGAAGCTTTTGCTCCATGAGCCTCCTATTAAATACACTCCTGTTTATAACCTGACCCCAGGGCTCCCTCTAGGGGTACACTGTGGATTCTTCTTCATCTGTACCCAAGGGACCCAGCACAGGGGTCTTGTGGTTGTGGTCAGTTTAAAAACACCCTACACGGGCTTCCCTGGTGGCGCAGTGGTTAAGAATCCGCTCGCCAGTGCAGGGGACACAGGTTCGAGCCCTGGTCTGGGAAGATCCCACATGCTGAGGAGCAACTAAGCCCACGAGTCACAACTACTGAGCCCACGAGTCACAACTACTGAGCCCACATGCCACAACTACTGAGCCTGTGCGCCGAGAGCCCATGCTCTGCAACAAGAGGAAGCCACCACCATGAGAAGCCCATGACCGCAACGAAGAGTAGTCCCTGCTCGCCGCAACTAGAGAAAGCCTGCATGCAGCAACGAAGACCCAATGCAGCCAAAAATAAATTAAAATAAATTAAGAAAAATGCAACCCCCGCCCAAACAAACAAAAAAGCCCACCCTACGTGTCCCAAAGCCCACCAATTGAGCATACAGCTGCCTGAATGACTCTGTTATACGTTCCCAGTATTTTTTTAAAATAAATTTATTTATTTATTTTTGGCTGTGTTGGGTCTTCGTTTCTGTGCGAGGGCTTTCTCTAGTTGCGGAGAGCGGGGGCCACTCTTCATCGTGGTGCCCGGGCCTCTCACTGTCGCAGCCTCTCTTGTTTGCGGAGCACAGGCTCCAGACACGCAGGCTCAGTAGTTGTGGCTCACGGGCTTAGTTGCTCTGCACCATGTGGGATCTTCCCGGACCAGGGCTCGAACCCGTGTCCCCTGCATTGGCAGGCAGACTCTCAACCACTGCACCACCAGGGAACCCCCCCAGTATCTTTTATGATTGACCTTCACCCTAATCTAGAGCTTTCTCCCATTCTTGGAGCTTTTCATCCATTCTTAGTTAAGTTTTGTAACACCTCACAGGGAAACCACTGCAGGTGCTTCAGCCCACTTCAAGGTGAGCAAGTAGAGGCTCAGAGAGGTAAAGCATATGGTTTGGGCCACACAGCAAGAAGTGTTAGAGTCAGAATTTAAACCCAGGACTTGTGACTCCATCCCCCAGCTGCTCAAGCCAAGAGCCTGGAGTTAGTTATCCCTGATTTCTCTCATTCCCACACCCTGCACATCCCCTCCAGTAGCAAATTCTGTTGGCTCCATTATCAAAATATGTCCAGAATCCAACCACTCCTCACTCATCCAATCCACCAGCATTTAGACATGGATTTTTGCAAGTCTCCTTACAGGCTTCCCGGTGTCTGCCATTGCCCCCCAAAGTCTGTTTTCACAAAGCAGCCAGAGCAACCCTGATATATGTCAGATCACATCGCTCCTCTGCTCAAAGCCCTACAGTGGCCCCATCCCAATCAGAGAAAAGGCCAAGTCCTTGCAGTAGCCTATAGCACCCTACAGGATCTGGTGCCTGCACCCCAATATCTCTCACCTCCAAAGTCTCCCCTTTTCTCAGTCCTTGCCAGCCACACTGGCTCTTTCCTGCTGATCCTCAAACATGCCAACAGACTCCTGCCTCAGGGCCTTTGCACCTGCTCTTTCCTCTGCTTGAGACATTCTTTTCCTCACAGAGCTATGTGGCTCTCTCCCTCACCTCCTCGAGTTCTCACCTGCTCAAGGGTCACCTACCCTGTGAGGCCTTTCTCTGACCACTCTGTATAAAATAACAATCCCTCCTTTCATACATGGAATTATTTCCCTCCACAGCATGCATATTTATTTGCTTCTTGTCTGTCTCCTCTGCTAGAATGCAGACTCCACACGGGCAGGGACTCTGTTTTGTTCACTACTGAATTCCAGTACGCAGAACAGTCTTTGGCACGAAAGAGATGCTTGAACACTATTGTTGAGTGAATGGGTGGGGAGGATCCTAATCCTGTGATCCTGTCACATCCAATAAACAGAACATTCCAAGTGGCCGGAGCAGCCAGTTCCACAAAACCTATTGCGGCAGTGACCGCAAGAATTTTATGGAATCAAATATCTATGGTTGATGATAACAATTATTTTTTGAGCAATTACTATGACCAGGAACCATGCTAAGCATTTGATTTCACCAAATCCTCACACCGGCCATATGACATAGCAATTATTTCCCTCATGTTACAGATGAGGGGACTCTGGCTCAGAGAGGTTAAATGGCTTGCCCAATGAAACACAGGCAGGATTAGAGTCTATGCCAGAGCTTTTTTTTTAAAGGTGATTTTGTTGTTATCTCTCAACTCATGGAAGGTAGGGGAGGGGGTACAGCCAGGGGCCCATCATCCCACCATCAGCTGACCCAGCAGGTCTGACCACTGCTCCTCCCTAGGGCTGCCCCGAAGGCTCCGTTCCACTTCGCTGCTGTGGAGGGGCAGCACCCAGGAGGCCCTGAACCTGCTCAAGGATGATGTGCTGGTGGCAGACCCAGGAACCAGGTAAGGAGTGAGCCCTGATGCCCTACCAATGTTAGGAACCTCACAAGGTGACATACCCCTCCTGGGAGAGAACCTATGTCACCTCATCCTAGGTGGTCAGAGCCAGGAAAGACCTCGCAGATCACTGATGACAACCCCTGTTCCACAGCTGGGGGGTCTGAGGACCATAGAGTGATGGCAGAGCAAGGCAGCAGGGAGCTGGGCCCAGATCCAGTCCTGTTTGAATCTCATGTTTTTCCCATTAATCAACTCAACATTTATTGAACACTTACTCTGCGCTTGGAATCTGTTAAAATGAGATATAGCAAGCAAACGAATCCAACCAGGTCCCTCCTCGTGGAGTTTGCATTCTTCTGAGTGAACAGTGAACATTCTTATCAGTGAACAGATAAACAAGATAAATACAGACTTTGCCAAGCGCTGGAAATAAATGGGATGCTGATGAGATAGGGAGTGGATAGCTGGTGTAGCCAGCCACTGAACAGAGAAGCCATCAGAAACTCTGATGGCTTTGCAGACAGTCTGAGCAGGTGGGAAGGGTTTATTTAGGGCCTGGAGATGTCCATCCGAGGCTGCATCCTAGCTTCCACCCCTCCTCTTCCAGATGCCATTACAGCACGCTGGCCTTCTCGCTTCTGGCCCATGTCCTGGCAGCCCACACCGCCCAGGGTGACTACCAGCACTGGATCTTGGAGAACGTGCTGGAACCGCTGGGGATGGAAGACACAGGCTTCGATCTGACACCTCCTGTGCGTGCCCGCTTGGCAGCTGGCTTTTATGGCAGCGGGCGGCCGGCGCCGCTATACGATCTCGACTGGTACCGCCCGTCGGGCCAGATGTACTCGACCACCGCTGACCTGGCCAAGCTGGCCATGGTGCTCCTGGGCAGCAGGCCCCAGCGGCTTCTGCGGCCAGACGCGGCTAAGACACTACTGGCGCCGCTGCTGGCCTGCCCGGGCGCCTACTTCGCCAACGAGACTGGCACACCGTGGGAGTTCCATGCGCAGCGGGGCTACCGCGTGGTGCGCAAGGACGGTGACCTGGACGGCTACGCTGCCACCTTCTCCCTGGTGCCGCCGCTGCGCCTGAGCCTCGTGCTGCTCCTGGCCGGGCCGAGGCCGCCAGGGCCTGACCTGGTGGCTCAGGTCTACGATGTGCTTCTGCCGGCTATGGAGAGTGCCCTCCGTGAGGCCGTGCTCAGCCCGGCTCCGCCGCCCAGCGCACGACCCTTCGCTGGCTACTTCACTTTTGCCAATTTGACTTTCTACGAAGTGCGCGCCGGGCCGGCGGGCGAGCTGCGCCTGCGCCAGTTCGGGCCCCGCGTGGAGGCGCTGGTGCCCCCGGCGTTCCGCACGTTGGCTCTGCGCCACCTGCGTGGCCGCGTCTTCCAGCTGTATGTGGCCCGCGAGTTTCCGTGCGCACTGCCGCTGGGTGACTCCTGGCTGTCCCTCGAGGCCCAGCACGGGCAGCTCGTCAACTTCTATCCTTTGGACCACCACGGGCTTTCCCCAGGCTTCGACGTGCCAGGCCTCAACACGTACCGGGTGATGCGGCTGTCTCACAAGCCAGTATTCAAGACCCAGTGACCCCTGTTCAGAGCCTCCCCTTCTCTCGCCTGGCAGCTTTCCATCCTAGCTCTGCAAGGTAAGGCTGCAGGGATGTCTATTAAAGAACTAAGGAGTTGGCAAAGTGGGATAGGGCCGTTCTACTCAAAGTGTGGTCTGTGAACCACAGCCGGTGGCGAACTGTTTGTTATCCATGGGAGAGGAAGAGTTTACAGAAATTTAGTGAGCATTTAGAAACTTTAATAGCAAATTGACAGTACTTTTATGTCTGTTGAATCTAAGAATATGGTCTAGCATTGTGTCTTTTAAAAATCAACCTTATATGTATGGAAACACAAAAGACCCCAAATAGCCAAAGCAATCCTGAGAAAGAAAAATGGAGCTGGAGGCATCAGGCTCCCTGACTTCAGACTATACTACAAAGCTACAGTAATTAAGACAGTATGGTACTGGCACAAAAACAGAAATATAGATCAATGGAACAGGACAGAAAGCCCAGAGATAAACCCATGCACATATGGTCACCTTATTTTTGATAAAGGAGGCAAGAATATACAATGGAGAAAAGACAGCCTCTTCAATGAGTGGTGCTGGGAAAACTGGACAGCTACATGTAAAAGAATGAAATTAGAACAATCCCTTACACCATACACAAAAATAAACTCAAAATGGCTTAAAGACCTAAATGTAAGGCCAGACACTATAAAACACTTAGAGGAAAACATAGGCAGAACACTCTATGACATAAATCACAGCAAGATCCTTTTTGACCCACCTCCTAGAGAAATGGAAATAAAAACAAAGATAAACAAATGGGACCTAATGAAACTTAAAAGCTTTTGCACAGCAAAGGAAACCATAAACAAGATGAAAAGACAACCCTCAGAATAGGAGAAAATATTTGCAAATGAAGCAACTGACAAAGGATTAATCTCCAAAATTTACAAGCAGCTCATGCAGCTCAATATCAAAAAAACCCAAACAATCCAATCCCAAAATGAGCAGAAGACCTAAATAGACATTTCTCCAAAGAAGATATACAGATTGCCAACAAACACATGAAAGGATGCTCAACATCATTAATCATTAGAGAAACGCAAATCAAAACTACAATGAGGTATCACCTCACACCAGTCAGAATGGCCATCATCAAAAAATTTGCAAACAAGTGCTGGAGAGGGTGTGGAGAAAAGGGAACCCTGTTGCACTGCTGGTGGGAATGTAAATTGATACAGCCACTATGGAGAACAGTATGGAGGTTCCTTAAAAAACTAAAAATAGAACTACCATACGACCCAGCAATCCCACTGCTGGGCATATACCCTGAGAATACCATAATTCAAGAAGAGTTGGGCTTCCCTGGTGGCACAGTGGTTGAGAGTCCGCCTGCTGATGTGGGGGACATGGGTTTGTGTCCCGGTCTGGGAAGATCCCACATGCCATGGAGCGGCTAGGCCCATGAGCTATGGACACTGAGCCTGCGCGTCTGGAGCGTGTGCTCCACAACGGGAGAGGCCACAACAGTGAGAGGCCCGCGTACCGAAAAAAAAAAAAGAGTCATGTACCACAATGTTCACTGCAGCTCTATTTACAATAGCCAGGTCATGAAAGCAATGTAAGTGTCCATCGACAAATGAATGGATAAAGAAGATTTGGCACATATATACAATGGAATATTACTCAGCCATAAAAAGAAACAGGATTGAGTTATTTGTAGTGAGGTGGACGGACCTAGAGTCTGTCATACAGAGTGAAGTAAGTCAGAAAGAGAAAAACAAATACCGTATGCTAACACATATATATGCTAATACATATATATGGAATCTAAAAAGCACTCCTAAAACCCCAAAAAACTGGTCATGAAGAACCTAGGGGCAGGACGGGAATAAATGCGCATACCTACTAGAGAATGGACTTGAGGACACGGGGAGGGGGCAGGGTAAGCTGGGACAAAGTGAGAGTTGCATGGACTTATATATACTATCAAATGTAAAATCGATAACTAGTGAGAAGCAGCCACATAGCACAGGCACATCAGCTCCGTGCTTTGTGACCACCTAGAGGGGTGGGATAGGGAGGGTAGGAGGGAGGGAGACGCAAGAGGGGAAGAGATATGGGGATATATGTATATGTATAGCTAATTCACTTTGTTGTAGAGCAGAAACGAGCACACCACTTTAAAGCAATTATACTCCAATAAAGATGTTAAAAAAACAACCTTATAGAGTTATAATTTACATAAAAGGAAATGTACACATTATCGGGGTACATTTTGATGATTTTGACAAATGTATACCCCTCACCACAATCAAGATATAGAAAATGTTCATCATCCCCAAAACGTCCCTCCTACTGCTTTGCAGTCAGTCCCCTCCCCTGCTCTCAGGCCCGGGCAGCCACTGGTCTACTCTGTCACTTTAGATTAGAATTTCTTATAAATGGAATCATATAGTGCAGCCTTTTGTGTCTGCTTTCTTTTGCTCAGAAGGATGTTTCTGAGGTTCATTCATGTCCTTGTGTATATCAGTCTTTTGTTCCTTTTTATTGCTGAATGCTATTCAGTTGTATGGATATGCCACCAAATTGTTTATCCATTCACCTTTTGATGGATATTTAGCTTGTTTCCAGATTGGGGCTTTATGAAAAAGCATTCCTGTATAAGTCTTTTGTGTGTGTGAATACATGCTTTCATCTCTCTTGGGTAAATATCTAGGTGTGACTGCCATGCAGTATTCCAAAGCACTGGTACCGTTTTATGCTCCTGCCAGCATATGCAGTGGTTCCGTGTCTCCACATCTTTGCTACCACTTAGCATTGCCAGTCTTTTCAATTTCAGTCACACTAGTGGTTGTGAAGTCCTGTCTCACTGTAGTCCTGTGGTTGTTTTGTTTTGTTTTGTTTTGCCAAACCGCGTGCCTGCGGGATCTTAGCTCCCTGACCGGGGATGGAACCCGTGCCCTCTGCAGTGAAAGTGCTGAGTCTTAACCACTGGACTGCCAGGGAAGTCCCACTTTTTCCTTGTATTAATGGTGTCTTTTTTTTTTTTTTTTTTTTTTTTTTTTTTTTTTTTTTTTTGCGGTACGCGGGCCTCTCACTGTTGTGGCCTCTCCCGCTGCGGAGCACAGGCTCCGGACGCGCAGGCTCAGCAGCCATGGCTCACGGGCCCAGCCGCTCCGTGGCATGTGGGATCTTCCCGGACCGGGGCACGAACCCGTGTCCCCTACATCGGCAGGCGGACTCTCAACCACTGCGCCACCAGGGAAGCCCTAATGGTGTCTTTTGAAGAGGAAAAGTTTTAAAATCTTGAGGAGTCTTATGCCTGATGAGTCTAATACAAAATTTGGGCTTGCATTTTGCATGTCCTTTTAAAAATTAAACATTTAATTTTGAGATAATTGTAGATTCACATACAGCTGTAAGAAATAATCAGTGTACCCTTTATCCATGTTCCTCTCATGGAAACATCTTTTTTTTTTTTTTTTTTTTTTTTTTTTTTTTTTTAATATTTATTTATGGCTGTGTTGGGTCTTCGTTTCTGTGTGAGGGCTTTCTCCAGTTGTGGCAAGCGGGGGCCATTCTTCATCGCGGTGCGCGGGCCTCTCACTATTGCGGCCTCTCTTGTTGCGGAGCACAGGCTCCAGACGCGCAGGCTCAGTAGCTGTGGCTCACGGGCCCAGTTGCTCCGCGGCATGTGGGATCTTCCCAGACCGGGCTCGAACCCGTGTCCCCTGCATTGGCAGGCAGATTCTCAACCACTGCGCCACCAGGGAAGCCCTCATGGAAACATCTTGCAAAACTATAGTACAGGGCCTTCCCTGGTGGTCCAGTGGTTAAGACTCTGTGCTTCCAATGCAGGGGCCTGGGTTTGATCCCTGGTCAGGGAACTAGATCCTGAGTGGAGCAACTAAAGATCCCGCATGTCCCAACGAAGATCCCTCGTGCCGCAACTAAGACCTGGAGCAGCCAAATAAATATATAAATAAATATTTTAAAAAACTATAGTACGATATCATAAGCTAGTTATTGATGTTGATACCGTCAAGATACAGAACATTTTCATCAGCACAAGAATCCCTCCTGTTGCCCTTTTCTAGCCACACCCACTTGTTGACCAACCCACCCTGTCCTTAAGCGTTGGCAGCCACCAATCTGTTCTCCATTAATGTAATTTTCTCATTTCAAGAATATTATATCGGGCTTCCCTGGTGGCGCGGTGGTTGAGAGTCTGCCTGCCGATGCAGGGGACACGGGTTCGTGCCCCGGTCTGGGAAGATCCCACATGCCGCGGAGGGGCTGGGCCCGTGAGCCATGGCCGCTGAGCCTGTGCATCCGGAGCCTGTGCTCCGCAATGGGAGAGGCCACGGCAGTGAGAGGCCCGCATACTGCAAAAAAAAAAAAAAAAGAATATTATATCAATGGAGTGATGGAAGAAATTTTCACATATTGAGGTACGGGGAAGTCATTCTGGCTTATACATACATGGTTTAGCTTGACTTTGTGGCTTATCAAACATACACTGTTGCTTTCCTCTAACCATTAAAGAAAAGGGTGCATTGTCCAGAAGTAAAGAATTCCGTTTTGAAGACAGAGATAACTGCCTCCCTTCCTGGGATGTCAATGCTACTACTTCTTTGATGATTAGTCTCCCTCCCCAGGCACCAAAGCCATACTGACTTCCTATGTATGTACAAATCTGTATTTTGGGAGAAACTTTGAAGGAATGTACCCCTGTCATGTTTGATGTTCTTTGTTCTGACAAGATATAAAGTTGCATTGAAAAACACGCTCTCTGGAGCAGTTCCTCAGAGCTATCCGAGAGTCTGTCTCCTGAGCTTTGGTCCTCAGTTTGGCTGAAAACTCTCCTTTATTCTTTTTCGTTTTTAATTAAATTTATTTATTTTATTTTTGGCTGCGTTGGGTCTTCATTGTTGCGTGCGGGCTTTCTCTAGTTGTGGCGAGAGGGGGCTACTCTTCCTTGTGGTGCGCGGGTTTCTCATCGTGGTGGCTTCTCTTGTTGTGGAGCACAGGCTCTAGGTGCGCAGGCTCAGTAGTTATGGTGTACGGGCTTAGATGCTCTGCCGCATGTGGGATCTTCCTGGAGGAGGGATCGAACCTGTGTCCCCTGCATTGGCAGGCGGATTCTTAACCACTGTGCCACCAGGGAAGCCCCCTTTTCTTTATTCTTATTACAGATTGGTTATTGATTATTTCTGTTGACGGGAGTCACACAGTGTGTAATCTTTGGTTTTTTTTTCTCACTCAGCATAATTCTCTGGAGATTCATTCAAGTTGTTGCAAGTGTCAATAGTTTGTTTCTTTTTGTTGCAGAGTAGTGGTTGGTTGCATGGTACGGACGCACCACAGTTTATTCAACCATTCGCTTGGTAAAGGACATCTAGGTTGTCCAATTTTAGATTGTTACGAATAAAGCTGCTTTGAACATTTGTTTGCATGTATTTGTGTGAACATAAGTTTTTATTTCTCTGGGATAAATGCCCAGGAGGGCAACTGTTGGTTGAATGATAGCTTTTTTAAAAAAAGCTGACAAACTATTTTCCACAGTGGCCGTACCATTTTATATTCCAACCAGCAATGTATGAGTGGTCTAGTTTCTCCACATTTTGGCCAGCGTTTGGTATTGTCACTATTTTTATTTCTGTAATTCTAATTTCCTGATGACTAATGATATCGAAAATCTTTTCATATGCTTTTTTGCCATCTGTATATCCTCTTCAGTGAGATGTCTCTTTATGTCTTGTCCATTTTCTAATTGGATTTTAAAAATTGTTGAGTTTTGGGACTTCCCTGGTGGCCTAGTGGCTAAGACTCCTGGATCCCAATGCAGGGGGCCCGGGTTTCATCCCTGGTCAGGGAACTAGATCCCACATGCCACAAGAAAAGATCCTGCGTGCTGCAACTAAGATCTGGCGCAGCCAAATAAATAAATAAATACATAAATAAATTAAAGGAATATTTTTAAAAAATTGTTGAGTTTTGAGAATTCTTTACATATTCTAGGTACTATTCCTTTGTTAGATATATAGTTTGCAAATATTTTCTAGTCTGTAGTTTGTCTTTTCCTTGTCTTAACAGGGCCTTTTCACAGAGCAAAAATTTTAAATTTTGATCAAGTTCAATTATGGTAGGCTGAATAATGACCCCCCCCAGAAATGTACACATCCTAATCCTTGGAACCTGTGAATGTTAACATTATATGATAAAAAAAGAACTTTATGGATGTGATTAAGTTAAGGATGTTGAGATGGGGACACTACCTTGGGTTATTGGTGAGACAGGCTGGGACATGGGACACTTTGCTGGGACCTGGGACCCTTTGCTGCAGTGCTGCAATGCTTGCACCTGGATATACCTCTCCTTGTGCAACAAAATACGAAGAAACTGTATGGGACTAAAAATAACTGCATGCATGGGCAGTTGGGGCAAATTCTGGACCCAAAAGATACAAAGAAATCAAAAAACCCAACTGTCACTTTTGAAGAGCCTGGAGCAAAAACAGGGTGTTGGGAGCAAAAGCAGGGTACTGAACATGCCCCTTGCACACAACACCACTAGAGGGGTGGACAGAACACCTAAGCCACCCCTCTGGCCCGACGCCTGGACACACCCCTACCCTCACCCCATGTAAGGAACAAGCTCGCTCCTGCCTCAGGGAGCCAGCAAGCAAGGGAATCTCTTGTTTGTTCTCACCCGCCCCCTGCTGCAGCAGGGTCCCCAATAAAGCCATGCCTGAGTCTCTTGACTTGCCTCTAGTCAATTTCTACTGATTGGGGAAGGCCAAGAACCCTGGTCCGTAACGTTGGTATTACGTATTAAATGGAATCACAAATATCCTTGTAAAAGAGAAGCAGAGGAAGATTCAACACAGATGGAAGAGGAGAAGGCTGCGTGACCATGGAGGCGGAGACTGGAATACTGCCACCATAAGGCAAGGGGTTCTATCAGCTGCCAGAGAGTATAAGAAGCAAGCGATGAGTTCTCTCCTAGAGCCAAGGGAGAGAGAGCATGGCCCTCCCAACACCTTGATTTTGGCCCAGTGATACTGATTTCAGGCTTTTGGCCTCCAGAACTGTGAGAGAATTAATACCTGTTGTTCTAAACTACCAATTTTGTGGCCACTCGTCACAGCAGCTCGGGAAACTAATATACCAGTTTATCAATTTTTCCTTTTATGGATCACGCTTTTGTTGTCAAAGCTCAGAGCTCTTTGCCTAGCCCTAATGCTCAAAGATTGTCTCCTGTGGTGTTTTCCTAAAAATTATCATTTTATGTTATGCATTTAAGTTTGTGATCTGTTTTGAGTTGAATTTTGTAAAAAGTGTGAGATTTAGGTTGAAATTAATGTTTTGCATATGGATGTTCAATTACTCCAGCACCACCTGTCGTTACTCCATTGAAATGCTTTTTTGCACCTTTGTTAAAAATCAGTAGGGCATATTTGTGGGGCATATTTCTGGGTTCTCCATCCTCTTTCATTGTTCTGTATGTCCTTCCACCAATACCATGCCGTCTTGATTGCTATAGCTATATGTAAGTCTTGAAATTGGGTAGGCTGATTCCTCCCACTTTATTCTCCTTTTTAAAAGTTGTTTTAGCTATTCTTTGTCTTTCCATATAAATTTTATAATAATCTTGTCTATAGGTACAAAAAAGTCCTGCTGGGATTTTGATAGGAATTTTATTAAATCTGTATAACAATTTGAAGAGACTGGTATCTTTACTCTGTTGAGTCTTCCAATCTATGGATACACTAAGTCTATTTATTTACATCTTTTTTGGTTTCATTTATCAACCTCCTGTTATTTTCAGCATAGAAGTCCTATATATGTTTTGTTAGATTTAAGCCTAAATATTTCATTTTAGAAGTGTTTGTAAATGGTATTATATTTTTAATTTTAGTGTCCACATGTTCATTGTTGGTATATAGAAAAAGAATTGATTTTTTTGTTAATCTTGTATTCTGGGACTGTTTTTTAGAAGGTTTTTGTTTTTTAGATTCCTTGGTTTTTGTTTTTTAGATTCCTTGGTTTTTTTCTACGTAGACTGTTATGTCATCTGCAAATAGGGATAGTTTTGTTTCCTCCCTTTTAGTCTGTATGCCTTTTATTTCATTTCCCTTCCTTATTTTGCTGGCTGGAACCTCCAGTACTATGTCAAATAAGAGTGATGAGAGTCTGTGGCCTTGCCTTGTTCCTCATCTTAGAAGGAAAGCATTCAGTCTTTGACCATGAAATATAATGTTAGCTGTAAGTTTTTTGAGAAAGATGCCCTTTCTCAAGTTGAGGAAATTCTCATCCTGTTCCTAATTTTCTGAGAGTATTTCTTTTCTTTTTTCTTTTTTTTTTATTTTGGCCACGCTGCGCGGCATGCGGGATCTTAGTTCCCCAACCAGGGATCAAACCCGTGCCTCCTGCAGTGGAAGTGCGAAGTCCTAAGCACTGGACTGCCAGGGAAGTCCCTGCGAGTATTTTGAAAAATCATAAAAAGGTTTGAATTTTGTAAAATGTTTTTTTCTGCATAAATTGATACGATCATGTAATTTTTCTTCTTTAGTCTATTATTCTGGTAAATTTCATTGATTGGTGTTTGAATATTGAGACAGCCTTGTATCCCTGAAGTAAATAAATAAACTTGGTCATGATGTATAATTTTTTTTAATATATTGCTGAATTCTGTTTGCTAATATTTTGTTAAGGATTTTTGCATCTATATTCATGTGAGGTATTGGTCTGTAGTTTCTTTTTTTTTTTTTTTGGTATTTGTCTGGTTTTGGTATCAGGGTAATACTAGCTTCATAAAATGAATAGGGAAGTGTATTTTCCTCTCCTATTTCCTGGAAGAGATTGTATAGAATTGGTATTAACTCTTCTTAAAACATTTGGTAGTGTTCTTCAGTGAAACTATCTGGGCCTGGAGATTTTCTTTATTGGGAATTAAAAAAAAACTATTAACTCCATTTTTTAATGGTTATAGGGTTAGTCAAGCCATCCACTTCATGTAAGTGAGTTGCGGTAGTTTGTGCTTTTTCAAGAACTGATCATTTCATCAAAGTTGTCAAATTTATGCATGTAGAGTTGTTCATCCTTTTGACATCTGCAGGATCTGTAGTGATATCCCATTTCATTTCTGAGATGAGTCATTTATGTCTTCTCTCTCTTTTTCTTTGTTAGTCTTGCTAGAGGTTTGTCAATTATTAATCATTTCAAAGAACTACTTTGTGTTTCATTGATTTTCTTTATTGCTTTTCTGTTTTCAGTTTCACTGATTTCTTCTGTTATTATTTCTTTCCTCTGATTGCTTTGGATTTATTGTGCTTTTCTTTTTTCTAGAATTTTTTCCCCTAGATTCTTGAGGTGGAAGCTTACTTTATGGGCATGAAGCTTTCCCTCTTCTCTGATGTAAGCATTTAGTGCTACAAATGTTTGTTTCAGCACTGCTTCAGCTATGTCCCACAAATTTTAATATGTTGTATTTTTATTTTCATTAAGATCAATGTATTTTTAAATTTGTTTTGAGATTTCCTCTTTGACCACATGGATTATTTAGAAGTGTGTTGGTTGGTTTCCAAGTGTTTAGAGATTTCCCTGTGATCTTTCCACTGTTGATTTTTAATTTGATTCCACTGTGGTCAGAGAACACACTTTGTATGATTTCAATTATTTTCAAATTTGTTTAGGGTTTTTTTTTTTTTTTTGGTGGCTCAGGAAATAGTCTATTTTAGTAGATGTTCCATGTGCATTTGAAAAAGATGTGTATTCTGCTATTGTTGGGTGGAGTGCTATATAGAGGTCGATTAGACCTGTTGGTTGTCAGGTAGAGTTCTTCTCTACCCTTACTGGTTTTCCATCTAGTTGCTCTGTCAATTGTTGAGAGAGGGAAATTGAAGTCTCCAATTATAACTGTGAATTTGTCTATTTCTCTTTTTTTTTTGCCGTACGCGGGCCTCTCACTGTCGTGGCCTCTCCCGTTGCGGAGCACAGGCTCCGGACGCGCAGGCTCAGCGGCCATGGCTCACGGGCCCAGCCGCCCCGCGGCATGTGGGATCTTCCCGGACCAGGGCACGAACCCGCGTCCCCTGCATGGGCAGGCGGACTCTCAACCACTGCGCCACCAGGGAAGCCCTACAGTAAGTTTTGAAGTTGGGTAGTGTCAGTCCTCCAACATTGTTCCTCTCCCTCAATATTGTGTTGGCTATTCAGGAATTTTTGCCTCTCCATATAAGCTTTAGAATCAGTTTGTTGATAGCCACAAAATAATGTGCTGGGATTTTGATTGGATTGCATTGAATCTATAGATCAAGTTATTTTTAATTCTATTATATTAAAGAAAAAATGTTGGTGTGGTAAGTAAGAGATGACCACATATTCCTTGCTGTTCTTCTTATAGAGGTGAAATCTGTTTCCTATTCTTGCATGTGGGTGGGCTCTGGCCCTGCTTGACCAATAGAATATGATAGAGGTGATGAGATGCCAGTTTCTGGACCATGGCGTGAGACACTGACAGCTTTCACTTCCTCTCTTGGACACTCCCTCTTGGGGCCTTGAGCTTTTAAAGTCTGACTACTCTGATATCCGCTGTATTGGGGGGCTACATGTAGACACTTAGGGTTTACAGTCCTAGAGGAGCCCAGCCTCCCAGCCAAGTCCAGCCTCCCAGCCATGCCTGCCAAGACTCCAGACAAGTTGTGAGTAAAGCTGTTTTGGATTTCCAGACTGGCATATCCACCTGCTGTAAACTCCTGCATGACTTCTTTCAATGCCATGTGGCATCAAAGAATTGCCCATCAAAGCCCTGACTCACAAAATGAATAACTAATTAAAATAAATAATAATACAATAAAATTAAAATAGTAATCATCAATGAATTGTTAATTAAAAATTGAATAGTTATTTTAAGTGACTAAGTTTTGGAGTCCTGTTACACAGCAAGAGATAACTGGAACAGTGAGTCATGAGGCACCCAAAGGAAACTGAGTCATGGCCATGGTTTGAAAACACTGATATAAACTGCACCGAGCCTTTACGCTCCTGTCTGTTCTTATGGAGATGAGTGTGGAGCTAGATAATATATTAAAAATGAATTTGTGTTTGTTCTCATCATGTTTTCTCTCTGCTTTTAAAAAGGAATCCAGGGCTTTAGTATTTTTCTTCTCTCTTTGGGAATTTTGCTAGGTGAAAACCAGAAGATGCATAAAAGCAAACACAGCCTGTGCTAGGTGGGGTAGGAGGTGAGCATCTCTGGGAGGGGAGAAGGGAGACATCTCTAGGCTGGAGAGGGGGTGGAGGCGGGCAGCGGCCAGAGCAGTACCCTGAGGGCTGAGTAGGCACGTAGGGGCCCAATTCCAGCCCCTATGTGCCTATCACAAATGTGCCATTTGTCATGTGCCTGGTGTTAATCTGTGTCCCCGCCAGAGTGGGCACCTTTGTCTAATTCACACCAAGGCACCATATGGGTCAATGGTAGTCATGCAGAAGCCCCCTGGACCTTTGCACAAGTCTGGGGAGGAGTCCCATAGTTACCAAGGTCAAATTTTTGACCAGCCTGGTAGGACAGGGCCTCACTGGAGTTAAATTGTTTCAAAGGACATAAAGATGTGTCCTTTTTCTTACACCCGTGCTTGTGGACTGGGACTGTGGTCATTCTGGCCATACATAAAGGACAGATGTTTTGCTCTCTTTGGGCCTCACCAAGGTGGGGCCTGGATCAGGAGTGAAGGCAGCTCCAGGCCACGCCTGGTAGTGGGGGTGGGCAGTCCGTTGTCTCATGTGTGGGTGTGTGCGGGGGAGGAAGGGGGACCACACTGGGGCTGAGCCTGGAGGTTTGAAGCCGACCCTGTAGTGGCGCGTGGGTTGTGCCGTCTGTGCTGAACATTCCCCCAGTTATTCCTGAACCTTTGGTAAAGTCTTGTCAAAAATGACAGCATCGTGTGTGCCTCCAGAATGGTTAAGAGGCTCCTAGGGCCTGTGTCGGGGCAGGGCAGTGTATTGTTAGGGCTTGTGGTTCTAAAGCCAGGCTGCTGGGTTCAGTTCTTGCTCCCCCATGTAATGGTTCTTGCATAGATTACTTAGTCTTTCTGTGCCTCAGTTTTATTACCTACAAATTGGGAATGACATTAATACTGCTTCCTTTGTGGGGTTGTGAGGATTAAATGCGGTCATGTGTTTAAAGCATGTAGCATGCTTCCCCCCCCTTTTTCTTTTGGGTAAATGGATGGATGAATGGATGGTTCAATGAATGGTTTTATGGATGGATGGATGGATACATTAATGAATGAACAGGTGGATAAAAAGATAGATAATAGATAAAAGGATAAGGGAATGAATGAATAAGTTAATGGATGAGTAAATTAAAGGATGGATGGATGGTTCAATGGAGAGTTCAGTAGATAGATGGATGGATAGATGGATGGATAAATTAAGGGATGAATGGATGGAGATGTTTGCCAGACTCCATGCAAAGCATTTTACATACATTATTTTGTTTTAGCCACACAGAAATACCATAAAGAAAGGGACATTTCCTTTTTACACACAAAGTGCTTGAGCTTCAGAGGTAGGAAAAATCACTTTCCCAAGATTATACAACTAGAAAATGGCAGAGCAGGGTTCAGGCAGTGTCTAGCTCACACAGGAATTTAATATGCATAGCTTCTATGGCTGTTTGAGGCACCTTAAGGAGAACTGGAGTGTACAGGAAGAATTATGAGTTGGGGGGACTGGATGGGGGGCACTGGCAAAATGATACCACTTAGGCCCTTCCCCAAGAGATACTGGTGTCTGGTCCCAGAAGGAGCATCAAAGGAGAGCCTGTTATTAAACAGGTTGGAGAATGCTCTGAGCATTGGAATGTTGGCTGTTAATGGCAATGTAACCCACTTTCTAAAGCAGCATACTGGCCCCCCAAAGATGTCCACGTCCTAATCTCCAGAATCTTTGAATGTGCGAGGGTACACGGCAAAGGGGAATTCGGTTGCTAGTCAGCTGATCTTTAAAATTGAGAGATTTTCTGGGTGGACCCAGTGTAATCACAAAGGCTCTTAAAAGTGGAAGAGGAAGGTAGAAGAAGGGAGTTAAAGGGGGATATGAGATATGGAAGAACAGTCAGAGAGGGATGCAACATTGCTGGCTTTGAAGGTGGAGGAGGAGGGGACAGGAGCCAAGGTGAGGGCAGCCTCTGGAAGGTGGGAAGGCAAGGGAGCAGATTTTCCCCGAGAGCCTTTAGGAGGAACACAGCTCTGCTGACACTTGATTTTTAGGCCAGTGGGCCCTGTGTTGGACTTCTAAACTCCACAACTGTAAGACAGTAAACGTGTGTGATTTAAGCCGCTAAATTTATTAAGCAATTTTAGGTAATTTGTTACAGCAGCAACAGGAAACTTATACACCTGTAGGTCAAGGGGGTGGAAACTGAGATCCAGGAAGGTTTAGCAACCCACTCAAGGTTGCACAACTAGGAGCTCTTTGAGTTCCAGAATCACCTCTCATGTAGCTACAGACGAGAGGTTTGCCTGCCCTGCCCCGTCCTTCCAAGGGCATTTGCAGACTTCTCACTCCCTCTTCTGTGAACCTAGCAGTCACCATTTATGTCATGAATGCAGAGAGCCTAAGATTTAGACCTGGAAGAGTTCTTCACCATCATCTCAGCACGAGTGAGATGAGTTTCTAGTGGTTTCTGAATATCTTTCAGCTATATCATTTTTGTTTCAGAAACGTCCAAATCCAATCTTTAAAACAGTTAAAAGCAGAATTATTCTGGAGGAGATGGAGTTGGAGGTGGAGGCGAAGCTCAGCCCACCAGGCCCTCCCTTTTCTCCTGTACAAGGTCTGCTGGGCACCTCCTTGGGACTCAGGGCTGCGAGTTGCAGCGCTTGAAGTCTCCTTCCATGGTGAGGAGTCGGGGGGCCTGTCGCATTTCTGTTTCCACTGGTTTTCACGTGGCTGCCTTCTCCTCATCGGTTAGCTGTCTACTCAAATTCTCCCTCGGGAAACTGTCTCTGCCGCTCTATCTGCTGCCCTCTCTGACTGGCATCATGAACACCTGCTTGTTTCCTTCCAAGGACTTGTGACAATTTGCCCTTATTCCATTTATTTGCTTAAATAAGGGCTGTCGAATTCACGAAGGCCGGGACCTTGTCTCTCCTGCTCCTGGGTGTAACCCAGTTCCCGGCACAGTGCCTGGTGTGAGAACACACACAAAAAACGTCTGGTGGCACAGTGGTTGGGAGTCTGCCTGCTGATGCAGGGGACACGGGTTCGAGCCCTGGTCTGGGAGGATCCCACATGCCGCGGGGCGGCTGGGCCCATGAGCCATGGCCGCTGGGCCTGCGCGTCCGGAGCCTGTGCTCCGCAATGGGAGAGGACACAGCAGTGAGAGGCCTGTGTACCGCCAAAAAAAAAAAAAAAAAGTCTGCTGTTAGAAGAATGAAGCTCAGAGAGGGGAAGCAACTTGCTGCGATCACACAGGGTTATAGTGTCAGAGCCAGAATGAAGGTCAAGTCATCTGGCATCTTCCATCAGTCAGTCTCTGGCCTATAGTTAGTGGTCACTGTGGGCAGCTGGGAGGGGTCAAGACTGGTCAGGGACAGACACATTAAGGGCTGGTTGCAGTGAACCATGAGCCTTTCAGAATGACATAGAAGGACTGCAGATAATATGGTGGGATTTCCCTTCTGGTAAGATTAAGACTCATGAAGGGAAGACCCAAGCCAGGGCCTCTGGTTGTGGACCTCGTGCCAGGGAGGCCATGCCACAGCTTTCCCGCCTACAAGAGGAACAGAGAGGGAAGAGGGGAAGAGCCCAAGGCCTTAGTCAGGGAAGAAGCCTGAACAGACTCCCTCTTGAGGGCACTCGGAATTGATCACCTGTTTCTCCAAGCATAACGGAATTAAAAAGAACAGTTGGAAGAAGGCAATGCTGAAAACCCAAGGTGCAACCCTTTATGATGGAATTTCAGGCCTCAGGGACAAGCGTGGGGCTCCCTGGCATCCACTCAATCACACCATTTAAGGAAACTGGGAAAGAAGTCAGACAGTGTTTAGATAATTGTCATGGCAACCCTGAGGGTAGGGATTATAAGCCCCATTTTACTCCAGGAAGTGAAGTGACTTGCCCAAGGTCACAAGTTTATCAGTGGGGTTCCACCACAGCTCTGCAGGGCCCCATAGCTCTTTCTACCACTTAGAGGTGTGAGCTAAGGGTGAGCATTTTGGGGCAGGTCACCCGAGCATGTGCAGGCTGGGCTGGGCATCTCTCACTCTCCCCTGGACCCAAGGGCTCCTTCTTTGGCCTCAGAGGCTCCAGGGTTTAGTGTCCCTGGAATAGTATGAGGGGAGGGTCCAGCCTCAGGACTGGTTTTGAAGAGGGAGGAGGAGGAAGAGGAAATTCTGTATATTGTGTTGAAGTACCCTAGGAACGCAGAAAAGATGTGGAGAGAGAAGATGTCAGATCTTCCTGGGCAGGGAGTTTGAAAATCTAGGAAACAGTTGAAAGAACTCAGTTTTAGAGTAAAATATACCTGGGTGTTACCCCAACCAAGCCCCATTCATCTTGACCTTGAGCAGTTAAGACACCCCATCTCTGTGAGCCTCAGTTTCTACTGTTGTAAAACAGGATAAGGGCCCAGGGTAGTGCTGGAGCCAGTTCACACTGGCTGGTGAGAGCCAGTTGTTACATTTTCAGGAATTTTGTGAAGCAGTTATTAAACAATGCCATCATTAAAAATTATATAAATTTACAATAGCATAACGTGCATTAAAAACAAAGACAACACTCAAAACAAATCGCTTCCTAATTATTTTACTATGTATTACTGCTATTTGTATTCTTGAGGTTATTTACATCTATTGTACCTGAATTTTGGAAATATTATGTAACCCTGTGTTGCTGAGCTCTGCTCTCTGCCACGTGAGGACACAATGAGAAGGATGAGAAGTTCGCCGTCTGCAACCCAGAAGAGAGCCCTCCCCAGAACCAGGGCCATGCAGGTACCCTGATCTTGGACTTGCAAGCCTCTACAACTGTGAGAAACACATTTCTGTTCATAAGCCCAAAATAAAAAAGATATGTTGGGCTTCCCTGGTGGCGGAGTGGTTAGGAATCCGCCTGCCAATGCAGGAGACAGGGGTTGGAGCCCTGGTCCGGGAAGATCCCACGTGCCGCAGAGCAACTAAGCCCGTGCGCCACAACTACTGAGCCTGTGCCCTAGAGCCTTCGAGCCACAGCTACTGAAGCCCGCGAACCTAGAGCCCGTGCTCCGCAACAACAGAAGCCACTGCAATGAGAAGCCCGTGCACAGCAACAAAGACCCAACGCAGCCATAAATAAATAAATTTATTAAAAAAAAAAAAGATATGTTACTGAGCATCTCTTCCAAAGTCTGTTGTTCAGTGACTCACACCGGTAGTTTGAAATTGGCCTTGACGGCCACTAATACCGTAGAAAATGGCAGTTGCTACCCATCAGGGCTTGATTTATTTATCATTGTGTTGGTTGTCCAGACC
The DNA here is from genome assembly GCF_008692025.1 of Phocoena sinus. Lineage (NCBI taxonomy): Eukaryota > Metazoa > Chordata > Mammalia > Artiodactyla > Phocoenidae > Phocoena > Phocoena sinus. The sequence goes on along the minus strand of NC_045763.1, from coordinate 17,919,221 downwards.
TAAGAAGGTAATGGATAACATGTTAATGCAGATTAAATCGAAAACTGTGACGTGGTGAATAGCACAAAAAAACTGAGGAAATATTCTTCCAGTATTTGAAAACTATTATCTGATTCAGCAAAGAAGTCACCCATGTCATTGTGGAGCGAGAAAAGTTCCAACATAAACCTTCATTGTTTCACTTAAAAAAAAATTGAAGTATAGTTGATTTTCAGTGTTATTTTGGTTACAGGTGTGGAACACAGTGATTCGATGTTTTTATAGATTATACTCCATTTAAAGTTATTATAAAATATTGGTTATATTCTCCGGGCTGTATATTATATCCTTGTATCTTATGTATTTTGTATCTGGTAGTTTGTATCTCTTAATCCTCTTCCCCTGTCTTGTCCCTCCCCCCTCCTCCCTCCCCCATTGTTTCACTCTTATCTTACTCCTTGACTCAAATAGAGGTGTCAAGCCAGCATTCCTGAAGTATGCTTGGCGAGTTGGTTGGTACACACTTACTAGCACACGCCTGGCAATATGCCTCTCTGGTGGCTGCGGGCACTCAGTGACACAGTGTGGATGGTGGTGCCGGGGGTGGCAGTCTCCATCAGCTGACTCCTCCCCGAGCCATGCCCGATAAACTCGAGATCTGTGGATAAACAGCATGCTGGCCGAGTAACTACAACCTCAGGAGAAATTTCCTAGTTCCTCATCCCACCCAGATTGGCTGCTCCTGGGTTCTTACTGTAGAGAAATTCTGGGACCAACATCCTGGACCCGAGACACAGTATTAAGTCGGGAGTTGGGAGTTGGGAAGAGGCATCTAGGGCAGCTGGTAAGGGGATAACCTTTGGTTCAACATCTCTGCTTTCTGCCCCATCACTGTGCCTCTGGGTCCTCACCCACTGGCCGGGACCTTCGCTGGGGTGGGGAGCAGGGGGCAGAGAGTCAAGTAGTCACCACAACCCACCAGCCCAGGATGCCAAGCTTCCTCTGGGGCTCAGGTCTGGCCTGTTACCAGCCTCAGCCCCCAGGGGGCAGAGTGGCTCCATAGAAAGAAGGCCTAGCTCACCGTTCAGTCCATCCCGGGGCCTTCCATCCCGACTGGTATGGCAGGGCTGCTCCTGAGGGCAGTAAGGGAGTAACTACTTTCTGAGCCCCTGCTATGTGCCAGGCTCTCTGCTGGGCACTGTGGCACCCGTTAACTATCTAAGCTTCACAAAGGTCTTGCAAGGTAGGGTCTGTTATGCTGTCCCTGGTTGAATGTCAAGCCATCAGGTAGACCTCCCACTACCCTCTCCTCTGACATCTACCCCCGCATGTTTATGGGCCCAGCTTCAGCCTCAGCACCGCTCTCCCTCTGAGCACCCGGGCAGTACCCAGATGCTGGTGAACTTCTCCAATTATACTCGCAGGGACACTGAGAGCTGCTCCCTCCACAAGGGGAAACCTGCAAACGATAACACTTTTTTAGAGATTCACATTGTGCTTTTGGCATATTTAAGGCTCTGCAATATCCCGAAGTAAAGAAATCTGATGAACTTTCCCAAGCCCAGAATTTGCCTAACGTATTTGACCATGCAACCCTCCCCCAAATCCCCTTTTTTGGATTTGACAAACGTTTATTGAGAGCCTGCTATGAGTCAGGTTTGTCCTCTTTGTGGAGAACACAGCAGAGTGTATGACAGATGTGGGCCCTGCTTCCTCCTGGCAAAATACTAAGAGCTAACGGTTGTGAGTGCTGAACACTTGACGTGCTTCATCTCATTTCATCCTCACCTCTACTCCAGGAGTTAGGCATTATTCCCCCATTTCACAGACATGAAAATGAGGCTTTGAGCAATGATGTGCCCTCTCCAAGGATACATAGCTAACTAATGGCGGAGTTGGGATTCAAATCCTAGGACCCCTGACAGCAGAGCTCAAACTCTTAAACATGAATGAATGTTCTTAGAACACTTAGGAATTACTGCTCGAGTTCAACACCCCAGGCCAAATCCCCACCCCAACCCCAACCCTGGCTTCATCCTTAGCCCTGGAAAACTCCTAGTCACTCTTCAGAAACCTGCTGAGGACCTCTAGGAGCTCCTGTATGTTCCCTGGTGAACCTCGGGGGGAAAAAATACTGCGAGTCCAAGTAATAATTTTTGCAATTCACATTTATTTTGGGGAAAAAAAAAGGTTCTGCTAAAAATACTCCTACAAAGGCATTGGAGTAACAGGCTCAGGGTTGCTCATGGAGCCAGTTGGTGAGATTTCCTTGGTCGTAACAGTGGGGGTCCCGGGAGCCAGGGCTGACCCACAACCAACAGAGCCCCAGCTGCGTCCCTCCCTGACTCCCCAGCATTGTCAGGAAAACGCGTATTTGTGACCAGAAGAAACAGAGTTCTGTGAAACCACACCAGACCCCACGGGCCCCAGTTGTGAACTCTGGCCTGCATGGCCGAGGTTAGAGTGAACCGCTCGGGGGCTGGGCAGTCCAGGTGCCCACACCCACTGCCCATGGCTCAGACAGCGGGTCCAGGAGGCCAAGGTCAGAGGGGGTGTCCGAGTGCCCCCAAACAGGGTGCTCCTTGGGGATCTGGATTTGATTGGCAAAGGGTCTGACAGTGGGGAGGGGCTGAGTGGGGACCACAGGTAGCGGCATAGCATGGTGATTACAAGGGCAGATACTGGGCCAGAGACCACTGGCCCACGGTGTGACCTGGGAAGGCCACCACACACGTCTCTGAGTTTCCTAGTTTGTGGAAGGGGAATAATAATTGTACCTGTTTCACAGAGCCGTGTGAGGGTTAAGCAAGACACCGTGTATAAAAAGTTACGCACAGCACCTCGCACACTGTTGGCACTCAAGAAATAGCAGCTATGGTTAGGGTTTGGGGCTGGGCGTGGCCAACCAGGAATTGCTCTTCTGTGGAGTCGAAAGAGGCTGGCTGTGAGTGAGCGTCCCTGCCGGTCCTACCCCGGGCCAGCCTCAGGGGCTCAATTTCTTGCCCCCTGCCCACCAGAGTCCCTGTCCACGGAGGGGAAAGCAGCCAGACTGATTACCAGGCTCTGAGCCACCCAGAGGCACCTCTTTCAGCTGGTCTCCCAGATTCCATAGGCAGTGGTCTCAACTGGGAGGTGAGGCAGGGACTGTGTGGCCACGGAAGTTGCATCCTGACTGTCAGAGGGAAGGCACCTGACTCTGGGGTTTGCAGCAAGACCCTATGGCTTCCCAGCGTTAAGACTCGGGTTCTGAACAGGGAGGTGGTGTGCTTGGGAAAGATTCCTCAGCAAATCCCCGGCCCTGCAGCTTCCTCTCTAAGGGGGTGGGGGGTGTCCACCCCAGATGAGTTCCTCCCTAAACTGAGCCACTGGGGCCCCTACTAGGCTCCTGAACTGAGCTGTCTAGCCCACCAGCTAGTGGGCACTGTGGGCTGTGTGGGGCTTCTCTGCAGCCTGGGGTAGTCAGCTCCCCGGCCACTGGGAGGGCCAGGTGTGGGCAATTCTACCCCTCTACCGGGGAGGGAAAGCCACCATCACACTCAGAAGGAGGTGATTCAAAGGATGGAGTTGTTAGTATTTGTTCTTAGCTGTCTCCCTCCCCATCTCTTTCTCTCTCGCTCTCTCTTTGTGCTTTGTCACTGCTGGGACCCCCAGGTTTGGGGATCAGAGTTGAACAATGGGACTTGAAATTTCAAGATAGGCAACATAGACTCATATGGTGCTGGAATCTTAAAAACATGGAATCCTTCTGTTGGAATCTTAGAATTATGAGGTTTTGCTGGAATCTTCACCCATGGAATGTTAGAGTTTTGGACTCTTGCGGTGTCAGCAGGGCCCCAGAGTGTATGTGGTCCTGGCGCTGACCTCCTCCCTCTGCCATCTCCCTTTCCCTTCCTCCGGCAGGGGCCGTTAGACCCTGAGTAGACACAGGACCTTCACTCCCTCTTCCTCCAGGGAAAGCCATGCCTTAGTCTGGGTAGCAGAGGCTGGTAGCGGGGAGTTATATGAAGCTCCAGGTCCATCTGGAAGCCCCACCCTGCCTTTGCCCGGCCCACCTGACCAGGTGCTGAGTGAACAGGCCTGGATCATAGCCTTGGGGCCTGTGGGGTCTCCAGAGGGTGGCCCTGGGAGGGCTGCTGGGCCCCTGTGAAGTATTAAGTTCCTGTTCCTTCTTGCTATATCAGCTTTCCTGAAACAGCCTTCAAGCTGTGAAGCTAAACTCAGACAGACTCTGGGTCTGGGGAGGCGGGGGGGGTCTAATTTTCCTGAAAGCTTAGCTCAATACATTCCTGAGGGTCAGCCCTTTCCCCCACTTCATGGGTCCTAATCCATGTCTGAGTTTGGGCATCTTATCTGACGATGTCCTGCTTCTTCCTAATCCCTGTCTACGCCAGACCCTCTCCCTGCAGACATCAGGGCACAGTTCATCGTGGGGGAAGTGAAGAGAGAATTTCAGTGTCTGGAGGAATCTCCTGGAGGAGCTTGTTAAGAACGGGCTCCTAAGCCTAACCTTGGCTATTCTGATTTAGGGGTCAGGGTGGAGCAGGCACACGGCCTGGCTGGAATCCTCTGGGAATCACCTGAGACTCTGGTTCCTCACTCGTCGAGTGGGGATGGTGACACCCATAGCGTCCCGCACGTGGGGCTGGGGTAGGCTGAGTGTCCAGCGATTAGTGCAGTTGCTGTGGCAACAGCCTCCTGAGACCAGCCTCTGATGGGGAGTCCCTGAGTCTTCCTGTGTCGCAGAACAAAGGCCAAGTCACTTTCTTTGATTTCCCTGAAGGGGAATCTGGCCAGCTTCGAGGCCATAGTCCATGCTGTTTTATGGTAGGAGCCATTTCATGGGAGGCCGGGTCAAGGTGGGCAAGGTGGAGAGTGCATGTGTGCTGAGACTCCCTAACCTCCCTCTGGGTTCCCCAGCATAACACACTATTGCAAAGGGCAGGATCCCGCCCCCTTCCAACAGCATGTCTGGGTGATCTCTCCAGGGCCAGGGCGACGGGGCAGAGATGGGCTTCCTGAGCAGTTTGCATACCACTTACCCAGCCCCCAGCCCTGTTCACTTCATCACTCCGCCTCTGCGCCCCGTGGGGCTCTGCCTGCCTTCCCGTGCCCTTACCACCACCCGCGTCTACTCCGCTCTGGCCATGAGTGGCAGCTCTCTCAGTGCCTGGCCTGGAGGAAACGGCGTGGGCATCTCAGTCGAATGCAGCTGAATTAAGAAGCAGGTAGCACAGAACCCAACCCTGCTGTTCCAAGCAGCTGAAATGACTCTTTGGATTATCTGCGTCAGTGAGTGAGGACGGAAAAGGAAGCAGCAGGGCCTGGATTCTCCGGGAATAAATGAGGGCTTCTCCAGGGGGCTTTTCCCCCCCGGGGGAGAGGGGGAGCTGTGAGGCATCCTGCTCCCATCTGATGGCCGAACTGCCCGCTCCTTCTAGCACCTGATGCTGACTCTGCCACTCTTGTTCTCAAGAACCTGTTGTGGCTGGACTGAGCATCGTGTCCAAACTGCCTCAACCTCCCCTTAAACCAGCCCCCGCCTTCCAGCACTGCTCCGGTCCATCCAGAAACGACTCCTCACTGCTAACCATTCTGGCCTTTGCATCTTTGGTTACACTGCATCTCCCAGTTGGAGTGACCTTTCTCTCAACGTCTGTTATTGTCAAGACAGCCTCCTCTGTGAAGCCCTCCATGACAATCCCAGCCCATTTGCTCTTTCCCTTATCTCACCAACCAGCATCCAGACATCAGGTGCTTCACGTCGTCTGAGTGTGGCGGAGTGGGCATCGGAAGCAGGTAGACACAGCCCTGCTCTGCCTCTTCCTGGCTATGGAATCCTGAGCAAGCTACTTCCTCTCTCTGAGCCCATTCTCCCCCAGCCCCCCAGCCCCATCTGTGGAAGGAAATAGTCCCTCCTCACAGGGCTGCGGTGTACAAAGTGTTTTGCATGCTTGGCTCACCCAGTCCAGTCCGCTCATTTTACAAACGTAAGAGTGAGGCTCAGGGGAGCTGGCTTGCCAAGATCTGTGTCTTAAGTTAGTGGTCAGGCTGCCACTCTGGTGGCAGTGTTCTCTTCCCCTAGCATCATGCCTCATCCTGACCTTCGAATGCATTTACATTATTTCCTCGGACAAGTCATCCAACCTTTGGGACCATTTGGAACTTCAGGGGCTCAGGGGAGAGCCAGGAGCGGCTGAGGACCCAGCACCGGGGTGGGCAGTGGTCTGGGGCCATGACTGCTGCCTGTGCTTCAGCCAGGGGTGAGGAAGGGCTGGCACGGGGCGGGGTCTCCTACTCTTCCGGAGATGAGCCCCTGATCTGATGGGGGTGCAAAGCTAGTGAGTGCACACAAAGGGGTGGCAGAGAGCTCCCTGAGAGGGACCGACCAGAAATGATGGGGAAGGTCCAGCTGATGCCATCTTAGCAGGAGGCACCACTGGGTAGCGAACAGCCACTGCCCCAAGTCCCTAAGTATCCCCGACTGCCCCCGCCACCCTAGCCCCTATTCTGGGGCCTTCTGGTGTAGCGCGACGGCCATCACCTATTCTGATTGGTTTGCCCACATCTTACCAGTTGATAGATATTTAGAGTATCATCCCCCAGGAAGAGGCCTGCTGATCATCAACAGTAACCCATCTGACCCATCTGGGGGCGCTTCTGGGGCAGTAGGAGCGGGGGCAACGGCACGGCTCTCTATTACCCAGCCTGGCGCTGTGCAGATCTGCCTGCCACACCCTCTCAGAGCAGCTGGTCCCCATTTCCATGGTGCCCTGGCCCATGTTTGCAAGGCAGCTTTCTTTCCTCAAGTACCAACTGTGTGCAGGGCGGCCGGAAACTCCTCTCACACTGCTGGGCAGGTGGGGGCTGGCACTTGGGGAGGTTGAGCCAGGAAAGGATTAGTAACCAGGCAGCGGGTGGCTCAGAGCTGTGTGCCCGGGCAAGCAGGCAGCCATCAGTGGAAGGCGCTTGGCAGCATGGCCCACCATCCCCACTGAGAAGCAAGCAAGAGGTGGCGGGGGGAGCTGCCCCAGCAGCGGGGAGAGGTGGGCATCTGCCTGCACCCGGGACAGCCACAGCGACGTCTGTCTGTTACCCTGAAGTAGAGACAGAGGGTTTGGGTAGCCCCCTAACTCTTGAGAAGCAGGCACGTGGAGGCCCAGGACCACGGAGGACTCAAGCCCTGAAGGGTGGATGGGCAGACGTGCTGGCTAGCAGACACCAGCCTAGCGGCTTAGGACAGGAAGCCATCTGACAGGAAGCACCGACTGCCAGCCCCCTATGGGGCCCCAGAGCAGTTGGGGGGACGGGCTGAGGAGACAGAGTTAATCTGAAGAGCACCAGGGCAGCTCCCTCCAGAAGGTGACCTTGTGTGTCGGGACAGCTGCCACCCGTGCTGGGCATCTTTGGGGCACAAAGGGCAGCTGGCTGGGCCAAGGCTGGCCAGTTCGTGGGAAACCAGCCAATGCCTTCCTTGTGGCTTGCTCTGCTGTTCCCCCTGGGGGGGCCCATGCTCCCCTCTAATCCCTTCCTTCCCCTTGCATCTCGGGCTCTGAGAACAGGTGAGTGACAGATGACAGGCTGGTCCGTGCTGGACGCTTGCTCTCACTGAGGGGCCTTTAGGTGACCACCTGCGGCATGAATCTTTCTCACTGGTCAGCCTCCCACGGACAAAGGGAAAGGTCCTGAGATGTGGCGTCCCTGGCTCCCCCTCCCAGCCTCCTCCTTCCACACGAAGAATTTTGATTGTACGTGAGTAGAAATCCATCTGCTCAGAGGATAATTAGAGTTGACCAGGATAAGGTGATAATACCTGTGGCTTTGACTGCAGATCCATGGGTTCTCCGGGACCCTCACCCTGCCACCATCACAGCTCTCTTAATACCTGGGCCCCCTTTCTCTGGCCCAAAAGAGCGAGTGCACTGCTGTCACCTCCCTGCTCCTAATGCGTCCTGCAGTGGTTCACACTGAACTGCAGGGCATCAGACTCCAAGTTCTGAGCCACTTCCGACTCACTTCTTTCATTGCCTGTGCTTTTGACAAGCCAGAGCCAGAAAGGCCACATGGACCACTGGTGTCCTCCATGTGTTTTCTCAGCCCTGGGCCTTCGGGAACCCTGAGGTAGGAAAAGTCCCTTAGAAGAGCAACATGGGTCACTTGACATGTCCCAAAGGTGCCAGGGTCTCTGTGGGAACTGACAGAGAACAGGGGTCATTTTCTAACTAAAGTGTTTATTTCCATTCAGTTCACTAACGATTGTTCTGCTCAGGTAGCTGCATTTGCTCATAGGAGAGAGCCTTGTGGCCAGACCGCTTGGCTGATTATTTTCCCACGGCAAGACTTTCAGACCTGGGCAAAGGTCTGGTGGAGGGAAGGAGGTGGGAGAGAAATCACATGCTTTCTTGCAAGGGGAGGAGAGGAGCACGCCTGCACATGGTCTGAGGGTGATGCTCTGGAGGGCTGGGATATCACAGTGAATGACCTGGGTCCCTGGCCTCAGATGCAGCCTGGTTTAGGCTCCCAGAGACAAACTGGGTTCTGGCCATCCGAGGGCACTCAGGAACCTCGAAGGGGCCTGTTTGCCTGGGAAGTACTGGATAGACTGGGACAGGAGATGGAGATGTGGGCAGAGGCTTCTGACCCTGCAGCCTCCTCCTCAATCTGTTGCTTTTCAGAAACAGTCCTGGGGTGGGGTGCTCCTCCACCTTGGCCCCCACCCTCCACCCAAATCTCACTCAGTCTCTGAATGGCCCAGATGGCCCCGTGGCAGTCGGCCTTGGTGAGCCTGGCAGCAGGTGGGAACTCTATGCAGGGGGGAGGAGGGAAGGGTGTCAGTGAAAACCATATAAAAAACCCAGAAATGTGCATATAAAATCTCGCCCTTGGTGTATTGCCTAAGTCAGTAAGCAGAAAGCACCTTCTTCCTGGAGAAGGATCAAGTCCTCAAAAGGTAGGAAATGTCAAAGTGTCACTCATTGTCATAAAAAAAAACCAACCAACAAACCCCAACCCCCCAAACCAAATCCACCCCTGACCAAAATACCCCCGAGTCCACAAATTGCTGTAAACAAACCCAGATGCAGGAGCAATCCTTCTCAGTGGCAGTCGTAGCTGATGGCAGTCATTGCAGCATCAGTCCTCCAGGTGTGGACCGGCAGGAGCGGGTGCCCAGCTGGGCCATGGCCGCCGAGCTGTGTGCATGACGTGGACGTGGCTGCAGACCGGGGGAGGGGGACAGTCAACCTCAGGAAGGCTGACCTTTCTGGCGTCCCCACGTTCTCCCTGACCCAGGAGGACAAAAAGTTCCCTTTTCAGCCCCGGGAGCTGACAGGAGAAAGAAGTCTCTTTCATTGGAGTTTCTAGAATATTCTCCAGAGACAGAAAAATTCTTCGTTTGCCCAGAGGCAGCGGGACTGGATTTTCCAAGAGCGGCTCCGGGGTTGGTTGCCCATCGCCCGCTCATTCCGCCTGGTGCATGGCTGTTGAGTGAGACCTGGAAGAGCAGCCCCGGGGACGGGAGAGAAGTGTGGCCCCTGTCTCTCGCCTTCACATTTGTGTTCCTGAAAGTGTTTCTTGGCTCCGGCCAGGTCACCTTCCCAGAGGGAGTTGGAGAGAAACTGCTTTTGATCTCCGATTGGACAAACTGCATGAATCTCCCAAGCCCTTTTTTTCCTCCAAGAACAATGATCGCTTTCCTTATGAGAATCCTCTTTAAAAACTATTCCTTGTATTTCCCGCCCCCTCCCGGGATCTATTTTCTTTTGTCCCCATTCCCTTTTTTCCATCATCTGAAGTTGCACGTGTTGTTCTTGGTGACGTCTCATGGCTGGAGCGCTGCTTGGTTCTTCCTGTTGCCCGTGGCCTCCTGGCAGGTGGCTGACCCTGCGGTGGACGAAGAACCGGGGGCCAGCATGTGGGGCGGAGGGGGCGGGGCCTGGAGGAAGAGGTGAGCTGAGGCAGGTGAACGTCAAACCTCCACAGACTGGATCTGGTTCATCTGTGCCCGCATCACCTGGATACTGTTCAGGATTTTTTTCTGGTGACCAGCCAAGGTGACCCCAACCCGGAGAATGTCCCTTTGGGAGAGAAGCACATGTGTTAGGGAAATGCGGGGGTGGAGGGACTCTTTCCAGGTAGAGCTGCCTGGGCTTTTCCAGGGGTTTTCTGCTGGAGAGGGCAAGGGAGGGGGTGAAGGACCTGGGGGAATGGGTGGGCGTCTGGAGCTGGAGTGAGTGAATGTTGAGATGGGAGGAGCCCGTGATTAGGAATCAGGGTGCCTAGGTACACGTGTCTCCTCTGCTTCGGGGGAGGAGAAGGGAACCTGCATTTACTAAGTACCCAGTCATTCACTTTATATCTCCTTTCATCTTCCTACCACTCCCCAGTTTACAGAAGAGAAAACTGGGGCTAAGAAGGGTTCTGTGATTTGCCCAAGGTCGCAGACAGTGGCTGGCAGGAGACCTGGGTGTCGATATGAATGTGAGTCCGTGTTGGCCATCTTGCCCCTTGGTCCCCCATATCCCTGCTGGGACACTGTCTATTCCTCACTTTGCAGAGCCCCCCCACGTGGTGGGATGGGTGGGGAGGGGGGCTAATGGCAGTGGGTGGAAGCGGCTGGGCACTTACTCCATCATCATCTGCGACACGACATCGAAGGAGGTGAAGCCGGCATTGGCGAAGCTCTCCTTGTACTGCCCCATCTTGATGGCCTCCAGCCACTCGTCCACTGTGTTAAAGCTGGTGTAGTCGGGGATCGTGCGGTCCAGCAGCGGCAGGTTGATTCTGGGGGTGGGGTGGGCAATGGGGACGGTCAGGGCACATGCTGACCTGGGGGTGAAGGTAAGCACTACACTTGCAGGCTATGTGCGTACCTGCACGCGTGCATCCACGTGTGTGAACGCAGGTGGGTGTGTATGTATGTGAGCATTTCTGTGTGAGAGCAGGAGTTTGAACGCACGTAAATGTGCACACATATATGTGTGAGTAGGCGAGAGTGAGTGTGTGCAGGACTCAAAGCTGGGGTTACCTGGAAAGTCTAGGGAAGCCTCTACAGGGACTGCGGAGAGGCTGGACCACAGTGGTGAGGCGGGAGATGCTTCTCCATGCTTCTTCTTTTGAGGAGGAGGGATTTCAGCTGGACTAACTGTGCTGATTATTTGCTGTTTCCTCCCCTGATGCCATTCTGTCCTTCTCTACGGTGGTTGTGCTACAGGAAGCTGATCTTGTGGACTGCCTCTCCAAAGTCCAGACAGAGCTGGTGGGGCTAGTGGGAATGACTTCCTGGCAGGCGAGGTGTGAAGTGACCCTCAGGCTAAAAGCTCAGAGTGATTTTTATCCGAAGAATCAGGAATGGCTGATGCAGGGTCATGGTGAGGAGGGATGGGCAGAGGCAAACACGAAAATCTCTTGGCCCTAAGAACTCGGCAGGTGAAGGACTTGGGCCCAGAGAGTCTCTGGCCACAGCCAGCCCTGGACCCCAAGGACATCTAGCCGGATGCCGCTCAGAAACCTTGTGTGATCAAGAGTCCTGAAGTGTAAGAGTGTGCAGGGCCAGGGCTGGCCTGTTGAAGCTGCCCGGGCAAGGCAGTTGTGGTTGCAGACCTGATGGAGGGCACCCTGGGACCAGTGGGAGAAGGAAAGCTCCGGGATCACTGGAGCTAGCGCACCTCCTGAGCCAGTCTCTCTGATATAAGGATGGCAACTCGAGTGTGGGGCGCGCGTGCACGTGTTTGTGTGGTGAGTATGTACTTCTGAACGTGTGTGCTCAGGGACCTGTGGATGTGTGTAGGTGTGAGCGCCTGAGAATGGGTGTCTCCATGTGTGTGAGACTGTGAGCGCAGGCATGAGCGTTTGTGCCCAGCTGTACGTTCACGTACACGTACGGGACTATATGTGTGTACATGCGTGTGTGTGTGAGCCTGGCCATGTCGAGGAGGTTGCAAATGCGAGTCGGAGGGTCCAGGTTTAAGTGTGGAGGAGGAAACTGAGTGAGGAGTAAATCTATTCACCAAGATTCTGACGATTTCTCTTAAAAGCTGTCCTCTCCGACCATGCTTTAAAAGATGCTTCCTCTACCAGACTGGGCTTCCTTCTCCTTCTCAGGATAGTCTGTGTCCTACACTCTGCACCCCAAGGTAGTCATCTTTCCAACAAACACTAGCGCTGCCCTTCCCCATCCCAATTCAGCTTTACCAGAGGGGGCGGGGCCAGGGCAGAACTGGGAAAAGGGGCGGGACAGGTGAGGCGGTACCCGGAAGAGAGGGGCGCCATGGCTTTGAGGCTGTTAGGGTTGCGGATCATCTTGTCCAGCGTGTTGACGATCTGGCCGAACTTGGGCCGGTGGTTGCGGTCCTTCTGCCAGCAGTCCAGCATGAGCTGGTGCAGCGCGCTTGGGCAGTCCATGGGCGGTGGCAGCCGATAGTCCTGCTCTATGGCATTGATTACCTGGGGACAACACAGGGGCCGGGTGGGGCTGGCTGGGTGAGGTAAGAGCATCTGCCCTCTGGCCCGGCCCGTCTTGCCCCCAGTACATGGCACGACAGACTTGCTTGGTTGCCGTGGCAACTACCTCCGCTTCCTGGAGGCAGCCCCAGTATGTGCCTCACCTGGGTTCCCACCATCTGTGGCCTCGGTCTGGCCTGGCAGCTGGGTGTTCTGCTCCCCTCACTCACCCACCCAGCACCCTGAGATACCCTCTGCCTCAGGGTCCACCGGGCTGACCCTCCTGTGGGCAACCCCACCTGGCTCTTCTGTCAGGGAAAAGAGCCCAAACACCTCTCCAAACTCTCCTGCCCCCAGGGCCAAATTCATCTTCCCCAGCTTGACTGTGGGTACCTTCCCTGCTCAAGCATTCCCTGTTCTGGCGTTGCAGCGGATCAGAATTGCTCGGATCGATTTTCAAACACCCCATCACTGAACCTCATCGACCTCTCGGATCAACTTTCCTCTCCATGCTCCCCGACACGACCCCTCATCATCCCACTTCTGGGCCTTTGCACAGGCTGTTCTTTCCATTGGAAGCCCTCACGTCTCCAAGTCCCACTACTGTGTGAGTCCCACCTGTCTGTGAAGACTTCCTGGCTCATCTTGCCCACACTGCCCTTGCTCCAACACCTACAGGGCTGGACACCTGCCTCCTCCACTTTAGTACCTGATCATACATAGCACCTGGTAACTACATCTGGTCCCCAGAATGACTGTCTTGTCTCCCACACGGGTGGTAAACACCTGAGGGGCAGATATGGTCTCATTCAGGGCTGGCCACAGGTGACAGCATTCTGAAGATTTGCTGGTTTGTGGATGGGTACGCCTTTCCTACTCTTGAGTCCCCTGGAGAGTCCAGGGTCCCGTGCAGACGTTTGAATCAACCAACATCGGGCTGGGATCTCAGAGACCTTGTTCCTACTCCCCTGAGAGACACGCAAAAGGCCAGAAGTTCTGGATCTTCCCCTCCTGTCTGGCTGGCCAGAGAGGCTCTGCCCATCCCCTTGGAGACTTACGTCCTGGTTGGTCATGTCCCAGTAGGGTCGCTCCCCATAGGACATCACCTCCCACATGACGATACCATAGCTCCAGACGTCACTGGCCGAGGTGAACTTCCGGTACTGGATGGCTTCTGGGGCCGTCCAGCGGATGGGGATCTTCCCACCCTGGGGAACAGAATGAGGAGGGTTAATGGGTGGGAGGCTTACCTTCACGCCCTCTGCTCGCAAAGCTCCCCAGCCTGTGCCCTGTGCCGCAGAATCACACGAGGTATCTCACTGTTCCCCAGACTCACCTTTGCTGCTCTGGGCCTCCAGGCGTCTGCACATGCCTTCCCCTCTGCATGAAGTGCCTTCTCCCACTCTGCCATCTGGTAACCTCCTTCTCGTCCTTGAGGTCCCTCTGCAAATCTTTCCCTAAGTCCCATCTGAACCACCTCTGAGGCTAGGGATTGTGTCTTATTCCTTTCTGTTTAAAACTCTTCAACAACCCAACAGCTTTCGGGAGAGAGTCCTGAGCTGGGGCAGTCAAGAGTCTCCGCGATCTGGCCCTGCCGACCTCTCCGGCATGGGTGCCCACCAATTTCCCTGACAGCCTGTGTTTCAGTCACAGCTCCCCATGAGAATACGGCATCTGACAAACTTTTACTGGCACCTGGCTTTCAGCTCAGCTATCACTCCTTCTTGGCAAGCCTTCCTCTGCCTCCCAAGGCTGGTGTCTAACTCACAGCCCCGTCACTCTCTGGTGCTCTGCACATCTGTGTCCACCAGTCTGTGAGCTCCAAGAGGGCAGAAAACATGGTTTATGTCTCTACGTCTCCAGGGCCCAGCACAGCGCTCGGCATGGGCAAGCGTTGGTGAAAACGTATTGCGGGGAGAGATGGATATTCGTCCTCCTCCCCGGCCCTGTGACTCCACTGTTCCCTGCCTCCATCTTACCAGGGCGCTGGTGTAGGTGGGGTCTGAGGTATCGTCCTCCAGAAAGCGTGAGAGCCCAAAGTCAGACACCTTGCAGACCAGGTTGCTGTTGACGAGGATGTTGCGGGCAGCCAGGTCGCGGTGGACGTAGTTCATGTCTGCCAGGTACTTCATGCCGGCCGCGATGCCCCGCAGCATGCCCACCAGCTGGATGACTGTGAACTGCCCATCATTTTGCTTCGGGAGAAGTGGAGGAAACACAGGGTAAATGGAAGGGCACGAGTCAGATCTCTGGAGCATTCTCAGAATGGGAAACCGGAGCAGGACCCTGCTGCCTGCCCTGGGCTCTCGGTGGGAAGGACTCAGATGCTCAGAGACCTCAGAGAGGCCAGTTTCAGGGTGGTGGAGAGAACATGGACTCTGGAGCTGGTTTGACTCTGGCTCTGCCCCTTGCTGGCTGTGCAACCTTGGACATGTGACCTAACCTCTCTGAGTCTCAGTTTCCTCATCTGCGTGTTAAATGGGGATAACTAACACCCACCTTCTAGGGCTGTCAAGAGTTCAACAAGAAGGTGCATGGAAGGTGCCTAGCACGTACTAGGTGCTTAATAAATATTTATTAAATAGCACCTAGTCTGATGGCATACTTCTGATTCCTAGTCAGTGCTCTTTGTCTAGCTGGTTGACTGTGATCTCTTGGGGGGCCTAGAAACTTTCCTCTGTTGGCCTTGTGCTCTGAACTCTGTCCCTGTACAGCTTTGGGAAAATCCAAATCTGGTAAAAACTCTAGACTCAGGGTCAAGAAACCTTGCTCCAGTCCTGGCTCTCATCTCGACCCTCTGGGTGACACTGGGCAAACTCTACTTCTCTTAGAGCCTCAGTTTTCTCTTGTGCATAGTGAGAAGGCTGGCTAAGAGCTTGGAGGGAACAGATTTCAGGTTGTATGCCAACTCTGATCAACTCGCTGTGGTTTCCCGGATTGAGGAATTCCTAGATTGAGATGGACTCTGAGATTGCTTCTGGGTTTAGTGGGACAGAGTCTGGGATTTATTAGCAATGCCTGGCACGGGTAAAGGAATGGAAAGTGGCAGAAAGCAAGCCATTCTTGACCTAGATCTTGCCAAGACCCTTTCAGGCTCTGACAGTATAAAGCTGTGTCTACCACTCCTTTTCCTGCCCCACCATTCTTGGCTTCCCTTACCCGGAGGAAGGAGTCCAGGGAGCCATTCTCCATAAACTCAGTGATGATCATCACAGGTGTGCTCTTGGTGACAACACCCTCCAGGTGGATGACATTGGGGTGGTCGAACTGGCCCATGATGGAGGCCTCGCTCAGGAAGTCCCGGCGCTGCTTCTCAGTATAGCCCGACTTGAGCGTCTTGATGGCTACAAAGATCTCTCTCTTGCCTGGAAGCTTCAGGTGGCCGCTGCATACCTCACCAAACTCCCCTGGGACAGACACACCAAAAGAGGCAGGATGTCACTTACCAGGTGGAAGTGCCACCTCCCTCCCTGTTCCCTCTGATCCTGGGACCTGCAGGAGCTTTTCCTCCTCAGTGGTCAGCTCATCCTCCCAGACACAGAACCCCTTTATAGAATGCAAGGGCCCAGAAGAGTCTCAGCCACCTTTGGGAGTAAGAGGAAACCTTTCATGGCCGTCCTGTGATATTTGGCTGGGTGTGGGGTAAGGATGTAGGGGAACCTGGGCAGATGGAGCGAGGGACCTGGGATGAATGGTGGGAAGGACAAAGCACTAGATTAAGTCCAGAGACCTGGGTTCCAGACTTAGCTCAATCTCTGATGTGATGTGCAAGTTCCTTCCCAGTCCTGTTTCCTCATCTGGTGATGAAGTAGTTTTACTGGGCGAACTTTGAGGGCCCTTCCACCTTGGGTATTCTGAGTCTTCAGGCCTTGGAGGGTCCTCTGAGGCTCCTGCCCCACATCCTGCCCTCTATCCCTGGAGTACACACTGGGGTGGTCCCCTGACCTGTGGCTGAGGCCATGGTACCTGAGAGGGTACCAGTCACCTACCTGCTCCGATCACCTGCTCAATTTTGACACAGGAGATGTCAATTTCCTTGGCAAACTCCCGCACTGCCTCATTGGGGTCCTCGTAGGTGAAAGGGTCGATGTAGATCTTCATGCCTGGGGTCACTGGGACAGAAGACCAGGCTCAGTCATGTGCGCAGACACAAGATGTGGACAGATAGAAAAGTGAGAGCCAGTCCCTCGGTGGAGGGAAGTACACTCCCATGTGGCCCCTGTATGAATGGGGCAAGCCCCGGCATTTCACTTGACCTCTCTGGGTCTCAGTGAGCAGATGGGCACTGAGCTGAGTAGAAGGGTGAGGGGAACAGAGAGGTCAGCAGGGATAGCAAATAGGTTCTCGTTTTTGTTCCAATTCTAATTGATTAATAGTGGCTTCCTGGAGCAGCTAAAAGACTGTCAAGATTGATTAACAATGTCTGTTATGAGTGTGGGCATGGAAGGATAGATAGGCTTATCACTCTTGTGATAGACAATCAGGGGGTGCAAAGGAAGAGGAAGTCAAGAAGGGAAGAGAGAGAATTGGAACAAAAATATAGAAAGAGCAGGCAACAGACCATGTTCTTGGGCTTCTGCTAAGGAGATCTCCCTGCCTTTCAAGGCCTCATTCAAGCCTCCTCTCCCCTCAGGAGACTTCCTGGCTGCCTTAGCCCTCCCAGGCACTGGAACGGCTGCCTCACAAGGGTCTGAGTACCCATGGCTCCTGGGCCCACTTCCCAGGTCCCCCCGCTAGCCAAGTCTTAAACCTTTCTGGATCTCAAATTCCCTGGTGATCAGTGTGAGGCTGGCCATGGGGCATATGAAGTTGATTCCTGATCTGATGTGGATTTTTACTTTTTGATGCAGAAGGGAAGACTGTAACTTGGATGTTAAAGACCCAATTCTGACCCCAGCACTGAGTCAGCAAAATGCTTTGAAGGAAGGGAAAGATGATCTATCCCTCATTCCCCCTCCCAGATAACTAGTCTTCCACTTCCCAGACCATCTGGCCCTCACCCAGCCTGGGCCTCCCTCTGGCTCCCCAGCTCCCTGCCCACATTCTCCCACGGCTTCAGGAGTTGTGACTTTGGAGCCGCAGCTCTGGGAGTTGGGAGGTGAAGTCCCTGGGCCATAGCAAGGCTTGGCTGGTTGGTGAGTGAGGCCACAGCCCTGCTCAGTTGTGTGATCTTGGACATGTTAGTTGACCACTCTCAGCCTCTAATTCAGACATTCCAGTATTCCAAGAGCTGGAACCTCTAACACAGGGGTTGGCAAAATGGCCCACTGCCCATTTTGTAATAAAGTATCATAAATAAAGTTTTATTGGAACACAGCCACACACATTCCTCTGCCTGTGGCTGCTTTCACGCTACAGTGGCTGAGTTGAGCAGTTATAACAGAGACCATAAGGCCTGCAGAGCCTAAAATATTTACTGTCTGACCCTTTACAGAAAAGCTTGCCAGCCGCTGCTCTAATACATTATTCTCATTTTGGATTATTTGTGTGGGTGTCTGTCTAGCCCTTTAGGTCAGGGTTTTCTTAATTTGGGTCTGTGAACCACTTGGCAGTCCCAGGATGGGTTTGGTGGAGCTGCTGAAATGGAATGCATTTATTATTATTGTCTCTTTGAATTAGAAAAGTAATTTATGCTCCTTGTAAATAGTTTAAAATTTACATAAATATATATTGTTGAAAGTAAAAGTTCTCCAAAAATCTATCCCTGAGTATAGATTTTTTTTCTGGATTTTTCTGTCTTATAATTTTATATACACACATATGCATATTTGTGTTTCTCCGGCCATAGGATCCAAAACTTTTAGCAGACTCAGAGGAGTCTGAGACCCTAAAGAAGTTAAGAACCACCATCTTAGGCTGTGGGAGCCGGGGAAGAGGGGGATGGTGCATGTTTTTTTCTCATTCCTTTCTCCCTGGCATACTGCACAACGCTCTGCACATAACAGACACTGAGTGTCAGACGACAGAATCCAGATGATAGAGATAGAAGAGAATAATACCAGCTTCCACTTTCTTAGCTGTTTGTCTGTGCCCGACACTGTGCCAGGCTCTTTACATGCATAATCTCATCTTCTCCACCTATCAACTCTTGGAGGAAGGGATCGTTATTCTCATTTCACATGTGAGAAAACTGCAGCTCAGAGAGGCCAAGTAATCTGCCCAAGGCCACACAGCCAGGATTTGAACCCAGATCTGTCAGAATTGAGCTGAGGGCCAGGGCTCTTAATCACCATGTTCACTGCCTCTGGAGGAAATCCACCCAGATCTGGTCCATGCGTCCTCCTCTTGGAGTACTCAGCTGTGACTCCTTTCCCAAGTCAGCCCTCCTCAGAGAGGGTGCATCAGCTGCCCGGAGATGCTCTCTTTTTTGCCCAGACTCAGTGTCTGGCCTGTGGTTCTTGGCGACTGACTTTCAGTCTCCCTCCTAGTAGAACTGGGAGAAGCCCTTCCTGCCGGGCCAGCTGGGGAGGAAGGACAGGAATGGGTCAGCTCAGGGAGCTAAGGAGAAGTACGGCAGGAGCTCAAAGCCTAGTTGGGCGCTGCCAACCAATCAGATGCCGTCCCAAGCCTTGGTCAGGAGTGCTAGTCAGGAGGGCTCTCTATCCCTTACAGGACAGAGGTGCATGCCTTCACCTGGCATTCCAAGTGCTCCGTGAGGGGCTCCACTTACAGCTCCCTTGTTCCTCTATATGCCAGCACAAGGAATTATTTACCCAGAGGTCCCAGACACACCTCATAATTGCTTGCCTCCATGCTTTTGTTCATGTGGTTCTCTCAACCTGGAACACCCTTTTCCTCCTTTGTGTCCAGATCAAATGCCACCTCCCTTGTGAAGCCTGCCTGGATCCCTTCAGTGGAGGCCAATGCCTTCTCCTCAGGCTCCTGCTGCCCTGTCTCCACACCCACTCCCCCGGATGTCTGTATGGCTTTTCTACCTTGTATCAGGGCTCCCAGATTCACAGGCCCACAGCCTCCTGCCACCCCTTTCTGGAACACTCTCCTGCTGTGAGAGTGCTTGCTTTACCCTCCCTCCCCCAGAGGGACAGAAGCCATGTCTATCTCGTTCTCGCTAAATCCCAGGGCCTGGCACATAGAGGGTGCTGGAAGAATAACAGCATTACTCATTGACATGCCCGGGTTTTCTCTCTCCACCTGTTTGGGGTCATGAGTGCCTGATGAAAGCTATGAATCTGCTTGTTGGCAAAGTATTCACGTGTATGTGCACATGCCCATAGTCAGCATATAATTCTGGAATGTTCACAGGCCCTGGAAGCTCTAGGAGTCTGTGAACCCCAAGTTGTGAGCTCTTGCTCTAGAATGTTTCCTCTGGAGTATATGTGAAGGTGGTATAAGGTAGGTGCTTAATAAACGCTTTTGAATGTACGGCTCTGAGCACAGCCATCCCTGCTTTGGTGACCCTTTGGTTTCGCCTCACCAAAATTAATAACACTATTGGCTCACAGTTTAGCATGGATTTACCACATACGAGACTCTTTTCTAGGTACTTTATAGGCATCGACCCAATCAATCCTCCCTAACAATCTTCCCAGGTAAATAGCATTATTAAGCTGAGCTCTATGGAACTGTCAATATTTGACTGCTTCTGACCTACAGAAATGGCAATTTCATTTGGTCCAATATAATATTACCCTTCCCATTTTTGATGAAGAAACTGTGGTATAAGAAATGTTAAATGACCTGTCCAAGGGGACATGGACACAGCTAATAAATGACAGAAGTGTTGTTTGAATCCAGGCTGCAAAATCTACACTTACAACTGCCAGGCTACCAGTTTATTCTGGGTGCTTCCCCAGCCTGTGTCTTGGGATAGAATGTGAGCTCCTTGTGGCCAGAGCCTTGCACAAGGCCAAATGCTCCCGGGAGGGGCATTTGCTGAACTGAAGTTGGATGAGGACCCCTGCAGGCAAGAGTCTTCAGAAAACATTGGACTCTTGGATGATTTATGACTGTCAGGGTCACCAACTGCCATCCTGAACCCACATGGGAAATTCAGGATGAGGGAAGGAGGATCCAGGCATCCAGAGACCTGGATTTGAATCCTGGATCTGCCAGTAATAATGGTCACAGATAAGCTGCTTTATGGGTTTGAATTCAAGATCAACCACTGTATTGATCTGGCTGTGTGAACTCTGGAAAGTTACTTAACCTCTCTGTGCCTCACTTCTTTCATCTACAAAATGGAGATAATAAATAAACAAATCCCCTACCTTGTAAGGGGGTTGCAAAGGTTAAATGAGAATCTTTTTAAAGGGCTTTGTACAGTATTTGGCAAATAGGAAGCACTGAATAATTGTTAACTGTTATCATGAAGAGTTGGCTATTGTTAAATATTATTATTACAAAGCACTTTAATATCCATTAAATCCCTTAATCCTCATAACTCTGTGAAAGTATCATTCCTACTGCTTCCCATATAAAGATGCCAAGGCTCAGAGAGGTTTGATGGCTTCCCCAAGGTCACCTAGCTGGCCAGTAGCAGAGTATGGCTGAGAAACCAGGTGAGTCCCCCCGGCTCCACATCCAGGCACCATAGCCCTCGGTACTCATTCAGCACCTGCTGAACGATGGAAAACATGAGCCCGTGAGGGTGACTTGGAGCCATCACACACATACCCGGGCCTCAGCTTCCGCCTCTGTCCCAGCCACAGAGGGTTGCTGGTGGATATGCGATCACAGGGCTGGCAGGGCTTTGAGACAAAAAACAAAAAACAAAATCCTGCTCAGATGCAGGGCGTAGGAGCTTGAGCTTGAGAATGTGTTGATCTGTGAACAACACGTTCTATTCTGGGGTCTATTTTGAAAACAAATCCCTGCTGTCACCTGTTTCCTTGTTACTGACTCACCCTCTAAATAGTGATGCTCCCAAATGGTTCCAGGTGACGGAGCATGTGAGCCTGTCTTATTCTAGCTCAGAAGGGTGTAGGTAGCACAGCGTGGCTAAGTGTGTGTGCTCTGGAGCCAGACACCCTGGGTTTGTACCCTAGTTTTTGCCTTGCACAGCTGTGGGACCTCTCTGTGTCCTGGTTTCCTCATACTCAAAGTGGGAAATTATCAGGATTAAATGAATAAACACACGTTAAGCATTAAAAGAGTTCTTGGCACACAGAACACAATACGTTTAAGCTACATCTACGATCATGATTTTATTACTTGGGGAGTAGGATGGGGTGATGGAATTTATGAATTTTATTTTTAACATACAGGTGGATTTTTATTTCTGTGTAGTTAAATTTGTCCACCTTTGTCTTATGGTCCTTCCATTGCTTTTGTGCTTAGAAGGTGCTTGTCCATCCACATATCAGTTAAATAGTTACCTAAATTGTCTTCTGGAAATGTTAATGGTTTAATTATTTTTACATTTATGTCTAAAATGATTTTTAAGCCCAGGAACTTTTACTTCAAGTTAAGTCTTACCCAGAGGCTTAATATCTAGAACTCCTTGGCTTTGCTCTTTCTTGCATACCCTGTATCCAATCCTGCAGCAAATCTGGTGGCACTACTTTCAAAGTGTGTCAGAATCCAACCCCTTCCCACCACCTCCCCCGTTGCCACCCTGGTCCAGCCACCATCATATCTTCCCTGGATTATCCCAGCAGCCACCTCACGGCCCCTGTTCTGTCCTTGCCTGGCACAGCCCAGCCCCTTCAGTCCGTTCTCCACACGGTAGCCAGAGAAATCCTGTGAAAACTGTAACTCAGAGCACATCAGTCTTTTGCCCAGACCCTTCCAGAGGCTTCTCATTTCACTCAGAATGAAAACCAACGTCCTGCAACGGTTGATAAGAATCTGCATGTCATGGACCCTCATACCTCCTGCTCCTGCCCCCTCACTCTGCTCCAGTCACACTAGCTTCCTGGCTGTTTCTGAACCTGCCAGACACGTTCCAGCCTCAGGGCCTTTGCACTGGCTATTCCCTCTGCCTGGGATGCTCTTCCCTCAGGTTCTATACAGTTCGCTCCCCCAGCTCCTCTGCACCTTTGTTCAGAGGAAGCCCACTCGCTGAGGCCCACCCCTTCTCCCCTATTTAAAAATGAAGCGCTGACCCCTGCAGCTCCCAATCACCCTGTTCTACTTTGCTTTTTTTCCCATGGCACTTTTCATCTTCTGATATACCATACGCTTTACTCGTTTATTGCATGTGTTTTAAAAAATTCCCTGTGCCTCCCACTAGGATATAAGTTCCACCAGGGCAGGGATATTTGGTTTGTTTACTTGTGTGTCCCCAGCACCTAGAGCAGGGCCTGACATACATCACGGGCCACAACAAATATGTGACAAATGAAGCGATGTGCTGATGACCCCCCTTACTTGGTGGCCAACTGAGGAGCCCTGCGGTACCCCACTGAGCCCATTTGGAATTCCTGTTTGCTGAGTGAACCGAAGCGAGGACCCACATGTCCCCTCCCTGCACAGGTTGTTGGTTCTGCCAGGGTCAGAGGGAGGGGAATCTCTGCTCTGCTCTTCTCTCTGATCCGCTCCCCAGGAGGGGCATCTGCTCTGGGAGTGTGTGGCTCACGTGCCCCCAGACCTGGCTGAAGGTGGGGTGGGAGGGTGCAGGAAACGGAGGCACTGAGCAGGCACAGCAGGGGGCCTCCTGCCTCCCTTCTCTCCCCTCCCAGGCCAGAGCCTGGGCTTCTCACCATCTCACTCAACTCCTGTGTTTATTCTGCAAGGCTGTACCCAGTGCCTGCTGTGTGCAGGGCCGCCAGCTGGCGTTGGGGAAGCAGTGGTGAGTGTCAGACAATTTCAGGTCCCCACGTGCCCCCAGCGTAATGGCGGGGAGAAAGGAAGCGGCCGTCACCGCGCAGCCAGGTAGGGGGGCGCGGTGTAAGCACAGACGAGGGCCCTAAATCCAGGGTGGGGTCAGGGAAGGCTTCTCAGAGGGGTCTGTATATGATGAGGCCTGAGGGAGAGGGAGGGACCCAGGTAAAGAGAAGGGGGAGTGCTTCAGGCAGGGGGAGTGGCATGTGCACGTTCCTTCGGGGAACCGCTGGGCATCGGTCTGACCGCAGCAAGGGTGGAGGCAGTGAAAGAAGGCTGGACAGGTTGCTGGGCACTGGCAGTGAGGGCCCGGGGTGCTGGCCCCGCTGGGGTATACATACTGTGGCCACTGGTGTAGTGCTGCAGCTTGTCCGTGTACTCCGAGTCAGCGCGCTCAAACCCCCGTCTTCTGGAACAAGAGCAAAGGGCTGGAGCCACCTGGAGGCACCCGGGGAGCTGGGAGCCACAGTAGGTGATAGGGAGAGGGTGGGCAGGCCCTGGAAACCACCGCCTTGCCAGAGGATGCCCTGCTGGCCCCTGGCCGAGCAGCCTCACCCACCCTGGTCCCACTCAGCTCTTGCCACCTCTCCTACTTCAAGTCCAGGCTCACGATTTCCCCTGTCCCCTCACCAGCTGAGCCCCTTTCAAACAGCAAAGTCATCTCTGGCCATGGCCCCTGGCCCCAGAAACTCAGGGGCTTCTGTCCATCTGACCTTATGACCTAGTCTGTTCTTAAGTGGGGAGCTCTAAGGAAGAAGGGAGAGTCTTTGCATTAAGCCCAGCAGAAGTCCAGGAACCGGTCCCATCGCCTGCCTTTGCCTGTGCTGTGCCAGCCACTTGGGATGCCCTTTCCTGCACCTCTTCCTGTCTGTGTCCTCTCCCCTTCCTTCCAGCCACCTCAGCCAGGGGGGCTTGCCCGAGTTCCTCAGCCTGCTTATGGCCCTATTCATGAAGGGGCCTCTACTAGAGCAGAAAGTAGGGTGATTGGTACTCCCTCTCCACCATCCCTGGCTCCCGGCATCCTGCAGTCTTTCCCACCCACTGTTCTGAGACGTCCCTTCATGCTGGAGTATTAGTGTCTCAATGTGCCACCTCCTCGAATAGTGGACTTGTCCAGGGCAATGCTTGACTCAAAGGGATGGACTGCCAACGGTGGCCATTTAGGCAGTGGGAGGCCACTTGTGGGTCTCCAGGCCACCCGAGCCCATCCTGTCCCCTCTGTTCACAGACACTGTTCAGGAATGGCAGAATGGGTGGACAGCCCTCTTGGACAGCCAGGCCTGGACCAGGCCGGGGGACACCACCCACCTGTTACACACGATGGCGATCACAACCACAGCAATGAGGAAGACCAGGCCAGCTGCCGAGGAGCCGATGATGAGGGGCAGCTTCTCCTGGATGCTTGTCTGGTACTCGGCTGGGGAGAAAGCACAGCACAGTGTTCTCAGCCTGGCTCTGGGGGTCATAACCCCCTGCATCCCCACCACACTGGGTCTCCTTGGATCCCAGGTCTGTTCCGCTCCTGGCAGAGCATCTGTCATGCTCGGGTGGAGAACTGGCCCTCACTGCCTCACAAGTAACCTTGGACAAGTCCGTGAACTGCTCCAACTCTCAATTTCTCATCTATAAAATGGGCATAATAATGCCTGCATCTCAATTTGATAGGAAAATCAATAATAATAATTATCTGACACATATACAGAGGCAGTTAAAAGCACAGACTCGGGCTTCCCTGGTGGCGCAGCGGTTGAGAGTCCGCCTGCCGATGCAGGGGACACGGGTTCGTGCCCCGGTCCGGGAGGATCCCACATGCCGCGGAGCGACTGGGCCCGTGAGCCATGGCCGCTGAGCCTGCGCGTCCGGAGCCTGTGCTCCGCAACGGGAGAGGCCACAACAGTGCGAGGCCGGCGTATCGCAAAAAAAAAAAAAAAAAAAAAAAGCACAGACTCTGAAGCTGAACTCCTTGGGTTTGAGTCCCAATGGTGCCACCTACTATCTGTGTGATCTCTGGTAAAGTGACTTACCTCTCTATGGCTCAGTTTCCTCATACGTAAAGTGAGAAGAAGAAGAATTCCCATTTCATGGGATTTTTGTGTAAAAGACTTAGCATAACTTGTAGCACATAGTGAGCACTCAGTAAATATTAACTACTATTGTTTTTAAGTGTTTTAAGTGTCTGTCATGGTTAAGTATGTTATGCATCTTGTGTGATTCTCAGAATAGTCCTATGATGTACTGCCTATAATTATCCCATTTAACAGATCAGGAAACTAAGGCTTAGCAAAATTGTGATTTGCTTAAGGTCACACAGTTAGAAAGTGGCCAGTGCCAGCATCTGAACCCAGGTCTGTTTGATCCAAGGCCATGGGCTTAAGTGAGATAATGTGTAAAATGTGCCCAGCATTGGCCCTGCCTCTTGGAAACCATTCGGTGCATTCTCAATGTCATCAACATCTTCATTGTTTAAAATTTTATTATTACTACTTCTCATTGCCTCCATGACCGGACAGGAACTTATTGAAGTCAGGGACTAGGTCATTTGTGGGTCCTCAGAACCAACACATATTTGTTGAATTAATAAAGAAAGGTCTTGAGACAGTTCCCCAATCCCCAGGTCAGTGACCCTCATCCAACATGCAAGAGGACCTAGAGAGGTGAAAAACGCTGGCCATGAGGAAGGGGGATTTTCCAGAGGAGGTGAATACTAGAAGAGATGGTGGAGCTATAAGGGAGGACTTTTGTGATAAGAATTCAGGGGTCCAGGAGCCTCTGAAATGTTCAACCAGGCAAAGGCTGAGGCCCATGCCCAGTGGTTGAAGCAGATGCTAAGAAGGGATACTGAAGTCTGGTCATAGGTATTCTGCTCTGGAGTGTGGCTGGTTGGGGAAAGGACCCCCAGACTCACAGCAATGACAACTATGACCTTAACTGCTATCTGGTGAGCACTAAGCACGTGAGATGTAGTGCCAACCCTGTGCTACGGCCTGCACCTTTATCCCCCATCCTGACCCTAGTTTGATGATGATGATGATAATGAGTTAGCTGTTATCATCCCCATTTATAGATCAGAAAATTGAGGCTCCGAGTGGTAAGGTGAGTTACTCAGGACCACACAGCTAGAGCTGAATTAGCACTGTCGGGCATTAGAGTCTGCGTTCTATAACTGTGCTGCTTCTCAAAGATTATTAGAGCAGGAAGGGTGCTTAGAGACCATGTGGTCCCAAACTTGGAGACACAAAGCACATGGGCTACAACCTTCCATTCTCTTGCCCAGGGAAGACATTACTAATCCATCCCTGCACTTCTCCCTGCTGAGCTCAGACGTGGCTTCAGAATTCTTCTCAAACCAACCGCAAGTCACTGGAGCAATGTATGGATAAAATGTTTGCTCTCTCAGATGGAATATGATACTTTCATTTCATAGATGAGAAGAAACCGGCCCAGGGAATGGAATTGGCTTGCTCAGGGTGGCTTTGCAAATTGGGGCTGAGCTCCCAACGGTCCTGGGAAAGGACACGACGGTAACGGAGGAGTTCATATCTTTTCCGGGCCACAGAAACAGTCCTCTATATGTGGCTGTGCGGTTTGTACAGTGCACAAAGGTTCTCACCCGGGAGGGAGGGAGAACCGACATCTAGAAGAGGGGGTGCCTTTTCTAACTTGCACAAAGGCACTTTGTAGGAGGTGGTCCTGGTTCTGTTTGTAGAGTCAACACCCTCCTCCTGCCCTCTGCACCCTGCTTACCTTCTGTCATGGTCTGGAAGTACATCTTGCCACTGTAGCGCCCGTAGCCCGCCACGGTGCGTGCCCGCACCTGGAAGACATAGATGGCGCCGGCTTTGAGGCCCTGCACAGTGACCGTGTTGGTGGGGCTTTTTATGGCTGTGGCGTTGTACTCACTCAGCTCCTGCCGAGGAACAGAGAAAACAGTTAGTGACGTTGTAGCCCAGAGTCCACCATCCACTCCTGCCACTTGGGGCAGGTCTGGCTACTGGACAAACATCTGTGGTTCCAAATTCTTCACTCCTTTCCTGTAACAGAATCACACACCCAAACCTTTTGCGTATGATTTGCAACACTTCCCACAAAAGAAGGCAGAGCATATTTCTTTGCCTCACAGATGTTGAATTTGTTCATGTGACTTGGTTTGGCTGTTGGAATATTCTAAAGGACGTAATGCAAGTAGAGGCTTTACATGTGCTTGTTGATTTGACCTGGTCTCTTATGCTTCTGCCATCTGCCATGGTGAGGCTTAACCTGGGTAACAGCTGGTTCCAGGAGGAGAAACTTGTGAAGAAGACCTTGACCTAACTCCTAGGCTGAAACAGCACCACCTCAGTTGACCCACAGGCAAAAACCTATGAGCAAGAAAAATAGCCACTTGTTGTTGTAAGCCACTGGATTGTTGGAATTGTTTGTTCTGCAGCATCATCTCAATAACAGCTGACTAATACACATATGCTGAGTGGCCACTGTATGCAGACCCCGAAGACTAGACTGTGGGTTCTTAGAGACAGCAGGGAGAGGGCCCAACTTACTCACCTCTGCATCCCTCTTCCTGCCTCATGCCTCTACGGATTGAGTGGACGGACCCCCTTTCAGCCTCAGCACATTTGAGTGAGGCAGGAATTAAGGCCCAGAAAGGGAAAATGATGCTCAAGGTCACATGCATCAGTTGGTGGCTGCTTTGGGACTCAAACTAAGTCTCCTGCATGGAGCCGCCTCTAATACCCATGCCTTTGGATACCCAGGACCTGATGTTCCCTCGTCTGAGAGAGGAGAATGCCAATTCTGACCTGATCACTGCCCAGGGTGACCTGAGGAGTCTGGGACAGGACAAAGATCCAGCTGCTGCAGTGGGAGTGGAAAAGTGCTTGAGTTGATGCAGATGTTTACCAGCCTACACGATGCTTGTTCAGGTGTCTGTCAGCTACCCAGCAAACCCTCCCCAAATACCCTCTTTGCATAGGCCCTGGGTTGGGCACTAGGGACCCACAGGAGGTAAAGCAGAGGCCCTGGCCTCCTTGGAGAGCTCAGTTCAGTAAAGCAAATGGTGGGGAGGTCTTAACCCTTTGAGGATCATGAACCCCTTTGAGAAACCAATGAAAAGCTATGAACCCTTATGTAGAAAAATGCACACCTGATTGCACATGTTAATCCTGTACATGGCCGGGTATGCAGAGCCCTTGAAAACTCTCATGAAACAATTAAATTCAGTGTGAGCAATGTTATTACAGATAATAATGGTAACTACAGTCCTATTATGTAATTACACAACTACCCTGTAATAATGTAATTACAATGTTATTATAGTGTATAGGTTAAAGGGAACTGGAGCCAGACTTTCTCGGTTCAAATCCTGACTCTATTATTTACTACCTTTGTGACCTTGGGCAAGTTCCTTAACTTCTCTCTGCCTCCTTTTCCTCACCTGTAAAATGGGGATAATAATAATAATAGCTACCTCAAAGGGTTCAGAGAATGAAATGAATTAATATGTATGAAATGCTTACATGGGTAGGGTAAGCGCAGTGAGCCCAGGGGCATGTGACCTGGCCTGGCTGGGGGATATCAGATGATGTCAAGGAAATCTCCCTGGAGACTGGGGACAACTGGAACGGAATCTTAAAGAACAAATAGAAGTCACGCAGGCAAAGAAGCGGGAGGGTGTTGCTGGGAAGGAGCAGTAGGTGCAAAGGCAAGGAGGTGAGAAAGAGCTTGGGATGTGGGGGCAGTAGCGGATAGGCAGTCTCTTCTCCTGAGCCAGATCACCTGCCTACTCCTCCAGGAAGCCTCCTCGACGTCCTCACCAGATGTGCCTCCCCTCCTCTGAGCCCTGGAGCACTTGCTGTCTGGTTTCGGCTATGTCCCGTCACCCTAGGCCCATGCTCATCTCACTCCCTTGATTGTAAACTCCGGAGGGAAGGGGCTGTGCTTCGTTCCCCTGTACCAAGCATAGGGGCCTGCATGCAAAGTCCTTTGCCAACGGCCACAGGGCGAAGGCTGTACTCCTTAGCCTGGCATTCCAGACTCTCCATGACTTGGCTTTTGCCAGTCTCTCCTGCCACATCCCCAGGGTCCTCCAGGCTCCAGCTATATGCAACTGCTTCCCCTTTCCCTAGTAGGGTTGCCAGATTTAGAAAAAACAAAACAAAACAGAATGCTCAGCTAAATCTGAATTTCTGCTCAACAATGAATAATTTTTTAGTATAAGTATGTCCCGTGCATTCTTTGAGACATACTTATACTAAAAATATATTTAAAAAAATTCAAATATAACCTGGTGTCCTATATTTTATTTGGCAATCCGGCCTTACCTGGACACTCTGAGCCCTTGCAAGTGCTGTTGCCCCTGTCTGAAATACTCTTTACTCATTTGCCTGGCAGTTCCCTACTTATCATTCGAGACTCAGCACAAGTATCGCCTCGGCTGGGGAGACTTCCCAGATGTCCCAGCCAGAGACTGCAGGTCCATTGTCTCCTCTCCCACCCACTGTTCTGATATAAATGTGTCTTCTCTAAGCCTGTGGGTTCCCTGGGGCAGGGACCTTGTCTGGTTCATCTCTGGGACCCCCAGGCTGGGCACGTAGTATGTGCTCACTAACTACTGACATAATGAATGAATGAGTGAATGTTAAACTATTCATTCTATGAACCTGGGATGCAGTCCCACAGTTGGCCACTAGGTGCCGCTGTCCAGCACGGGATGGGCTCAGGCTTGAAAAGGGGGATTGGATTCTGCAGACGGTGGCTGCCCGCTTAGAGGCTGGAAGTTTAAAGTTTCTGATTGTATGAGGAGATGGGAGGAAACTGTTGGTGGCATAGGTGCCTCGGGAAATTTAGGCACTAACCTGAGTGGATCCCTTCTCTAAAGCTAGGCACAGGACTGAGCATGGGATTGAAAGTCATTTCAAATGCCAGTTCTTCCACTTCTTTGCACTGTGACCTTGGGAAAGACCCTTCACTTTCCTGAGCCCGTTTTCTATTCCGGAAAATGGAGCAATAAATGCCAACTTGTCAGGGTTGTTGTGAAGATAAAATTTGATCAGGTAGTGCCTGGCACATTGGAGATGCTCAAGAGCCATCAATTCCCTTCCCTCTCCCCTCTCTTTGAAGTCCCATTATCTGCATAAAGGTTAAACACCAACAGATTATGGGAAGAAATTTAGTATGAAATCCACTAGCGCTCAGTTTAGATCCTTACCCAATGGACCAATGAGGCACTGGTTGCATTTCTTAAGCCCTCTCAGCCTCGGTGCTCTCATTGCTAAAGTGGGATAACACCACTATGTACCATACAGGGTGATTGTGGAGATTTAATAGGAAAAAAAGGGGAAAGCTTCCTTTTTTTTTTTTTGCGGTACGCGGGCCTCTCACTGTTGTGGCCTCTCCCGCTGCGGAGCACAGGCTCCGGACGCGCAGGCTCAGCGGCCATGGCTCACGGGCCTAACCGCTCTGCGGCATGTGGGATCTTCCCAGACCGGGGCACGAACCCGCGTCCCCTGCATCGGCAGGCGGACTCTCAACCACTGCACCACCAGGGAAGCCCGAGGGGAAAGCTTTTATCATAGTCTCTAGGACACCTAAAGACTTAGTAAATGTAGGCTACCACCAGCCCTGTTATCATCAACACGTGATAGAGTAGGCCTTCACCAACGGTCATTAAATGAATGAGTGACTGCAAAAGTGAATGAATGAGATAGAACTCCATGTACACGGGGCAACAACCTGAATGCAGCCTGGACTTTCATAGTTCACTCCTTGCTCCCCCAACCATTGTTTCTTCTGTCTGGAATATCCTTTCCC
Source organism: Phocoena sinus (assembly GCF_008692025.1). Taxonomy (NCBI): domain Eukaryota; kingdom Metazoa; phylum Chordata; class Mammalia; order Artiodactyla; family Phocoenidae; genus Phocoena; species Phocoena sinus. The sequence continues at coordinate 17,888,216 of NC_045763.1, read as the reverse complement.
TACACTTCTGCCAAGTAGAAGTTTCTGTTGAATAAACACATAAATCGATGTGGCCTATGAGGGCCCATCCGCCTCACAAATGACTCTTCTTGAGCTCTTGGGGAGCCAAAGGGAGCGTGAACCTGTGTGCTTCAGGGCAGCTGCCAAAGGAGGCCACCTCCCCTGGGATGCCAGAACCAATGGAAACGGCCAACCACGGTCTGGCTAACACCATTCGTCAACGGCATCCAGAAACCTTCCAGCAACGTGGTTGTCAGCTCCGGGCTCCGGGCAGGCTGGGAAATCCCAGTGGAGCTGGGGAAAGGCCAAACGGAGAGGCTGCTCCAAAAGAGCCCTTTCTAAAGAAGGAAAGGAGGAGTGGGAAGGATGATGGGGGGTGGGGCCCACAGGGGACTGCAGGGCTCAGTTCCGAATTTCCCTACCTGGGAGGATCTGGAGCATTCATTAAAGAAATCAACTGCAGGCACCAGGAGGATGCTGGAGTGTTGGGTAAGAGCTGGCTGTGGACTTACCGGAAACAAATCTCACCACGAGCAGCCCGGCTCTGCCTCCCCAAGGGTGGGGCTGACTCAGAAAAGTAGAGGTGGTGGCTGGGATGTCAGAGCTCAGGGATGGAAGCCACGTCTGGCTCTCCTGCTCACCCTCTGCTGGTGTCTTCTCCCACACTTTCATCAACAACTTTTTCTTTCTCTCCTTAAATCCTGCCTTTGTCCTGGATCCTATCCTTCCACTTCTGTGTTTCCTCTGCACCCTCTCTTGTCTGTCCTTGGCTACCATCTCCCTACCCCTGGCAAGCACGGCACCTACCTCTGCAAATCACAAACCCACGTGTGCCCCCGGGGAAAAGGCACCGCCATCCACTGGGAGTCATCTTTCACATCTCCCTGGTCCCCTGAGTTCCAAAGTATTGTCTGAATTTGTCAGCTTCTCACCATCTCTGCTGCCAGCCCTCCAACTCCATGCCACCATCATTTCTCTCTTGGTGTCCCATAAAATCCCTGTGCTGGGTCTACGGTGTCCCTGGGACCCCCTTGCAGTCTATTCTCCACATGGCAAGTAGTAGGAATCTTAAAAGTATTAGGAGTCAGATCACATCCTTCCAGAATCTCCTGATGGCTTCCTATCATACTCCATTAAATTGAATCCAGACTCTAACGGCCTGGAAGTCCCACCACAACCCCACCCCGCCTCCCTCCCCAAACTCCTCCCCTACCAATCCCTCCCTTGTTCTGATCGGTCCTGCCACTCTCGCCTTCTTTGTTCCCTGAATGCAGCTAGCACACTCCTGCCCCAGGGCCTTTGCACATGCTGTTCTTGCCATCTGGAATGACCCTGCTCTCATCACTTGTCTGTCTGGTTAACTCCTAGCATCTTTCAAGGCTCGGCTCAAATGTAACCTAAATGAAGATTTCCTCTCATCCACGCCAGGATTATGGTGGCCCCATGAAACCTTTGCTGGCCCGTCTGTGGCCTGTAGCACATCTTGTCTAATGGCTATTTGTGTCTGAACCTGTCTTTTCCCTTGGACTGTGAAATCCCTGAGGCCTTCAGGCATGTCTGGTTACTCTGAGTATTCCTGGCATCCAGCAGCCCAGCCCAAAGCTGGTGACAGTGAATGTTGAACAAACCAGAGTCCATCTGCCCACTTGCAGAGCCAAGCTGTCTCTTTCCGCACCCAGGCCCTGGGAGGAGGGGTTGACAGAAGTAAGGCCACGTCTCATCAGAGCTGTACCTCATGTCTGCCCCTCTCTTGCCATTTGTGCCTACAATTCTCCACCGGGGCCTGTTCCTGTCCACCTCTTAACAGTCATCCCAGACTATCCCTGGGAGAAAACTGGGAGGCAGGAGGGCCAGGTGAAGTCTTCCACTTAGCAGCTGGGTGCTCTTGGACAAGTTACACAACTTCCCCGTGCCTCAGTTTCCCCTCCTGTCCAGTGAGACGAATAGCACTGCTGCGAGGACGAATGAGGTAACAGAGGTGATGTGCTCAGCCCATAGTGGGCCCTCAGGAAATGTGAGCAGGTGATAGCTCTGGCTGCTGCAGGGCCTGCTGGTCCTGCCACCCCTGGCAGGGGCCTGGGGATGCCCAGGTAGCGGCGGGAAGTAGGACAATGCTGCCTCCTGGTTCCCACCTCCGACAGCCTCCCCAGCCCCTCCCTTCTCGGTAGGAAATGGGTCGTAGGCAGGACCCGCGCCGGGATTTCTCATTTCCGTTCCAATCTTTGGGGACAAATGCTTTCAGTTTCATTTAATCATAAAGCTTCTTAATTAGTTTTTTTTTTTTTTTTTTTTTTTTTAAATTCTGAGCTGCTCAACTGTCCCTGCCAGAGGGGGTGGAAATGTTCTGCAAAGCCTGGGGCTTCCTGGGCCTGGGAGCAGCTGGTCCAGCTACCCTGGGTGCCCAGCTACTTTAAGGCTCTCCAGGGCCCAGCGAGGGTGGAGTTGCTTCCCTCACCTCATCCCAGCTCAGGCTGTCCAACAACACCTCAAGCACCTACTGTGTGCCAGGCGAGGGACACAGCGGAGATAAGGCAAGGTCTCCACTCTCTACCAAGGCCACGGGAAGGGATCCACTCACTTATTTATTCAGCCAATGATTATCAAGGTTCTCCTTGGTGCCGGGCCCAGGGCGCTGGGAGCAGGTGGTGTACTGGACAGATGTGGTTCCTGGTCTCTCGGAGTGCACTGCTTGGACGAGGGGATGAGCAAGGAAGCAATCACAAACCAGCTGGGTGAGGCTGGATAGGTGTTTGCCGAACCTCTGAGACTCACCAGAGTTTGGCCGATCCAGGGGTTAATAGAGTGGGAGGGCTGGGCTGGGCCTCAGAACGCGGGCCCCAGCAGGGCTGGCTGGAAATGACTCCCCCTCTCTTCCTCTTAGTTGTTAGGGAGAGCTTTTCCATCCTTTTCTGTTTCCCAGTGGGCTTACCCTCAACTAATGTACTTCCTGTAGTCATTTACAACCTAGTCTGAATGGGAGCCCAGTGATCCCTTTCCCAGGGACCGTCTCTATGGCTATTTGGTGCCTCAGGGAGCAGTTAAAAACGTCATCATCCCAAAGAGAGAGTTTTCTGGGCCTCTGATGTCCAGCTGCTCTGTCCCCTGCTGTCTCTGTACTGTGCAGACCCCACATTCAGATGTGCTGAGCTCACCTGGCCTTACATCATGTAGCTCTTGCCCACCGAGAAGCAGGCAGTGCAGAAGAGGGAGGAAGGGAAAGCACACTTGTCTCTGCTGAGGGCCAGGCAGTGCTGGGCACTACACCTGCCTTTTCTCCCTAACCTTCACAGCCGCCACGCGAGAGAGGTGGTCTCATTTGTATTTGACACAGGGGGAAACTGAGGCTCAGAGAGAGAAAGATGCCCGCCCAAGGTCACACAGCTGGTTATGGATGGAGCTGGGATTTGAACCTACAGCTTCTCATTCCTCGTCCAATGCTCCTTCTTCTACACCAGTGGCTTCCAACCCTAGGTCCCTGAGGGAGTAATAAAGGTCTGATTTAAAAGCTCAAAGAGAAATCACTCTCTCCCCATACACACAAAGGGCACTCAGGCAAACAAAACCAAGTGTTTTAGCTGGAATCAGAGCAACACGGGGAGGAAGCTCCACCCTCTCACCCCGTCAGAAGCTCTCTTGAGCAGTTTCAAATCTCTGCTTCAGAATGGGTAAATGACTAATTATTACTTAAGAAATGCAGCTTTTGGGAAAACCAGTTTTTTCAGAACATCAGGCCCACCAAAGTCAAGATGAAAGGGGTCTTGGTGGGGAAAGGGCTGTGACCGCTACATTTCACTGAGATTGTGGCCTGACCCCCTAGACCAGAAAAGCAGGACTCAGAGAGGTCAAGGCAACTGCCTGAGGTCTCACAGCTGGGCAGGAGTGGAGCTGAGGCCAGTGCTCTTTCTGCTTCACCAGACTGCCTAGTCTTGCGGGATGGCAGAACCCCAGAACCCAGCCTGGAAGGGGGCCCTGCGGGAGGCGGGAGTGGGGAGAGCGCCCAGGAGCACAGGTACCTTCTCATAGTACTGCAGCTCGTAATCCAGGATGACGCCATTGGGCTGGTCGGGCTGGGACCACGACAGGGTAATGCTGTCCACGGTGCGGCTCACCTGGTGCATGATGGACACGGCCGATGGAGCTGGAAGAGAGGTCAGAGGTCAGGGGTCAGGGGTGGGCATGAGAGGGTGCAGTTTCTGGCCCAGCCTCAAAGGTGCCCAGACAGAGAGCTGTGGGACCACAGGGGGGAAGGCGTCTGGCTTAGGCCACACAGCCAGCCTGGGGAGCCGACAGGGTGCAGGGCCACAGGTGCTGCTCTCATGGGGCACCTTCAGATTACAGACACCGACAGCTCCAGCCATCCCTGGGGAAGCTCAGCCGCATCAAGTCAAGACAGATGCACTGGGCCCCTTCTCTGGTCCGGCCCCAAGTGGGTTGGACGAAATGTTAATTCATCCTCTCTTGGAGGTTACAGTCTACTGAAGCAGGGGACATACAGACCCTAGACATGGTGACGGGGCTCTGGGACAGGGAAGCAGAGACGGTGGGAGATTCATTCATTTCTTCAACAAATGTGCACTGAGTGCCTCCTATGTGCAGGGATACTGCAGTGAATGAAAAGGACTGCGAAAAATAAATATATAAAAATAAATCCATAGCTACCATGGAAGACAGTTTGGTGGTTCCTTAAAAAGTTAAACATAGAATTACCATATGATCCAGCCATTCCACCCCTAATCATATACCCCAAAGAACTGAAAACAGGTACTCAAGCAAATATTTGTGTATGAATATTTATAGCAGTCCTATTCACAACAGCTAAAAGGTGGGAACGACCCAAATGTCTATCAACAGATGAGTGGATAAACAAATTGTGGTATACATATATAACAGGATATTATTGAGGCATAAAAGAGAATGAAGTACTAATGGAGTACACTACAATGAGGATAAAGCTCAAATACATGCTAAGTGAAAGGCAGATGCAAACCGTGTCCCATATTGTCTGGTCCCATTTATACGAAATATTCAGAATAGGTAAGGTGATAGAGACAGTAAGCAGATTGGTGGTTGCCAGGGGCTGGAGGAGGGAGCATGGGGAATGCTGGGCACGGGGTTTTCCTTGGGGTGATGAAAATGACTTGGCACTGGATAGAGGTGGTAATTGCCCAACACTGTGAATGTACTAAATGCCATGGAACTGTACACGTTAAAATGGTTAATTGCACGTTACGGAATTTCACCCATCCCTCCCAGCAGCGTTGCTAGTGCCCTCGTGGAGGGTGGTTAGATGTAGGAGACAAGATGTCAGAGGAGGGACTTCCCTGGTGGTGCAGTGGTTAAGAATCCATCTGCCAATGTAAGGGACACGGGTTCGAGCCCTGGTCTGGGAAGATCCCATGTGCCGAGGAGCAACTAAGACCATGCGCCACAACTACCAAGCCTGCGCTCTAGAGCCTGTGAGCCACAGCTACTGAGCCCGCATGCCACAACTACTGCAGCCCGCGCGCCACAACTACTGAAGCCCGTGTGCCTGGAGCTCGTGCTGTGCGACAAGAGAAGCCACTGCGATGAGAAGCCTGCACACCGCGTCGAAGAGTAGCACCCGCTCACCACAACTAGAGAAAGCCCGCGCGCAGCAGCGAAGACCCAACACAGCCAAAAATTAAAAAAAAAAAAAAAAATGTCAGGGGAGGCTGTGTTTAGTGCTAGAAGGACCCTTAGAAATAATTTAGTCCCATCCCCTCATTTTACAGGTGTGGAAACTGAGGTCCAGAGGGGGTTGTGAGCTGCCCAAGGTCACAGTGAGTTCAAGCTTGCTGCCCCTTCCTTGATTCCTTCTTTCACAGAGCACCCATGCCTGTGCTTTTTGCCTTCTTCTCAAATGAAACAGACCTGCACAAAGTACCTACAACGTACTGGCCATGGCCCTGGGCCCTTCACACGTGTGTGTCCTGAGCTGACTGTCAGTGAGGGGGCAGTATTAGCCCCACCGACAGGTGCAGACCCCGAAGCTCAGAGCAGCACAGGGCTTCCTGAGATGACACAGCCTGTCAGTGGGGGAGCTGGCATTGGAACCCAGGTCTGCCACTGTCCAGAGAAGGGTTTGTCCATGAGTCCTGACCCGGTCTTTCCCTATTGTGTGACTGGAGCAGAGCCCCCTTGCCTCTCTGGGCCTGAGGTTTTCATGGTCCCAGGAGGGGCTGAGGACTCACCAGGGTGAGAAGGGCACCTCCTGCAGTCTCTCCTGGCTCCTGGGCAGGTCCGTGACAAGCGGATGCCCTGTCTTGACCATCACGGTGATTCCTGAAGGAGGCTGAGGCTGACCCTTCTCCTCCCACCCAAATCCTGCTTTCTAGGGGCTCTGACCACACTGACATGAGCGTGGATCAGGGACCGGTAGGGGATCCTGGAGGATTAGTGCTTAGAGATCCTCATCTGTTTCCTGCTCTGTCTCTGTTCCTTTGTCCCCAGCGTGGAGGGAGTTGTCTATTGGTCAGAAGACCCAGGCCCTGCTCTCTGTCCTGCTACTAATTGCCCGGGCAACCTTGGGCAAGTGACCCCCGTCTCTGGACCTGGTTCCTCCTCTGCACCATGGGCACAGCTGGAAGATCCCTGTTGTCTTGCAGCTCAAATGTTCCCTGCCTGTCCCTCCTGGTTAGCCCTTGTCCTGGAGTTGGATCAGCCCAGGGGCCAGCGTGGGCCGAAAGGGTCTAGGCTTCCCTCCAGCACCCCAAGGAGCTGTGGAAAATTGGCCCAAGACACCCCAGATGGGATGGCAGCACCCAGAAGAAGGACTTGGACCCTGGCCTGGGTGTCCCTGAAGAGCCTCTGTTCTTTCTGCCACGCCCCCCCACTGCCCCACCAAGGGAGGGCTGCCTGTCCCTCAGTTTGGCTCCTTGCCCTGCCAGGGGCAGTGGGCCTCCTGGGAAGATCAGGGACCCGGCTCCCAGCAGTTTCCTCCTTAGTCAAACAAGGAGATTCTGTCTTCCTTGTTCCCTGCCACAGTATCAAGAAGGCCCAATCCAAAGGAGGGGTCCCACCAACCACTGCCTATTGAGCACCTACTAACACTGGGCTATGTCCTCAATACACATGCACCCATTTAATCCTCGCAACAACCTGTGAAGCAGACCTCCTTCAGCCCATTTTGCAGATGGGGAAACTGAGAATCACAGTAAAGGGACTTGCCTGAAGCTACACAGATAGTAAGTGGCTGGACAAAGCAACATATTCTCATGCTTCATGAAGTCACTTGAAGAGCTTTCAGGGTTGTGTGTGTGTATAATAATAACAAGGAAAAAGCCACTGACCTAACACTTACTGAGCTCTTATTCTGTGCCAAGCCCTGTTCCAGGTACTCAACACCTATTAACACAGGTGTAACACAGAATTCTCACAACTGCCCTATGAGCTGAGGGCTATTAACATCCCCAGTTTATAGATGGAGACACTGAGGCTTGGAGCTGTTCAGTGACCTGCTCAAGGCTCATGCGGCAAGGCAGTGGAGGGCTAGCCCTTGAACCTGGTGGCTCAGGCTCTTTACCAGCGCAGCCCTGGTTACCATGCGGTCAGCCCAGTTCCAAGTAAACGCTCACCGGAAATTAATGAGGAAATTGCTAGATCCCTGTGGAGGAGTGGTCAGAGCTCTCGGTGTCTTGGTTTCCTCATCTGTAAAGTGAGCCTAATGGTAACGTGCCTTGGGGGCTGTTGTGAGGACAGATGAATGAAAGCATTTCAGGTGCTCAGTGTGGTGCCTGGCACGTGGTCAGTGCTGTGAGTGTTCACGGGTATCACTAGGCACTGGCCACTGTGCACTGAGCAGCTGACCTGCATCATTTTGTTTGACCCTCTCAACAACAGTGTGGGATGGGGGTAAATAGGTGCAATTTGCAGAAGAGGAAACTGAGGCTCAGAGAGGTGTGGTGACTTCCCCAAGGTCACACAGCTAGTGAGGAGCTGAGCTATGCCTGAAGCTGAACTATCCTGCCCCAGCTCTTTTCTCTGTTGTGCCTCAGAGCTGGTCCTACTCTCTGTCCCCTCCCTCTTTGACCCTGTCTCCAGTCCCAGCCCCACCCCTCCCTCTGGCGCCACCATTGTGTAGAGCTTGTTCTCCTGGACTTCTGGCGGCCCTGGCTCCTCTGTGAGGCCCGGGCTGTCTGTCCCTCTCTCCAGCCTGTCGTAGTCAGCTCCCCGTTGAAAACAACAAAATTAGTCCCTTTTGGAGTTTCCCAGATCTGGGCTAATCTGGGGGATCCTGGCTGGGGGCTTCCCCTTCCTGCTGGCCCAGGAAGCACCCCGCCCCCAGGCCTCCCCTAAGCTTCTCAGCCCCTCTCAGACAAAACACAGGGCAGTGTGAACACTCAGGGTGCGTGTGTACGTGTGTGTGTGTGCGTGCGCGTGCGCCCATGTGCACGCATTCACATGCACTGGAAAATCAGTGAGGATGCTTTAAACTCAGCCACTAGGGATTCGAGGAGGGATATGCCCTGACCCTGCCTCCAGGGGTCTGAGGATAATTCTGGTGTGAGGGGCTGGATGAGGTCATCTTCAGGGCTCCTTGGAATGCTGGGATCTCTCACCAAGGTGGGAGGGGTATGTATGTCGTGGGGGGCGCGTGCTGCCACTGCATGTCTGTGGAGCATCAGACACGCACTGAGCCCGTAGGGGTAGGTGAGGAGTATTCTCATTAAGCCGCTACTACGTGCATTTACCCAGTGCTTCCTGCTGAGAACTGTAGAATGCTCAGCTAAGGAAATTCCAATCCAGCCCCAGAAGGGCAGTCTAGGTTAGTGGCTGGGAGCCCAGAGGTGGAATCAGAGAGACCTGCATGCAACTCCCTACGCCTCCACTCCCCAGTACTGTGACCTTGACCAAGTTCTCTTAACCTCTCTGAGCCTCAGTTTCTATACCTGTCCAATGGGGACCCTTACCTGGCAAGGACGCTGTGAGGATGAAAGGAGGAATGCAGGCAAAGGTTTAAGTGTGATGCCCAGCACCATCAGGAGGGAGATATTATTAAGAATATTTCAATAGAGTAGAATGCTACCCAGGGCTGGGGGTTGGAGGAAATAAGATGTTGGTCAAAGGGTAAAAACTCCCAGCTATAAGGTGAATAAGTTCTGGGGACCTATTTACAGCAGGGTGACTATAATTAACAATGCTGTATTATATACTGGAAAGTTAAGACAGTAGATCTTAAATATTATCAACACACACACACACACACACACACACACACGCAGGTAATTATGTGAAGGGATGGAGGTGTTAACTAACCTTACTAAGGCAATCATTTTGCAATATACATGTGTATCAAAACATCACAGTGTACTCCTTAAACCTGCATATGATCTATGTCAATAATATCTCAAGAAAGCTGGAAAAAAATTTCAATTCAGAGTCACTGTGATGTTGGCACGATGCTGGGTGCTGGGGCTCAAGAGAGGAACCTTGCAGGGTCTCTGCCTTCCAGGGGGCACAGTCTAATGGAGAAGGCATATTTGTTTCAGCCCAATGAGTGCCTGCTCCAGGCTGGGCACCATACTAGGCAGTGGAGAAACCATGAGACTTGGACTTGGTGTGGAGCTCCTGGACCCAAGCCTCCGTTTTGGAACTCGGCCAAGGTGATCCAGTCCCAAGCAGGGGTGAAGCTGCTCCTTCCACATCTCTGCCTGCAATTTCACCTCCCAATAATGGAGGTGAAAGTGGTAGCATGTGTCCCTATAGATTACTGGACTTTTCCGACTTGAGCGGAAGTACGGAGATAACCGGGAGACCTTGTTAAAACTCGTATTACTGGGCCCCTCCTCCCGCCCCCAGAGATTCTGGCTCAGCTGGTCTGGGATGGGGTCTGAGAATTTGTAGTTCTAACAATCTCCCAGGTGATACTGATGCTGCTGGCCTGTGGCCCCTATTTTGAGGAGTAGTGGATTCAGGGCCAGAGAAGGGAAGTAACTTGTCCAAGGTCACGTAGCAGGTAGAGGTGGGCCTGGGGCTAGAGCCTAGATCAGCTGAGTCCTGGTCTAGTATATTTTCCACCCACCATGCTGCTTCTCCCAGCCCAGCTTCTGCCCGAGACTGCCCCTCTCATCTGCCCAGGCTAGAGTATTCCTCCGGGGCCCACGGACTCAGAGTCTTGACGCAGTGGTACAAGTAGTTTCAGGAGAGGCACAGGGATGGGGCTGCCAAGGCAGGTGGGGGCCAGACCTCCAGGCCGAGGAGTTGCTTTGTCGCAAAGGCACTGGGGAGCCACAGAAGGACTGCGGTAGGGGTGGCAACCTGTTCCTTAACTAAAACGCAAGCTTGTCATCTGGACAACCTCTGGATGTCCCATGATGCCTTAAAAAATAAAAAAGAGAAGGCCCCACAGCTAACACCTAACAATTCCTTGTTCGCTCTACACCAGGCACTTTTCCAAATGCTTTACGTCAATTAACTCATTTAACATTCACAGCAACCCTGAGAGGCTGGTATTACTGTTATACTCATTTTATAGGTGAGGAAACGGAGGCACTGAAGTATGAGGTAACTTGCCCAAAGTTACCAAGCAGTGGAGCTGGGATTTGAACCCAGGCCCACCAAAGTCCAGCATCTCCTCTCTCCTCCATTGTCTGCGGCCGATGCAGGCTGACCACAGAGGTCTTGAAACCAGTGGGCCTCAGAGGGCTGCTGCAAAGCTAACTCGGTCCGGCTCTGGCTGACTCCCCTCACCCACCACCCACCCGGCTGCCCTGGCTCTGGGCGCTCAGCTGTTGGTGGAGGCAGGTCCCCCACAGCCATGGGGGTCTGGGCTCGGCGGGCTTAGCTGGCAGGCTTGGGTTACAGGCAGCTAACCCAGGCTCTGATCCCATAAACCCCGTAACCCTGGGTGTGGCAAGGAGGAGGCATTTGCTGGGAAGATGATCAAGGCGGGCCAGTGAGGGCCAAGCAGGGCTGGCCTTTCTCCTGGAATCCAGGGGGATTAACGGCGGAGAAAAGGGAACAGCTGGATGTTCTCCCATCCCTCCTGCTGCCCACCGCCCACCCTGAGGTGTCAGGTTTCCCTGTAAGTTGGTCTTTAGGGAATTCTGGTATTTTCAATTACCAGCCGGGGCACACTGGCAGGGGGATGGGATCAGTGGCGTCCCGTGACCCCTGCCAGGAGATGGAGCCCCAGGGAGCAAGCAAAAAAGAGGCTTGTGGTCCAGAGGTTAGGGGAGGCTGGCCAGGCAGGGCCTGCTCGGAGGTGGGAGCAGGTGGTCAGGGGCCCTGCTGCCCCCAGCGAGCCTTGGGGGAGCTTCCAATCTCTTCACCAGCTGAGACCTGGGGAAGTAGCCTTCCCTCTGTGTGCCTCGTTCCCCCTCAGGGCATGGATCCCTACTGAGTCCATGGAGTTGCCCTAATTCCTGTCTTCTGACATCCTTTACACGTAAGAAAAAGAAATCTCCATTTGGTCTAAGGGGCTATGGTAGACTGGTTGTATTACTTGCCTCTCTGTCTCTATATCCTTTGCCCTGTAATTTGCGTAATCAGCCTCTGACCCTGGCTCTGGGCTTGGCCGTGTGACGTGCTCCGGCCAATAGAATATAAGCAAATACGATATAAGCAGAAGCTTGAAAAAGCCCTCGCGTGTATCTGCCAGCCGTCTAGGTGCCCCGCCATGGCCACGAGAACACGCCCAGGCCGACCTGCTGGAGGATGAGATACATGGAGCGGAGCTGTTGCCCCAGTTGTCCCCACCAGGGCCATTCCTGACCAGCCCACCGCACTCAACCCCAAACACGCAATAGATCCCTGACAAAATCCAAAGAGAAGAGCTGCTGAGCAACCCAGAGTAGCTGGAGCGCAAACACGTGAATGCTCCCCGCCAAGACCCATCCAACCAGGAGACTCACGAGCTAGATAAGTGCTTCTTGCTTTTACGCCATTGCTTTTGCGGTTGATTGCTAAACAGCATTACTGTGGCAGCGGCTATCTGTTATTTTTCTTCCTGTTACAGGCAAGCTGAACCAATCTTAGATGATAGTCTAGGCGGGCAGTGCCTTCCCTGCAGAATGCTTGGGAGGATGAAAGAGGACGACGCATTTAGAGCCCTCAGCCCAGGGAGGGACGCGCCCTCCCCCTCTCTCTTCCTTTCCCCAGGCATGGGCCTCACTGGGGGCCCTCTTGTCCTATCTCTCTCTGATCCTCTCCACCCCCACGGAGAGAAGTAGGTGAGTACATGATCATGCCAGTTCTAGAGACCAGCCACTGTGTGCCCGCTCCACAGGAGGGCAAAAGGATCAGAGGAGAACATGGCTGGCAGAAAGGGCTTTGGAAACTCGAAAATTTTTCCATGAGAAAGCCATGTGGAGTGGTGTCACGGACAGAGACTCTGACACCTGGAGAGGGTGTTGGAGACCAGCTCCGCCAAGGGCCTGCTGTAGGATCTTGGGCAGCCACTTAGGCACCTCTCTGGGCCTCAGTTTTGCTCTCTATAAAAGGAGGTGTTTGCACTGGATGAATGCTGATGTACTCTGACTTACGTGTGCATGTGATAGGCAGAATAACGGCCCCCAAAGATGTCACGACCTAATCCTGGAATCTGTGAATACGTTATCTTACATGGCAAAAGAGACTTTGCAGATGTGATTAAGGTTATGGCCCTTGAGATGGGAGATTATCCCGGATTATCCAGGTAGACCCACTCTAATCACTTGAGATCTTAAAAGAGGAGAATCTTTCCCAGATGAGAGTCAGACGAGAGAGCGGGAGCGTGAGGGGGACTCGACGCCCTGTTGTTGCTTCTGAGATGCAGGGGGGCCTCGTGCAAGGACCGGAGAGACGCCCCTGGGAGCTAGGGGACCTCCCAGCTGACAGCTGGCAAGGAATCGGAGACCTCAATCCTAAAAACACATGGAGTTGAATTCTGCAAACACCCCAGTGAGCGAGGAAACAGGTCATCCCTCAGAGCCACCAGCAGGGAACACAGCCCTGCTGACACTTGATTTTAGCCTGATGAGATCCAGACTAGACTTGCGACCCACGGAACTGTAAGATGAGAACTGCGTGTCATTGTAAGTTGCTAAGTTTGTGGCATTTTGTTGTCGTAGCAATAGGAAACTAACATACCTTCTGATTTCATTTTTAAGTCTAGCAGCCATCTATTGTGCCCGGTGGTTCGTCCACATTATTACTAACTTGGCAACCATCTTGCAAAGCTGGGATGATGGAAACATGCCCATTTTGAAGGTGAGGCCTCTAAGGCTCAGAGACGTAAGGTTCCCTAGACAGCCTGATCACATAGCTTGGAAAGGGGCGTGCTGAATGAGGGGGGAGTTTGTCAAGTTCAGCACTGATGACTTTTTTTCCCACACGACCCCCTAGGACAGGATGACGGGGGATCTTCCTAACTGGTCAGTCAGTATGGGCGGTCCCAAAGGCTGCATTTGCTCAGCCAGGCTGTGGTGTGGCAGGTCTAGGTACACAGCTTGCCCTACCTGTGCAGAAGGCTTGGATCTAGCCAACACTGGGCCCTGAGTATGCAGTGATGTAATTATTCAGGCTCTGCCAGTGACTTACCTGGTGGGCAAGTCATTTAACTCTTAACACCTTGCTTTCCTTACCTGTAAGACAGGAGAATAACAGAACCCACTGAGGTTGGGGAGATTCATCAATCAGGACTTGGTATCTGGCAAAAATAGTAAACCACTTGCCAAATGTGTGCTATTGTATGATTTGAGTGAATACAGAACGATCTCCGCTTTCTGAGTGCCTGCCATCCCAGGCAGCCTGTGAGGTACCTTGAGAACATGAGCTCAAAGCCTCACAGCATCCCGCAAAGAGGGGGTGGTAATGCCCATAAGGAGGATGCGATCGGACGCAGGCTAAGTGACTTGTCTGGGGCTAAGTGCCGGTGAGCAGCTAGGCTTGATTCAAAGCCAGGTTTCTTTGCCTGATTCCAAAGCCCAGACCCTTCCCTCCACCCCTGGGACCAGGCAGAGGTGCAGCTCTTCAGGGCTTGCTTGGGGTGAGAGTGTGTCCACTGCAGTCCTGGAGGGAGGCCCGGAGTACTGGGGCCAGCCCCTAGCACAAGCCCCACGTTGCTGAAATGCTGCCTGCACCTAGGTCTGCATGGCTGCCTCCGCCTTGTCATTCGGATCTCAGCTCACATACCACCTCCTCAGAGAGGCTCTCCTCTGATCCTCTGATGCTGCCGAGGCTCGCCCTCCCCCTCCCGTCCATCTCTATGTTGTCTTGTTTGTTTGTGTCGGGGACCGTGGACTCTGCACAGCCAGACTGAACCCTGCGTCTGCCCGTTCCCAGCTGAGTGAGCCCGGGCATGTGCTTGACCTCTCCCAATCCTGTTTCCTTATCCTCCAAGTGGGGATACGCAGCCCAGCCTGGCCTCCTGTCTCTGGGGGGCCCTGAGAGGACTCGTGAACACGGACGGAAACGCATTCTGGAGTGGCGGAGTATAGTTCGAAGGCAGCGTGACGGCTTTATGAAGTCAGACGACAGCTCTGGCCCTGGTGAATGCCAAGGGATAGCGAACAAGGCCCAGTCACTTGCCCAAAAGAAATACTTTTTCCTTATAAGGCCATGAGCTAGATATTTATATATTGAATTTTAGGGTCCGATTAAAACCGAGCACTGAATACATTTGTCTGGAAATGAAGTCCTCAGTCTTGTTTTCCAGCCTCATCGTACGTCTCCACACCCCACCTCACTCCATGCTTCTCTGGACCCCTCGGCAACTGCTCACCAAGCGTACATTGTGGTGTGCCCCTGTCTAGGCTCCAGGAGAACCACAGTGAGGGAAAGGAGACTCACTGTGAACCAACGCGTGGTGACGATGGGGAGACAGGAATGAAATGATCAAAGACGTGAAGCTAAAATCTCAGCCACGGAAACTTGAGGGCCATGGTGCTGGGGGCATGTGACCAGGTCAGGAAGGTCAATGAAGATGACCTAGGTCAAAAGGAAGGGGGAGGGCTTCCCTGGTGGAGCAGTGGTTGAGAGTCCGCCTGCCGATGCAGGGGACGCGGGTTCGTGCCCCGGTCCGGGAGGATCCCACATGCCGCGGAGCGGCTGGGCCCGCGAGCCATGGCCGCTGAGCCTGCGCGTCCGGAGCCTGTGCTCCGCAACGGGAGAGGCCACAGCAGTGAGTGGCCTGCGGACCCCTAAAAAAAAAAAAAAAAAACAAAGGAAGGGGGAAAGGGGTAAAGCATTCCAAGCAGTGGGAACAGCATTTGCAAATACCCTGTGGCAGAGAAGCTTGGTGCCTTGGAGGAAGAGAAAAGAGAACTCTCCCTCCAGTCTGCCTTTTGTACTTCCCTCTCCTAGGATACCTTCTTCTCCGCACGATTCATCTCTGCTTATTAGAAGCTTCTCTATTCTTCAGAGCTAAGCTCAAATGCCTCCTCTTCAGGAAGTCTTCCATGGCATGCCTTTCTCCCATTCCCCAGGAGGAAATGATTTCTCCCGCCTGTGATCTCCCTCAACTCCCAGACCCCTCCTTGGGTCCTCATTTATGCCATCTAATATGTAAACTCTGTACATGTCTTATCTTCCCAACCAGGGCATAAATCTCAACGGCAGGAACTGTCTGTTCTACAGTGTAGACTTGGAGTTTCATGGTCCTGGGTTTAAATCCTAGTTGAGCCCGCTTAGTAGCAGGACTTCGCCTAAATGACTCCACTTCTCTGGGCCTCTGTTTCCTCCTCTGGCAAAGGGGGATAGTGCGGTGAGGGTGTGTGTGGCTGCACAGCCCCCAGCTGGGCTCTGGGCATCTATGAGAGAGGGGGGCTTGTTAAGGGGCTTGGAACAAAGAGGAGGGGGAAAGGGTGGTTATGACCCAGAAAGCCTCAGGGCTTTGAGGGCTTACAGGGGCTTGGACTCACTTAGACCTGACTTTCCCAAATTAGTCTGATGCTAAGAAACACTTGAGCCACTTGTTTAAAATGCTGATTCCCAGGCCTTATCCTGGGGCTCTGATTCAGCAGGTCTGGGGTGGGGGCGGGGGACCTGTGTTCTGAAAAAGCTCTCATATAGTTCTGATGCACAATTTGGTGGGGAAATTGAGGCCCAGAGGGAGGAACTGATTCTTCTCAAGTGTGATAGGTTGGATGGGTGATCTCAGCTCTGCCTCTGTTGTAACAGGATCACGCACCCACACTCTCTGCCAAAGAGCCCTGCAGGGTGCGTTCACTGTGGATGACTGTGCCACAGGCAGTGGCATGGGTTTATGTGGCCTGGCTTGGCTCGGCCACTTGTGTTCACACCATTCACCACAAGAGAAATAAGCCCGGGGGGGCTGCTAGTCCAAGGGGAATGAGTAGACATATGGAACAGACTGAATCCAGCCCACATTCTGGAGCTCTGCCCGCTTCAGAGGACCTGGTGCCGATTAGCTAAACCCTAGCTGACCCAGAGACTAGTGAGTGAGAAAATAAATATTATTGTAAAATACTGGGTTTGGGGGTGGTTTTGTTATGCAGCATCATTGCAGCAGCAACTGACCAATACACTAAAGTCACATAGCAAATGAATGACAAAACTGGGATTCAAACTCAGGTCTCCTGAGTTTCTAACCTGGGGCTTCTTCCTCACTGCTTCTGCCTTTTAATCCCCTGCACCCTCCTCTCTGGGAGCCCTCACTTCCACTCTGCCCCATCTCTCTATTCTCTGGGAACTTCCAGCTCCAGACAGGAGGGGTCCATCCCAGAAGCCTTTGCTGCTAATAAGCTGAGCTGGTTAAGTAGGCAGTTTGACACGCAGGGCTCCCAAATGGATGCAGGGGAGGCCTCCACAGCTAGGGAAAGAACTCCAGGGGCTCTGGGGAATTCTAGCTCCTTCCAGGTGAAGAGAGTTCCCTCACCTCCACCCCCACTGGGAGCCTGGCTTCCCTCCCTCAGAGCTTTGTCAAGCTGGAGAGACTCACAGCCAGGTGTGTTTGCCAACAGCCGCTGGCTTTGGAGAGTTCTCTCAGATTGCCCTCCTTGAGTCAGTGCCATCCCAACCCCAACCTGAGGGGGGCTTAAATGTACCCACGGGCCTCCAAGTGGTGCAGCACACGCTCGTGACCGCACCCTCTTGGCCCAGCAGCACCACGAACGCCGACAAACAACACCACACTCCTTCCCACACACAAACACACGGACGGGCTGAGCCACCTTCAGATATACAAACTCAAGCCCCTCAGATTCAGACACACCCATGCTCACAAATGCACGTATATGTGAGAAGCCACATGGCCAGTCACGTGCAATCACAAACACATGGTCACTCGGACATATCCAACGACACACCACACATTCTCACAAATATGCACACTCACACACACACGCTCATCAGACCCACAGTCCATGGTTCCTTGGATGCACCGTAGACTGTGCTGAGTACCGGAGTCTGTTGGACCTAGTCAAGTCCTGCCTTGCACCCTGCCTAGCTTAGTGACTCAACTTCTCTGAGCGTCATCTGTGAAATGAGGACACAGGTTCCTCCTACTCCAGGAGGCCGGGGGGGTGGCAGTGAGGTCATGTGTGAAAGCACTCCTCAACCAGGCAGAGCTGGCTCCCCATCCCCCTCCGTGTCCTTATGCATGCCCTTCCTCCTTCTCAAATTCCATTTATTTCTATCATTCCCTTCAAAATTCTGTTAGTCTTTCAAACTGCAGGTCAAATCCTGCCCCCTCCAGGAAGCCTTCCTGGACCTCCATCTCTGGATCCCCTGAGTGCTTACTGTGTGGGCCCCATCTGGCATCAGAAAGGTAAGCTGGGCAGCCCATTCACTTTCTGTCCTGGAGCCTGACCTCCCTTGGCTCTACTTAGATGGGGTCCAGACCACGCTTCACAGCAGGGGCTTGGCAAAGGTTGCTGAGTGAGTAACTGGGGGGCACGCTCACAATGCCAACCACAGAGTCTTCTGCAAGGAACCACAGGAACCATAAGGTTCTTGAAAACCTCACATGGCCCTTGGGTGGGGATGAGGCTGGAAAGCGCCTCCTGGACCTGGCCATCTGGAGGTCCCAGGTGACCCTGAGGATAGTGGCTTTGGTGGAGAGGTAGGGCCGGAAGCCTGAGTGCAGTGGAGTGAAGAGGGGATGGGGGGAGGTAGTGAGACGGCATTGTTTGGCAACTTTTTTTGTTGTAAAGGAAAGAGGGGCAGATGATGGGGTGCTACATGGGGTCACAGAAAGGATTATTACAGATGAGCCTGGGGAGAGGAGTTTTGGTGGAGTTAGACTGGAGGAGGCTGAAGGTTCAGAGATAGCACGTGTGGAAACTGCTAGGTGTCCACTGAAGTCTGTCTCCCCACCTTCTGCTGTGATGGAGGTTTGAGCTAGGCTGGGAGAGATTACATCTCCCAACCTCCTCTGTGGCTCGGCGAGGTCACGTGACCACGTTCTTTCCAGCGGACCGTGCCCAGGAGCGACGGGCGCCACTTCTGCCTACCTTGTTTAAAACATATCGCTGCCCTGGGTCTTCCGTCTCTCCCCTTCCTGCAGGCTAGAGCGCAGACAAAACTGCAACTCAGCTCCAACCAAGCAGACAAGGAGCATGGAGGCTGGTGAGACAAAACGGAAGGAACCCGGGTCCCTGAATCTCCAAGTGGATCAGAGCTACCCTGCTTACCTGGACTGCTCACCCCTGGACGCTTACATGAGAGAGAAATGCACTTCTGTGTTCTTTAAGCCACCGAACAGTGGGCCCTTTTGTTACAGCAGCTTTACTCTCACCTTCAATAACACATGCTCAACAAACGCCTGCGATTATTATATATGCCACTACAGTGGAGAGGCAACACTTACTCTCCCAGGTGGCTGGATCACACGGACAGCCTTGGAAAAGAGGAAACGACTCCACAGATGTGAAGGAGTCTTTAACAAGGGCTGGCAGGATACCCATCTGGCTCAGCATGGCACGGAGCTGCCCCAGGCGCTTGCATTTGAAGTGCTTACCTGCCTGGTTGGTGGTGATGTTCACAGAGGCGAACTGCGGTGAGAAGGGGCTCTGGTCGGTGACGCCATTCACGGCCTGGATCTCAAAGGTGTACTGGGTGTGGGCCAGCAGGTCACTGATGTAAATGCGAGGCTCGGTCAGGCCCAGCTGGCGGGGTGCGTACTGTACGTTGTCCCCACAGCGGGTGCAGGCGCCCCGGCCCGAGCCACAGCTCTTGCAGATGATGTTGTAGACAAGATCCTCACGGCCTCCTGAGTCCCGGGGTGGGCTCCACTCTAGCATAAGTGAGGTCTCGTTGACACTGGAGATCACAGCCTGGGGTGCGGAGGGGATGGCTGGGGAGCGGGAGAGGTGTCGGTCAGTGGGGGCTCTGGGGGTACGTTCCCCAAGAGATCCCTCTGTGCCCACTGCCATGGCTCCAGCATAGGCCTCCCAAAAGGTTTCCTCCAAATCCTTTCTCCTCTCCACCCAACAGACAGCCTTCTAGAATATAACTCGCATCCTGGTACACACACATCTGCTTAAACCTTTCTCCCTGGACTCCACCCTCCTTGGTGTTCCTCGCCAGGGACAGTCTTTTTGTGTTGGGGATTATATCCACTCAATATCTATTTCCCCCTTTTCCTTATAACCCAATTTTATTCAGGGTGGCAACCACCTCCAGCTAAAGACTATATTTCCCAGCCTCTTGTGACTAAGTGCTGGCCACTGATATTCAGAAATTGCTGGTTAGGACTTTTTTTTTTTTTTTTAAGAAAAGAGACAGCTGCAGCATGTCCTTTTGTCCCTTTCATTCTTTCTGCTGCTGAGAATGTGTGTGATGGCTGGAGCTTCAGCAGCAATGTTGGACTATGATGTGACCTGAAGGGTAGAAACCACATGCTATGGATGGAGGAGCAGAAGAAAGTGCTGGGTCTCAGGGAAGTTCATGGATTTACCACACTACTCCCAGGGCTGCCTACCTTTGGGTTTCTATTATGTGAGAGAATAAATCCTTATGGTTTAAGCCACTGGGGTCAGCTCTCTGCTACTTGCAGCTGACTGCCATTCCTGTCTGATACAGGGTTGTGACATTGCCCTCATAGTCACCCTGTTCTTGGAGAATCTTGGCTTGCGATTCAGGCAGCTGCTGCCAGGAAAGAACACTAGGAAGCCTTTTCTACCACAGACACCACCTGTGTTGGTTCTTCTTCTGCCAACTTCCCATTCTCTGTCCCTTTGTGAATCAAGACCTTGACTTCATACTCCATGTGACTTAGCAGAAGGGGATAAGGAGCCAGATGCCAGCTCTGTGGTGTCTGCATGTTGGCAGCATGGCTACCCCAGGATGGTCCTTTCCAGCCAGTTTTCCATTTCCCCTCCCACCAAGTAACTGGCTGCTCCTCACTTAGGAAACTATAGCCAGAGAGCCACCCAACCCTCGCTCTGAGCTTTTCAGCGGGTGGCCTCGGGACTCGGTCAGGTGTCGCCCTTCTGGGGCCCTGGACGTACTTGTGCAGGGCATGTCCAGGGGGTCCAGGTCTGCTCTGTAGTAGCCATTGCGGCAGACGCAGTTGGTAGCCCCTTCTGAAGTGGTCCGGCTGTTGATGGGACAGTGGGTACAGGCCTCATCCCCTTGGTTGGCCTTGAAGGTTCCAGATGGGCAACCTGGAGAGAAGACAAGGAGAGTCACTGGGGAAACCACATGAGGACTCAGGCCACAGGCTTGGAAGGACGGTACAGCATCATGGAGTGTCCACACAGGATCACAGGGCAGCCACACAGTGTCACTGATGGGGAACCCCATCTCCTGAAGCTCTTGGGGGTCTCCAGGCCCCAACACGGCAGTCCTAGCTGCACCCAGAAGGTTTTAGGCTACCTGGTTTCTTGTCTCTGAAGCTATCTATGGGTTCAGCTGGTGCCCCTAGCAATCATCCTTTGTCTACTCCAGGTTGGCTGTGCTACAGCTTCTAGGACCAATCCTGACTTAGTCTGAAGGCTCTGCAGAGGTCTAGGGCAGTGCTCATGGCCCAGTCTTGTTTACTAATGGCTGGCTGGGCTCTGACTTAGTCTGAAGGCTCTGCAGAGGTCTAGGGCAGTGCTCATGGCCCAGTCTTGTTTACTAATGGCTGGCTGGGCTCTGATTCTTGTAACTAGATTCCTGGGTTCCAGATGATTGCGATGATTACAGTAAAAAAAAGTCCTAAGCACGGGGCATGTAGAGAGGTGATGTGGTAGAGCAGGAAAGAACGCTGGCTTTGGAAGCAGACAGACCTGGGTCTGCTGCTTTGGCCTTTTTCTAGCTGTGTGGCCCAGACAAGTGGCTTAACCATTCTGAGACTTGGTTTCTTTATTAGGAAAACTATGATGTTAAGACCCATTTCTGCAGTCTATTGTGAGCACTTGGCACAAGTGTGTAAGGCACATGGCATGAGGTCTTGCAAAGTACAGGTGCCCAGGGAATAGGAGCTGTTATTAGAGCAGGTGTTTGACCAATTTACTGAGATAAAGAGGGCTTGCAGTACCAGGGACAGCCTGGGGAGGGCAGTATTTACACTTGGTGGGCATTCAGCAAGCTGGGCTCTCCCATGGGCTTTGGCCTTCTTCCCTGCTCTGGAGGGATGCTCAGGATTTGGATTCAGGCTCTAAAGCTCAGGGCTTAGGGTGACCACTCCTGTGTGGGCCTATGTGCAAATCCACCCTTCCCTTCCTCCTGGCCCTGGGTTGGGAATCAGGAGGCCTGGGGTGTAGGCCCTGCCCCTTTCTTGGCCTTCTTCTGCTTACTGGGGTTCACAATCTCAGCTCTGTTGTGGTGCCTCAGGTGGGGGATCAAGCAAGGGGTAAGTGAGAGGTGGAGAGGGAAGAGCTTTCCAATGGACAAGTTCCTCCTTGGGATGAAATGTGGCTGAATTGTCCACAGGCCGGGGGCTCTCACCTGGATTGCATTCCATGTTCATGTGCTGTGTGACTTTTGGCAAGCAACTCCACCTCTCTGAGTGTTAGTTTCCTCATGTAAATGGCTCACACAGATTTCCCGAAATCATTTTTCCACGCCCAGTCCTCAAGCTTATCTTGCAAGTCCAAGTCTTAGCAACTCACCCTCCTCCCAACTCCTCAACCAGCTCCAGCCTCAGAGATGCTGCCCTCCTTGGTCTTACATGACTTGAGTTCAGGGTACTTTACCCCCCTGCCATAATTATTCATCAAGGGGATCTCTTGGCCATGCCCTCGGCTCCCCCAGGATCGGAGCTTTGTCTGAACCACAGCTCCTTGCCCTGTGCCTAGCATAGACCTGGCACTGAGCAGGTGCTCCATAAATACTTCCTGAAGCCGCCTGCTGAAGTGGAAGGAGCTTGGGCTTTGGGGATCACGTAAGTAGAAAGGCAGTGAGGAATGGTGGTTAGTGTGCAAGCTGCCTAGCAAATCCCATCCTAGCAATCTGTCCCTGCCATCTGGCCTTGAGCAAGTCACTTAAGTTGTTTCCTCATCTGTAAAATGGGGACAATCATACCTACCTCCTAGAGTTGTTATGAGGATTACATTGGTTAATTCAGGCAAAACTGCCTAAACAATTCCTGGCATTATTAAACTGTATCTGGCTCATGTACCAGTCTGCTGCGTGACCTCAGAAAGGTAGTTCAACCTCTCTGAGCTACAGTTTTCTCATCGGTAAGAGAGCGTCTACCCCATAGAGTAGCCATGAGGATTGTATGTGATGAACAGGGCCTGGCCCAGGGTCAGGCAGGGGTTGCAGTTACAATCTCAGGGAAGTCCCAGTAAATAAGCCAAGGACAGTTCCCCCTAGGGTGCTAGAAAACAGAATCCCCCACCCCCCTGGGGCCCTACTTTGCCTGCCTTTTGGAGGGAGTTTCCAGAAGGTGGCACCCTTCCTAACCCTGCAGCCCTGGCTGATGCCACCCTGACCAGGCCCTGCCAGGATCTCAGAGAAGATCTCGGCTTCAGCCCAGTCCTTAAGGAGCCGCCAGACAAGGAAAAGACAGTACTTTGATGCAACCAACCAGGCTATGGTGACACCAAAGAGGAGGATGGCAGTGAGTGCCTCGGGCATCCATCGTACAGAAACCAGGGCTCAGAGTGTAAATATGGAATGGACAACATTTATTGAGTACTTATTAAATGCTGGCACTGTTCTAAGGACTTAACCCATAGTAACTCATCGATGCCTCACCCAGCCCTATGACAGAGGTAATGTTGTCACCCTCATTTTCTGATGGGGGAAAGAAAGCATAGAGGTGAAGCAACTTTCCGAGAATGTGGGTTTACGGTGGCAGAGCTGGGATTTGATCCCGGGTGGTCGGACTGCAGAGGCCACTTCCCTAACCACCACTCTTCTGCCCTTAGGAGACTTGCATTGGGCCAACAGTCCATGAGCGCCGGGCAGGGATTGGCAGCTTCTGCTCCGGGCGCCTGTCCAGGGCTCTCTGCCCTCTGCCGTGCTGGCCCTGGAGCCCCGGAGTCCTCCTGCCTGCCCTCCCTCTTAGGCACCAACCTCTCCCTGCTGGCTGGACGAAGGGGCAGCCCACCATCTCGGCACTGTCTAGTTAAGACACGCAGGCTGCAGCCCTGGCTCTAGTTGAGCAGTTGACGTCTCTGAGCCTCAGTTTCTTCTGCTGTAGAATGGGGACACAGGGATCCTGTGAGGGTCTAGGACTATCCTGATAGATGCCAGAAGCTTTTGGTCCCAAGACTGGGATCCTCCTGGCTCCCTCTCAGGCGAGAGCCTGCCCAGCTTAGCATGCCTCTTCCATCTGCTGGCTGTTCCGCGGGCCTGGCTGGTGGGTGGCTGCCCACTCTCCGCTCTACGCTGTTCCAGCCCCTCCATCTGGACCACCTTCCCGACCGTCCTCTCCCATCGCCATGTCTTGGCCCCTCTTTGACTCCCCAGGCTGCCTCTTTCCACTAGGTGTACTGCCCGGCCACCACTCGGCCCTCCCACCGGGCATTCTACGCTTTCTGTATCTTTTGTATCTTTGTGCTTCATAAAACCCGCTCTTCTGTCTTGAGAAGTGGTGTCGCTTTCCACCCGGTCACCAGGAACCCTGGGTGCCTCGTCCTTCCCCTTACCCCCTGCAGCCCATCGATTACCAGGTCTTTCCTCCTCAGCAGGGCCCAGTCCTGGCTCTTCTTTGAGGCCCTCCCACCCCCGTGGGCATCCAGAAAGCTCCTCCCACCCACTCCTCAGCCCCTCACGGCCATCTGGCCTCCTCCTACCCACGCTCCAGGGCCAGCTTTCTAAAGCACAAACCTTTCTGTGTCATTTAAAAATCCACAATGCTATACAATGGAATACTATTCGGTCATAAAAAGGAATGGAGTACTGATACATACTACAACATGGATGAACCTTGAAAACACTCTGTGCTTCATGAAAAAAGCCAGACACTAAGGCCACATAGTGTACGCTTCCATTTACATGAAAATGTCTAGACTAGGCACATCTATAGAGACAGAAAGTAGATTAGTGGTTGCCAGGGGCTGGGGAGAGCAGAGAATGGGGACTGACTGCTAATGGGTATGGGGTTTCTTTCGGAGGTGATGAAAATGTTCTAAAGTTGACTGTGGTGATGGTTACACAATTCTGTGAAAACACAAAAAATCACTTAATTGTACAATTTAAATAGGTGAATTGTATGGTATGTGAGTTATATCACAATAAAACTCCTACTTAAGAAAAATCCACAAGAGCTCCCTAAATTCCTCCGGGTACGCAGGACCCCAAGGCTGGCACCTGCCCCCTCTCAGTGCCCACCACCCCAAGCCTTGTGCCTGATGCTCCACAGTCAACCACATATGGTGCCACCCAGGCTCACACACACACCTCTGGCCTGTGTCTCTCCTGCCCTGATTACCTGGAATGCCCTCCCTTTGTCATCAGGCAAACGCGTACACCCCTTTAAGACAGCGAAGGTACACCGCCTTCCAGGAAGTCTTCCCTCAGCCCCCACAAAGGGTTGAGGTTCCCACTTTAATTACTTACAAATCTGTAATTATCTGGCTGGACTGTAAACTGTGAATACGAGGTCAGGTACCTAGTGAGTGATGGATGGGTGTAGTGAGAGCTGGGAGTATCCAGCTCAGCTACCTTGTTTGACATTTGAGGCAACTGAGGTCCAGAGACGAGCAGACACACATGGCTCTTTACCAGCAGAGGCGGATTCTGATCCCAGGTGTACTGAGTGACTAGGGTGTGCCAGGGCCCCAGCTCCCATCAGCCACCTCTTCTCCCACAAAGAGGGGTCCGGGGCAGCTCCCCCGTCCACGTTGCCCAGGGGCACAGGGGTCACGCTGCTCCTAGCTTCTCAGCTGGGAAGGCACCCCGTCCTGCCAACACCTGAGTCTCCTGTACAGAAGTGTTAAGAAAACAATGAGAGCTGCAGTCACAGACTTGGGTGGCTTCACCTCTGACAGGTGTGTGGGCTCAGACAGGTCTCCCGCCCTCTCTGAGACTCAGTCTCCTCCTCCGGGAAGGTAGCTGATGATACCTGCGTGGTGTAGATGCAGTGAGAGCCTCTGAATGGGTAGCCTGCTCCACCTCTGCCTCCCCGCCAATCCTCCGCAGTGGTTGGAGTGATCTGACGAGAATGAATCAGAGCTCAAACTCACCAGGGGCTCCCCGCATCCTTAGAATGAATGCACACACCTAGCCCTGCAAGGGCGGCTCTGGGGTCTTCCTGACCCTTCCTGCCACTCCCCTCAGTCTTAGTCTCTGTTTCCTTCGTTGAGCCTCATCACAATTTGTAACTGTATTAGAAAACAATTACGTCTGTCTTGTGTGCCATCTGTCTTCACCCTGCACTGGAAGTACCTGGAGAGGAAAAGAAGAACCGGGTTTGTCTGGTTCTCATTGGTTCCCTAGCTCCTGGCAGAGTAATGGGAACATAGCAGGTGCTCAATATACATTTGCTGAGTGAACGAATACACCCCTTATAGGGTTTTGTGAGAATCAGATGAGAAAGTGGGGTAGAAAATACTTGGCCAAGTACATGCCAGGTTGTTACCGCTGTTATCATGTCAATTTCACCAGGCTGCATTGATGCTCAGATCCCTCTCCACCTCTCAATGTTCTCCCCACGGGTCCTCCCGTGAGCCTGTCCACCAGGGTGACCAAGTTGTCCCCAGTTTTCAAGCCGGAAGTTCTGCATCCCAGAAATGCCCTCAGTCCCAGACAACCCTCCTGAATGCTTCTCAGCCCCATCTGTCACCTCTCTCTTCTGTTGGCAGTTCTCTGGATGCCCTGGCTGTACACGTACTGTTCTCCGTGCCTGAAGGTCCTTCTCTCCCATCCTCCTGCCCTGCTGTATTGGTGAATCTGACATGTGTACCTCTGGGAGGCCTGCCCTCCACTCTCCACAGCACACAACTCAGACTCCATGGACAGCTGTGTGCTGGTAAATGGCTGGGGAGGGGGGGGGAAGCCCTGACTTGTTGTGTTTGCCAATTTCTATGGTGAAAATGCTCCCATCGGGGCAAATTTCATGCTACCAATCTAAGATAACTGAATACGGAGTTGGGAAGAAATGCCCAGAGTCAGTTCTTGTGATCCAAGCCACCAAAAAACAGCCCATCCCATCACTGGACCTCACCCATATGTAACCACCCACTAGTTGGTGAACCCTGGTTTAAGTAGGGGCTGGCGCTTTAATCTCTACATCCCGAGCACCTAGTACAGGGTATGGCACATAGTAGGTGCTCAGTTAATTCAGTTTGCCGAATGAAGGCAGGTCTGTCTTCCTAACTGGACAGTGAACAACTTGAGGGCAGGAGCTGTGGGTTTGATAAGTTAACATACATAAAGTGCTTAGAACATACAGCAAGCGCTATATAAATGTTAGGTATTATTACTCACCCAGCATGCAAGGACAATAAAAATTCCCACTTATTATGCGCTTTCCGGGTGCCAAGCCCAGTGCAAGTGATTTACATGGGTTCTCTCACTAAATCCACATGACCACCCGCGGAAGTAGGTACCATTATCACCCCCATTTTACAGATGATGAAAGTGAGGCTCAGAGGGGGTGAAGTGAATGCCTCAAGGTCACGCAGCTACTAAATGGCAGAATTGAGGTTTGACTCCAGGTCTTTGTGGTTCCAGGACACAAAATTATCAAGTTGCTGAGTGGAGACACAAGTGGAGACCATCTTGTCAGGGCTACTTAGGGGACAGGGCTTGCTGGGGTCACTCAGCAAGGTAGAGCCAAAGCCTGGGCCCCAAACCCAGGACTTGGAGCCAAAGCAGCCAACCAGCACCTGCCTTCTGCAGACGCCCAGAGCCCTTAGCCAGGCAACCGAAGGCAGGGATGGCAGTCGGCCGGGAGGAGGAGAGAGGATTACGGGGAAACAGATTTTCTCCTGGCCTTCCCCCTGGGCTCCGGGGATAGGTGATAATTGACCGAATGAGCCATGAGTCAGGCCGAGGCAGGGCTCCATCTGGCCCTGGCATGGCGGGGCTGCTAATTGGCACCGAGTGATCCTCGAAGCCTCCTTGGCTGGCCTGCGGCTGTGCTCCCCCTTCGCCTCCCAGAGACTCCGGATTAAGCCCCAGAATGCCTGGTGCCACAGTGGACTCAGATGCTGTCAGGCCCAGTGTGCCAGGCCTCCAGGGTGGGCAAGGAGTTTCTCTGTCTTCCTGGGGGGTCCTGTAGACCAGAGGGCTCTGTCTGTGGCTCTGAGTAGAGGCAGGCTCACCACAGTCTAGCTCCCACTCCCGAGAACTTGATGAAGTTGAACCTGGGCATGAACTGTGTAGCTGGCTGCCAGGGCGGAATCCCAAGCCTGCCTCTTGCTAACAGTGTGACTCTGGGTAAGTCACCTAACTCTCTGTGCCTTGGCTTCCTTGTCTATATAATGGGGGGAATGATGACACTGCTCTTGTATTTGCTGGGAAGATTACACGAGTTAATTCACAGAAGGCACTTGCAATAGTGCCTGCCTGGTTCATATTAACGGCTATGCAAGTGTTTGCTTTTATTATATACATTCTTTCTTGGCCCACCGCTTGCTCTGTGCTAAGACCTGGGGATAGAGAGACAAAGAAGAAGTAGTCCCTGCCCTCAGGAGTGTGGGTCCAGTGGGGAGATGGTGAGTTATGAATTTATTCAAGAGGTGCTTATTAAGCCCCTATTGTGTACTAGGCACCGAGTCATGCAGAAAAAAGGCCCAGGCCCTGCCTGTTAGAGGCTACACCTGAGCAAGAGGCTGGGACACCTGTCTTCAACCAGGGCTGACTGTTGGCCACTGTGGGCAGAGGGGCCCTGGGCTCAGCAGTGCCAGGTTTGAAGGGCAGCTGGCTTACTTTCCTGCCTTGGGATCTCCAGGTAGTTTCGGATGTGGGTCAGGGAGAGGAGTTCGGACAGAGAAAAGAGTCCTAGGCCCAGAGTGGGGAGGCCAGGGCTCGGCTGCCCCCTCAGCCCCTTGCTCTGTGAGTCCAGGCCACTTCCTGCCTACTTTGGCTGTGGCTGGGACCATCTCTGTGGCCTCTTCCAGGCTCGGGACTCTGGCTGTGGACAGGCTCAGGCACCCAGCCCTGGGCCCTGCATTCTCCTTGAACTGTGGAAGAACTGATCTGTGTGTTTTTAGGGGCTTATGCTGAGTGTTTGTCAGGGCTGAGCTTGTGGTGTTCTTGTGGCTGAGTGGGTGGGGTTTTGGGGTCTCCCTCATGCAAAGTGTCTTCTGCATTTTGCACGCTTCCTGCTTTTGCTGCTGAAGTTAAGCCAGTGAGTCAGTACCCCTGAGCTGGGCTGGGCAAGGGTGCTGATCTGTGCCGGGGCAAAGCCACACTGGAAGCAGGCGACAAGCTCCTGGGCTGGAAAGAGGAGCTTCTGATCACTGTGTGTCTACATGTGCCTGCTGGTGCTGGGCCAGGAGCTTCCGGAGCCCATAACCTCATCAGTCCTCATAATCACCCTGTGCAATAGGAGGTGTTATTCCCATTTCAGAGATTGGGAAACTGAGGCTCACAGAAAGGAAGTGCCTCGTCCAAAGTCACTCAGAGACATAGGGGCAGAGCCTGTGTCCCCACAGTCCACGCTCTCACATTGCTTCCGAGGCCCTCAGTGTTCCAGCTTGATGAAGGGGGCCCCTCCCTGACCAGCCCTTCCTCCCTCAAGGGGGCCCTGCCCTTCCAGGTTAAGTCCAGGAAGTGCCTCAGGGTCATCCCCTTGCTGTGGCAGCTCCTACTAGGACCACCCAGGGGATGTCAGTCATCCTGTCCCCCTCCCCCACATGCCCAGGTTCCCCCCACTTGCCCCTGCTGGGACCCGGGCTCTGTGGATCCCTGCCAGCAGCTGGCAGGACGACAGAAGTCAGAAGGCAGGAGCTGTGTTAACACGTCTCCTCTTTGCCTGAGAGGGGAACCCAGGGCTTCCCCCAGGCCAGCCTCCACGCGGCCGGCTGCTGAGTCCTTTCCCTGCTCAAGACCCTTCAGTGGCTCCCTTGTGCCTGTGGCGCGTCCCGCCCGCTTCAGCCTCCCCGTCAGGGTCCACCTCGCCGGCCTCAGCTCCCACAGCCTCCCAGCCGTGCCTTGGGCTCGGGTCACAGGAGGCAGCTTCCGGCTCCCCAACGGGCTGTGCTCGGTGTCACCTCTGCCTGCTACGCGGTCCCAGCTCCAGCCTGGCTAACTCCTCTTCGCCCTTCACATCTCAGCTCCAGCTCCTTTGGGTCGTTCTCCTGGGATGCCACCCTCTCCAGGGCCGGGTTTAGGGCCTCCCTTCTGTGCTCCTGAAGCCCCTCGCCTCTGCTCCTGCATGATTATACAGGTGTGACTGCCCCTGCACAAGGCCCTGAGCCCGGTGGCAGTGGGTGCCCATAGCGTCTGGCACCTCTCAGCCCCGGGGTCTGGCTGAGAGGTGATGGACAGGGGGTCTCAGGAAGTGTCTGTGGACTGACTGACTGAGTCTGAGAAAGGTGGAATCTTGTGCTTAAGGTCACCCAGCTTGTGTGTGGACTGGAGACTGTGTTCTAGGCCTCTGGACCATGTCAGAGACTCCAGGGCTCATCTGGGGCCCCCAGTAGCAGGCTCTCTTCTTGGCATTTGGTTAACGTCTGTCTTCCCGCCTCCCACTATCCCACCTGCCCAAGTGTGAGCTCCATGAGGGCAGCCCCCGTGCCTGCCCTGTTCACTGCCTGGTACAGAGCAGGCCCTCTGTAACACCTCACTCGACAGCAGGCTAGAAGGCCCCAAGGTGCGGAGGGGCGAGCTCACAGACGCCTGCAGGAGCCAGACCCTGAACCCCACGGCCATGAAGGTGGGTTAAGGGCGATTTGCTCCCGGCTCGCCAGCCCCTGTATACTACGTCAGGCCCCCAGTCCCGGCTCTGGCCCACCTCCCTTCCTGCCATCCTCACGGTGGGGGCTGAGGGCTCCCGTCCGCCCAGCAGGCAGCCCCATTCCTCCAATTTCCTCCCAATTAATCAAGCTCTGAACTTTTTAATTATCTGCCTGCAGGGTGACTCCCCACTACGGTGAAGCAATTAAGGACGTTTCTAAGTGTGGTGTGTCTGCCGGCAGGCAGCTTTGACCAGACCCTGATGGAGGAGGTGAGCGGAGAGGGGGACAGGAGTGCCCTCAGGTCGTAGGGCTACTGGAGGCCGTCCTGGGTTCCCGACCAGGGCTATTCCAGGGATCTGGGGCCACACTGTCCAGGGTACGCCCACCCCCCTGCCGCCACCTCTGTTCACGCGACGGCTCTTTCTCTTCAGCTGGAATCTGGCTTCCCAGATTCCAGACAGTTACCATGTGCCAGGCGCTGGGTTACGTACACGCTTTGCAATTCTACTGCATCCTCACCTTGACCCTGGGAGTAGGAAGTATAATTATCAGAGGAAACAGAGGCTCAAAAACATTAGGCAACTCCAGAGATGCAGCTGGGATTTGAAGCCAGTTCCGAGTCCACATCCACTTCATCAACTCTCTTTTTTTTTTTTTTTTTTGCGGTACGCGGGCCTCTCACTGCCGCGGCCTCTCCCGTTGCGGAGCACAGGCTCTGGACGCGCAGGCTCAGCGGCCATGGCTCACGGGCCCAGCCGCTCCGCGGCATGTGGGATCCTCCCGGACCGGGGCACGAACACATGTCCCCTGTATCGGCAGGCGGACTCTCAACCACTGCGCCACCAGGGAAGCCCCCATCAACTGTCTCTTAAAGAATAGCATGGCCTGTGGAAGTGCCCTGGAACACTGAGGAAGCAGGGTGGGGTGAGGTGGGGGTGTGTGTGTCAGGGGTGGGTCAGGGAGAGGCTGTGCAGGAGATGCCAGCGAGCTTGAGAGCTGCTGAGGAACACAGGCTCTCCGTAGTCCGGGTGGCCGGTGGGAGAGGGCACTGCAGGCAGAGGGGCAGCCAGTGCAAAGGCACGGAGGCCTGAAGTAGTATGGTGCGTGTGTGCGCCCGCGCGTAAGTGTGTGCGTGTGTGTGTGTGTGTGTAGCTGCAAATAGTTCAGGGTCGCTGAAGCATGAAGTTCAAGTCTGGGAGAGGTGGGAGATAAGCCTGGAGAAGCAGGTGGGGTCTGGGTCACTGGAAGTCAGAAGGACCTTCACTATCTTCTGGTCCAAGCTCCTCACTTTATGACTACAGAATACATGACCCAGACAGGGACAGTGACTTGCCTAAGGTCACACAGCAAGTTAGTGGCTGATGGAGCTGGGGCTGCAGCCCAGGAGTCCTGATACCCAGACTGGAAAGGAAGAAAGAGGGGCAGAGGAGCAGTAGCTGTCAGCTCACTGCAGTAGCCTCCCGACTGGTTTCCTGGCTTTTGCCCTTGCCCTCCGACCTCCCCACTCTCCCCTGGCTGCAGCCTGCTCTCAACACACCAGCCAGAGGGATCCTGGAGAACAGGAATCAGTGGTGTGTTGCTTCTCTGCTCCAAGCCCTTCCGCAGCTCCCACCTCACCTGGAGTGAGAAACAATAGCCTACAAAGCCCCCCTTTACCTCTCTGGTTAAATCTATCCCTAGGCCTTTTATTCTTTTTGTTGTAATTGTATCTCTTTTACCTCTCTGAACTCACTCCTAGAAGCCTCCCTCTTGTCTACCCCACTGCAGCCACACTAGCTTCCTGGCTGTCCTGGAGTATATCAGGCCTCCTCTAGCCTCAGGGCCTTTGTACGTGCGGTTCCCTTGCCTGGTTCAAGTCCTAGCTGAGCTACTTCTTCACTACATCCCTCTCTGAGCCTCACATCCCTCATCTATAATTGGGGTTAATGTTGTACTCCCCACCTTCCTCCCCAGGCTAACATGGGATCCTAGTGAGAAAATGGGGAACAAATAAAGCTCCACAAAAGCCCTCCCTCCAGCTCGAGGCTATCACTGCAACAGGGCTTGTAAAGGTCTTCACTGGGTCCTTGAGAAAACAGCCCCACAGACGAGCAGTGGGCTCCAGGCCCCCAGACCTTAAGCTGGATCAACATGGCGGAGCTTCCCAGCCTGTAATCCTCAGGACTCACACATGCTGGAAAAGCGAGTGTTAAATAATAATCACGATGTGCCCGAGGGGAAGCCGGATGCGCTCGGAGAGCTTGACACATCTGGCAGGGCAGGCCTGAGTCCCCCGGCACATCTGGCTGCTGTATTGACAGGTGGTGTAGTAGGTCACTGAGGAAGGGCCTGTCAGGCCGGGTCCTCATGCCATGAGTGGGGGTGATGGCCGGATGGAGCTGGGAGCATCTCCCAAGCTGCCTGCAGGCCGTAGCTCCCCCCTTGTGGATCCCTGCTTCAGGCCACCCACTGGACTTTGGTGGTGTGTTCTGAGAGGCCGGCTTAGGACCTAGAACCTGGGCCGCCAGATTCCAAAATCCCTGCAGCATCCTGTTGGCGCCAGCCGCCCCTGCTGGGGCTTGGGGAGCCTGGGAAGGCCCCCTCTCCTCTCCAGCTGGCGGGGGGGTGCATTTTCAGGGTCACCTCATGGAGCACTTCCCCTTATATGGGATCCAGAAACGTGGTCATCAGCTCCACCTGAGGGAGCCCCCTGCGCTCCTACCTCCTCCCACCTGCCCCAAGAAAGCCATGGTCATTAATAAAGGACACAATTAGCTGTCAGTGGAGAACATGTCTGGAATTTTTTACCTGCTCTGCGAGCTCGGTTAAGGCAACAAACCCCAGGACCCCCCGGGAAGCAGCTGCCATACACCTTTCAGGGGCCCCCTTTGCCCGGGCCCACGTCAGGAGGGGGCCTGTGACTTTTGCGGTGTGGGCTCCGCAGGCCTGGGCCTGTGCACGGCTGTGTTTTCCAGGCCAGTGGAGAAAGTGACAGAGTACGAGAGATTTCCTGGCTGAAGTTGTTTTTTTCAACCCAACAGGCGATACAATTCAATGTAATTTCCTCCTCCTTCCTGTGTCGACTTGAGTCTTTTAGAGCTTGAAGGACTTGAGAGAAAGGAGTTAGTTCAGTCTCTCATTTTACAGCTGGGGAAACTGAGGCCCCGGGAGGGGAAGTGACCTTGTTCGTGGCAGAGGGAAATGTACACGTGCTTCTCTTTTGGGTTCTGTACGCATCCCCTCGCTCGCTGAACACAATCCGAGTCTGCAGCCAGGGTCCAAAGGAACATCTTTGAAGTCCCTGATGGTCACTGTTCACACTCCACTGTGTCCCGACCACGTGCTGGGGCCGGAGGGGACAGTGGTGAGCGAGGAAGATGCAGTCCCCGCCCTCATGGAGCTGAGGGTCTAGTGAGAGCAACAGAGGGAAAGAAGCAGTGGACAAACACAAATACTCAACTCGAATTGCGATGGCCACGAAGGAGACAGCGGGGGCTGAGGCAGGACCACAGCGGGTCACCTTAGGGAGTGTGGTCAGGAAAGGCCTTTCTGAAAGGTAGCGTTTAAAAGGCAATCCCTGAGGAGAGGAATGAGCGGGCACAGTATTTGCAAAGATGGTACAAACTCAGGGCCTCGGTTCCTCTCCATGTAATGAGGTAAGAGCAGGACATCACCAATTTGACACCCATTTGCTTGGCCCCAGCTGTCTCTGACCCCAGACAGGCACCACTACGTCTGCGAACGCACTTGCTGCCTGGGCACTTTTGTCCTAAGAATGCCATGAGGTCAAGATTTGTCACCCCTGTTCTGCAGATGAGAAAATAAGGCTCAGAGCAATGAACTGCGTTCCCCAGGACACATGGACACCAAGTTCAGGAGCCTGGGCCTCCAACACCTGCCCCTCTCTCTCTGCCCTTCTGGGTGCTTTCCAGAACTACTTCTTCACCCCAGTAACCCAGAAGACTGGTCTGCTCAAGCCCTGGTGGCCTGTGACTTGGATGCTAAAGAAAACCCCACTCAAGAGGTCCCAGCGTTTGGTGCCTCAAGGAGAAGGGATTAAGAAACAAAAATAGGGAGAAGGGGAGCTTGCCCACATTCACACTGAGGCTCCTGGGCTGGGGAGCCTGCAGTCGCTCTCCCTCCTAGGGGTACAGAGACCGTTGCCCCTCTCCTGACGGCTTCTGGGGAGCAGGAGTGAGCCTCAGCGAACCCAAGCCATAAATCAAATGCACAAGATGTGGCTTGGCAGCCATCCAGTGAAAAAGATCTGGGGGTTTGAGTTGACCATAAGCCAGAGCTGCTGAAAAAGCCAATGTGGTCTTAGGCTATAAGAGCAGAAAGAGAGTGACAGGCCAGCATCCTCCCTGCTGCTCAGGCAGGGTCAGTTTTGAGCTCCACGTTTTAAGGAGGTCCAATGAGTGATAGTGGACAGGATATCTGAGGCGTCCAGCTGGTTTTCTATCTGCAGTCCCTTTTGGATGGTGCTGGAGGGGCTGGGAGTAGAGTCCCAGGTTCAAACTCTCCAAGCGGCATTTTCTAGGCACACAGCAGAGTTCTGGAGCCTGACTTGCCCTGGAGCATCCCCTTGCCTGGATCTCTGGGAAGTAATGCGTTCTCTCCTTAACCTTGCTCAGTTTCTACCTCCATGTCCTAGCCCTCCTGTATACTGGGGATTTGAGATCACGTGTGCGGTCTCACCATGGCCTGCCCTCAATTAAGGACAGACTTATTCAGTTAAAAGACTTATTCAGTTAAACATTCTAAGTAATGACCTTGTGCCCAGCCCTCTGTTGGGCACTAGGCACAGAGTGGAATAAGACAGTCCCTGGCCTTGATGATCACTTCTAGAAGGGGGGAGTGATTATGATCAGTTAGGATATCAAAGCAGACTTTCCAGAGGAAGGGCCAGTTCAATTGCGTATGAAAGGATACGTAGGAGTCCGTCAGGGCCAGAAGAGATGAAGGACCTTCCAGGCAGACGAACAGTGTGTGCAAAGGCATGGAGGGGCGAGGAGGGCAGGGTGGCTGGAGCACGGGCTGCGTGGGAGAAAGGTGGGGACACAACACAAGAAAGGTGACAATGGCTGTATGTGGTCACTGACGGAGTCTGGGTTTTTATTCTCTGAAAGCAGGGAAGCCAGTGGTGGTCCTGTGCCAGTGCTCAAATGGTCGCCGTGTGCCCTCAGTCCTTCCCTGCCACCTTCCTGCCCGGGCCCTTACCTCCTCGCACTGCAGCCCTCCTGCTCTGGCCTCAGCTGACCCACTCCCCTGTCTCAACTCTGACCCATCTCCTCTCTGTTTTCCTTAGTTCTCGAACCTTTCCTCCTTTGCTGAAACCAGTTCCACCTCTTCCATCATTAAAAATGAACTGAGCTATTAACAACAACCATTCATACCATCTATTGTGCACCTATTATGTGGCAGGCTGACGGCTTCATGGAAGTTATGGGGGCGGGACTGTGCATCACTGCGGTTAGGGGCACAGGCTCTGGAGTCAGGGTCCAACTGGCCTTGAACCCTGGCTCTACCACTGACTTTGGGCAGGTTACCTAACTTTTCTTTGTGCCTCAGTGTCCTCATCTGGAAAATGGGTCTATCCATAGGACTCACCTTGTAGGGAAAATTCAGAGTTAATACTGTAGGGTGTACATTCATCAACAATTCTTACAGCAATCCTACAAGGCAGGTTACTAGTGACATTCCCATTTATAGAGAAGACAGTTAAGGTTTTGTGAGGATAACTAATCCACCCACAGCCAGTAACAGCGCTGGGAGGGGAGCAGTGGAGCACTACCTCTGAGTCCAAAGACGAGGTATCTCATGGCCTCACCTCTTCCAGGCTGGGACCTGGGCTGGGCCCAGGAACCCAAGATTCAATGGGCTCCCAGCCTGGTGGGGAAGATGTCCAAGTAAATGGGCAGTTTCCAAACAGCGTGACCAGTGCCAGGGGACGTGTGGGGTAGGGGGAGGAGTGCTGGGCCTGGGAGCCCAGAGGAGAGGACCTTAACACTGTTGTTTGCTGGAGGTGTAAACACTTGAGCTGTCTTGGAAGATAAAGAAGGACAAGGCAAAAGAATGAAAAGAGGGGCATGCTGGGCAGAGAGGGAACAGCCCACGCAAAGGTGTGGAGATATGAGACCTGCAGCTGGAACCCTGAGCCTGGGAGTGCAGGGGTAAAGGATATGAAATTGGACCGGCAGGCAGGGGTGGACAGCAGTGAGCCTACCACCCATGCCCCGTGCCCACAGCCTGCAGGTCAAGTAGCTCTGCCTACGGCTTGACAGCCTGTGAACCCACAGAGAATCAGGAAGAAGCCTGCTCGGTCTCTGGACCGGAACATTCCTGGATCATAAAGTCCCCCATGGCAGAGCAGGGACCTGGGGAGACTAGCCTGCTCGCTAGGGCCCTTCAAGGCTAACTGATCCCAAACCTTCCCAAAGATAGATGGCTTCCTTAAGAGTTACTTTAAAACACTCCTATCCCAAAAGCTTACAAAAATCCCACACCTTTTCAATTTTAACGGGTCAAAAGTTGAAAATTATGAGCCAACAGCAAGATTTGCAGAACAAGTGATCTTTGGCTAGCAGCCGGTATACTTCATGACAAATTGCCCAGACGCGGTCATTTTAGAGTGAACACCTTTAAATGGCACTTCGACCTTCCTCTAAATGTCTCCTTTATTTGAACAGTGTGTTTATGGGGCCTGGAGCTGCTGTTCCCACCTTGTGCTTTGGTTTTGTAAAAGAGAAGGAAACTGAGAGGGAGACGGACATCAAAGCAGAGGATGATGACAACCCTCTAATCTCATAAACTCTCCTCTTATCTCAGTCCTTATAAAAATGGGGAGGCCTGGTTGTCACGAAAAGCAGCTCAGAAAACTCATAAACTTGACAAGCCCTTAGTTCTAGCACCCAGAGGGAAGGACTCTAATCCTTCAGAAAACTGGAGATGAAGAGAGGGGAGGCAACTTCTGGGGAAGGGCAGCCTGCAGAGAAGGCCCACGCTGTCACCAAGTGAGGGTTTGAGAGCACAGCTTCCTAACTTACTTTGACCTCAAGGCAACCCAGTTGGAGAGAGTCTCCTTGGTTACAAGAGAGGCCAGAACTACTATTTTAACATCTGTAATCTTCTGATAAATAACAGCTCACACTTAGCGCTTACTCTGGGCCAGGTACTATTTTAAGTACCTTATGTGGATTAATTTATATAATCTCAAGTTATACTATAATTATCCTCATTTACAGGGGATAAGGCAGAGGGGTAAGTCTCTTGCCAAACATCACTGATTCAGTGAGTGGCAGAGCAGGGATTTAAACTGAGATGGAAGCCATCTGCTTTCCCTCACCCACTGCTAGCTCATCAAGGGGTCGGGCTCCAGGCTGGGTGGAGCCTGGCTCATGTCCGTCATCTCCTCTCCTCCCATTACAACATCCTGAGCAACTCCTGGCCCTGTTTCACAGCCGAGGAAGGTGAGGCTCAGAGTGGTCGATTGTCCTGGCCAAGGGCACGCAGCAGGGGGATCGCAGAGCTGGGATCCATCTCACCCCCGATGCCTGGCTCCAGGGCCTGGGCACCTTGCACGGAGGTTGGACTCAGCCTCCAGATCTGACCAGACTTGGAGTCCCAAGGGACTGGGATCAGTCAGTGTCCCGAGGATCAGAATCCGGTGGCCCCAGGCTGCAGGCTTCGTTTACTCTGCTGGGCTTGGAGCCCCTTCCTGAACCTGAGGGCTCTGAAGCCCCGCCTGGCTTTGTCTTCTCAGAGAGGCAGTACAGTGTAATGGTTAGCTCACGAGCTTAACCCAGATGGACCACTTCTAGCTGGGTGACCTCGGAAAAGTCACATAACATCTCTGCGGTTAGTTCTGTCATCTGCAAAATGGGTATAATAATGCTACCTCCCTCCTAGGGTTGTTGAAACGATGGTTAATATACATACAGCACTTAGAACACTGCCACACGTGCAGTAAGTGCTCAGTAAATATTAGATATTATTATTACTATGGTCTGCTCTCTCTGGGGATGTGCCCTGTACCCTGGACCCTGCTGCCAAACCAAACAGCCTCTGTCCATCCCTAAAGCCCCTTGCATTACAGACCGCTGCCTGGCCTGGCCAACCTCCCAGCTGCCCAGGCCTCCTGTCAGCCCTGTCTCTGTAGAGAAAGCAGCACTCTGGGTTCAAATCCCAGCCCCAACTCTTCCTGGCTGAGGTCTCTAGGCACAGGAGCACACGTCTCTGAGTCTTTGTTCTCTTGTATGTAAAACAAGGATTATAACCCCTGTTTTAATAACACAGACGTTACAGACCTGGGTCTCTGCTTCCTGCTCTCTGCATGACCTCAGAAATGTTAACAATGACAGCTTTACTGATACTATACATAGAGAACCCTAAAGATGCCACCAGAAAACTACTAGAGCTAATCAATGAATTTGGTAAAGTAGCAGGATACAAATTTAATGCACAGAAATCTCTGGCATTCCTATACACTAATGATGAAGAATCTGAAAGTGAAATTAAGAAAACACTCCCATTTACCATTGCAACAAAAAGAATAAAATATCTAGGAATAAACCTACCTAAGGAGACAAAAGACCTGTATGCAGAAAATTATAAGACACTGATTAAAGAAATTAAAGATGATACAAACAGATGGAGAGAAATACCATGTTCTTGGATTGGAAGAATCAACATTGTGAAAATGACTCTACTACCCAAAGCAATCTACAGATTCAATGCAATCCCTATCAAACTACCACTGGCATTTTTTACAGAACTAGAACAAACAATTTCACAATTTGTATGGAAACACAGAAGACCCCGAATAGCCAAAGCAATCCTTTTTTTTCTCTTGTTTTTTTTTTGGCCACACAGCGTGGCACGTGTGATCTTAGATCCTGACCAAGGATTGAACCTGCGCCCTCTGAATTGGAAGCGCGGAGTCTTAACCTCTGGACTGCCTGGGGAGTCCCCAAAGCAATCTTGAGAAAGAAAAATGGAGCTGGAGGAATCAGGCTCCCTGACTTCAGACTATACTACAAAGCTACAGTAATCAAGACAGAACGGTACTGGCACAGAAACAGAAATATAGATCAATGGAACAGGATAGAAAGCCCAGAGATAAACCCACGCACATATGGTCACCTTATCTTTGATAAAGGAGGCAAGAATACACAGTGGAGAAAAGACAGCCTCTTCAGTAAGTGGTGCTGGGAAAACTGGACAGGTACATGTAAAAGTATGAAATTAGAACACTCCCTAACACCATACACAAAAATAAACTCAAAATGGATTAAAGACCTAAATGTAAGGCCAGACACTATCAAACTCTTAAAGGAAAACCTAGGCAGAACACTCTATGACATAAATCACAGCAAGATCCTTTTTGACCCACCTCCTAGAGAAATGGAAATAAAAACAAAGATAAACAAATGGGACCTAATGAAACTTAAAAGCTTTTGCACAGCAAAGGAAACCATAAACAAGACGAAAAGACAACCCTCAGAACGGGAGAAAATATTTGCAAATGAAGCAACTGACAAAAGATTAATCTCCAAAATTTGCAAGCAGCTCATGCAGCTCAATATCAAAAAAACAAACAACCCAATCCAAAAATGGGCAGAAGACCTAAATAGACATTTCTTCAAAGAAGATATACAGATTGCCAACAAACACATGAAGGAATGCTCAACATCATTAATCATTAGAGAAATGCAAATCAAAACTACAATGAGATATCATCTCACACCAGTCAGAATGGCCATCATCAAAAAATCTAGAAACAATAAATGCTGGAGAGGGTGTGGAGAAAAGGGAACACTCTTGCACTGTTGGTGGGAATGTAAATTGATATAGCCACTATGGAGAACAGTATGGAGGTTCCTTAAAAAACTACAAATAGAACTACCATACGACCCAGCAATCCCACTGCTGGGCATATACCCTGAGAAAACCATAATTCAAAGAGTCATGTACCAAAATGTTCACTGCAGCTCTATTTACAATAGCCAGGACATGGAAGCAACCTAAGTGTCCATCAACAGATGAATGGATAAAGAAGATGTGGCACATATATACAATGGAATATTACTCAGCCATAAAAAGAAATTGAGTTATTTGTAGTGAGGTGGATGGACCTGGAGTCTGTCATACAGAGTGAAGTAAGTCAGAAGGAGAAAAACAAATACCGTATGCTGACACATATATATGGAATCTAAGAAAAAAAAATGTCATGACGAGCCTAGGGGTAGGATGGGAATAAAGACACAGACCTACTAGAGCACGGACTTGAGGATATGGGGAGGGGGAAGGGTAAGCTGTGACGAAGTGAGAGAGTGGCATGGGTGTATATACACTACCCAACGTAGGGTGGATAACTAGTGGGAAGCAGCCGCATGGCACAGGGAGATCAGCTAGGTGGTTTGTGACCACCTAGAGGGGTGGGGTAGGGAGGGTGGGAGGGAGGGAGACGCAAGAGGGAAGAGATATGGGAACGTATGTATAACTGATTCACTTTGTTGTAAAGCAGAAACTAACACACCATTGTAAAGCAATTATACCCCAATAAAGATGTTAAAAAAAAAAAAAAAGAAATGTTGCTTGCATTACAGATCCCTCCTAGTAGGGATCATTCATTCAACAGACACGAAGCCCTACTATGTGCCAGGCATTGTTCTAGCTGCTGGAGACACAGCAGCAAATAAGACAAGCTAGGTCCCTACTTGTAGAGCTTAAAATCAGATGAGGAATATGAATAATAAACAAGTTATCAAATAAGTACAGGGTGATGTGCTGGAGGGTGCTGAGTTGGGGGACAACTCTAGCTGGGGTGGTCAGGGAGGGCTTCTCTGAGGAGGTGACATGTGAGCTGAGACCTGAAGGGCATGAAGGAGTTGGTTATGGGGAGAGCACAGGGAAGGGGATTCCGGGCAGAGGGAACAGCATGTGCAAATGCCCTTCCTCAGGAGTAAATAAAGAAGCCTAGTGTGTCTGAGGAGTGCAGAGGCCCTTGTGGCCGGAGAGGTGTGAACAAGGGGAAAAACGTGGGAGACTGAGCCTCAGGCCCGTGGACACAGAAAGTAGATGGGAAACCCATGGAGGGTGTTCGGCAGGGCTGTGAAATGGCCTGTGATTTGAACAGGCAGACGTGATGGTGGCTGGACAGGGTGGTGACAGTGAGGGTGGAGAGAGGAGGTTGGATTTAATGAGGACCTGCCAGCAGTTTCTTCTGCCCCCCGTAGAGCCCTGCGTGAGCATGAGGGGTGAGAGCCTTCTGCTTCTGCGAAGGAGTAACAGTGTTTCCTTCCGAGTATTCCACTGTTTCAGCAGCGCCTTCTCCCCAAGGCCTCTCAGTCAGCGAGCTGACTGTCCATCGAGAGCCCATAATTAGGCTTTTGGGACAGGTGCCCGGTGGGCTGGCAGCACCTCCTCTGTGGGCCGTGTGGAGCCCATGGCCATGCTGCTCCTTGGCAGAAAGTTGAAAGGGAAAAAACCTGCTCCGGGCAGCTCCCTGCTCCATTTTTAGGGTCCTCCTGTTGCCCTCACCCAGCCCCAGGCATGTGGCTCCCCGAGCTGCCCCAAGGCCCCGTAGGACGCCTGCTCAGGGTCTCAGATCTTGCCCAGCTCCTGGCATCTGCCCTCTGCCCCAGCTGCGTCTCGTTGCCTCTGAACTCAGCTCACGCTGGGAGAGGCCAAGGATGCGTCTTTGCCAGGGAGTCAAAATGTACACTGCACCTGCGTGCACCAAAGCAGGCTCCCTCCTGGAAGACACGAGGCCTTCATCCCGGGAGTTCATCAAATGGGGACAGTTCAGGCAGCGTGTCCGGGAGGGGAGGTGGACTGTGGGGCCAACAGGGCACCGGGCTGCTGTTCATACCTCCCATGGTCTCCTGCCGCTCCCGCCTTCAAGACTGACCCACCTGCTCCTGAAATCAGCCTGTAAGTCGCAACTTTCCAGAACAACCTGCTTCTGTTTCCTAAGCGTGGCCACGGGTGCACCTCACGACAGCCCGTGATGGGGTGTGATTATTATCCCCCTCGTGACGATGAGGAAAGCGAGGCTCAGAGAAGGATGTGACTGCCCAGGGCCAAACGGATGCCTGGGCCAAAGTCTCCACTTCCAGCTTTGAGTCGAGCATGGTCTCCTTGGCACCAGGCCCTCTCTGCCACCCGGATTCCCTCCTGCCTTACAAGGACAGAAGTGACAGCCGAGGGCTCTGGTTAAGATCGGAGGGATAACCGACAAGGCCATTAGTGGGTAGTGACAGACAGGAATGGACAGCAAAGCGCATGTCTTAGGTGAGCTTTAAAACTGACCATGACATCTACTGAGAAATGACATGGTCAACAGGTGATTTAGGCACTAACCCCTGCCATTTGTCTACTAATACCATGATTAGAGCCTGGCACATTGCTCTAAGGTTCATTCATTCATTTGTTTGTTTATTCACCCATTCATTCCACAGACACTGATTGAGAACCTGCTATGTTGCAGGCACCTCGCCGGGACAGAAAGTTGTCAGATACGGTCCCTGCCCTTGGTAACTGCTACCCAGTAGTACAGCTCTGTCTCTTCCACTGGACTGGGAGCTTCTCAAGTGGTTAAGAGAGTGGCCTTGGGAGTCAGACCACATCCTGGCTGTGTGACCTTCGGCAACTTACTTCACCTCTCTGTAGCTCAGTTTCCCCAGATGACAAATGGGGGTAATAACAACGCCTACCACCAAGGTCACTGTTGGGGGTCAATGAGTTAATATGTATAAAGTGCTTAGAAAGGTGAGTCTACACAGAGTTAATGCTTAGCTCTGTCCTTCCACGTTCTTAAGGATGTGTAGGATTTCCCAAGCGAGCTCTTACTGTCCTGATGGGAACTGCTGGGTTTTGTTTCTAACAATCATGTCCCAGGCTCCCTCCTCTTTTAAGCATCCTGGCAGAGAGTATGCAAAATGCACTTGTCAGGAGCTATCTGTCGAGAGTGTCTTTGCACTTGTGCTTAAATAGTCATCATTATGCCTTCAATAAAGATTTTTTGAATGCCAGGCACCGTTCTAGGGCTTTTAGCCACATCATCTTATTTAGTTGCTACAACATCCTGATAAGGTTGGCACCGTTTCCCCTGTTTTGCAGAGGAAAAAACAGGCTTAGAGAGGCTGCACCCATCCATCCAACCATCCATCCATCCATCCATCCATCCATCCATCCATCCATCCATCCATCCAAGATTTTCTGAGTACCTACTATGAGCCGGGCAGTCACTGTGCCAGGACTAGGTTCAAGTTCCAGCTGGTAACAAAAGACACCCAGTCCTTGCCCTATCAGGGCTTCTGGTCTTGCTGGGGAAGACTGACTGCGTTAAGTGATGAGCAGCACAATGAGGTCCTGAGTGAAGGAGTGCAGGGTATGATGAGTGCATTCAATCGGGGCCTGCCAGTGCATGTAGTTGGAGGACAGTAGCCTAGAAATTTCTCCTACCTCCTCCTAAGCCACTCCTCCTAAGTTCCATTTTTGCCCCTTCTCAGCATTGCAAGCTACCATTCATCAGGGTCAATGGCCCCTCCTATGACACCTCACATCATCTCATAGGTCACAGATGTCATTCATCCCCAGAGAAGCCCAATGTATCTCGACCCTATACTGGAACTCACTGGTTGTCATTTGTTTGCTGGCTGAGTGCTGATCATAATTAGTTTCCTTTGACTTTCTTCCCCACCAGTCTGT
Source organism: Phocoena sinus (assembly GCF_008692025.1). Taxonomy (NCBI): domain Eukaryota; kingdom Metazoa; phylum Chordata; class Mammalia; order Artiodactyla; family Phocoenidae; genus Phocoena; species Phocoena sinus. The sequence goes on along the minus strand of NC_045763.1, from coordinate 17,844,339 downwards.
GAGCCTGTAAGCAGGGCTTACTCATCTTTAAATCTAGTACAAAGCTGAGCAGAGGGTGGTTACTCAACAAAAGCTGGTTTCGGGAATAAATGGAGAGGCAGAGTGGGTGAGAAAACCTGCATCTGAGTCCCAGCATTGCTAATTCTGGCCAAATGGCCTTGGACAAGCCCACGGTTAGAATTTAGGCTTGGTATACAAATAGCTTCGTCTCACCCTCCAACTTCAGTCAATTGGTTGGTAGCTGCCTGGAGCATTGTGTTGAGAAGGATCCTGAAGTAGCATCGGGTTTAATGGAAAGAGTGCTGTGATTGATTTGCAATGCCTGCCATGGATTCGGGAGGAGTGGCAACAGGTGCTCCTCATTTCTGCTATCCTGGAAAAGGTTGTGGTCCTCTTTAAGGCTTTGTTTTTCCCATCTGTAAAACGGGGAGACTAGACTCAATTATATCTGACACTCTAGGATTCTGAGTCCCACATCCTCTTCTAGTATGATTTTTCTTTGGGGACAGGAGCCACATGCTAGCCTAGCCCAGAGCCTAGCGCACAGCAGGTGCTCAGTAAATGCTAGTTGGATGAATAATCTTCCTTGGTTATTGTGAGACCCCCGTAGGCAGAAGAGGACTTATTATCCCAGTTCAATACAAGGACTTGAAGATTCGTGCCTGGAGCCACATAGCGCCCACACCGGTCCCGGGGTCGTCTGACCCCTGCACCCAGTCAGTTGCATGTACCTTTCTGAATCAATCGAATAATGGCGCCAACCAGCAGCCATATTGCATTTGACTCCACAGAGCATTTTCACATTCATTATTGTACTTGAGTTTCTCAAGGACTCTGGCAAGGGAGGGGTGAACATCGCCCTCAGTTGGCAGATTGGGACACTGATGCTCAGAGTGGGCACGTGACTTGCTAGGTCTCACAGAGCTGGGATGCACCAGGTCTTCTGGTTCTAAACCCCATGCTCCGGCCACTTGCCCCTTACTAACCAGCTCCTATGTTCCACTGCGCTTCCTCTTTCCTCACAGCCACCTCTGCTTTTTCAGGAAAGATGAAAGAGCAGAGACATGAAGAGGATGTAACAGGAGCCAAGCTCCCCTCTCCCAGGAGGCCAAGCCCCACCTTGGGCCACCTCTTGAAGGGGGACCTTGAAGGGGAGAGAAGGGGTCAGAAGACCCGAGCAGTGGGGCACCAGCTGGACGACAGGCCTCCCGGGTCTTCTCCATGACCCCAGCCTGGGCTCACACCAGCTGGGTAAACAGGCACCAGCCCCAACCAAGGGCGGGGGGCATTCCTGCCCCTCTCAGACTGCCTGTCTGTTGCTAAGGATTCTGGGAATGAGGCAGGGAAAGCTAAGGTGAGAAGCTGACCAGAAGCCGCCACCCAGAAGGACTGGTCTGGAACTGTCCTTAGGAAGACAGGGATGACCTGGGAACAGACGGGAAAATGGCTAGACCTGGTCTGGCATCCACCCTCTTCCCTCTCTCCTGCTCCATACAAGCCTGGTTTCATCTTATTCTAAATACTTTACAACCCTGGGTATTTAACTTGGTCTCTTGTGACTCAACTTTTCCACCTGTAAAATGGACCTAGGGACAAATACTTCTGGACTAGAGAAACTCTTTTTTTCCCCATCTGTACCCTTTTTCCAGAGACCCTGTCCCTCCGGGAGGAGCAGCTCCTATAGACTTGTGACACTTGTAAACATCCCATCATCTCCACCCCAAAGCACAGCTAACCAGAGCAGAGAAAGCCGGTGCCCGTGTGTGCAGTGGAGTCTCCCCAGTGAGGCTCTCGCCCCTGACTGTGGAAATGGTCCCAGACAGGGACGTGGGGATCCCAAGGGCCCCTCTGACAATGGGAAATCCACCTCCTCTCTTTAGGCCTCGGTTGCTTTCTTCACAACACCTGGGAGATAGACGATAATTAGCCCCTTCAGGTCGGGACATCTTTCGAATGACTCCACACTTTCCCACCTATATGCCTTTGCTTACCCAGCGTCCCCATGTCCTCTTGTTCAAATCCAGCTCAGAGGCCCCCTCCTCTGTAATGCCTCCCCTGGTCTTGCCCCAGCCCTCTAGAACTACAAGCCTCTCTTCCCACCTCCGTACCCCCATTGACTTGGTCTCCTTCTCTGAGAACACGAAGAGCTTTCTGCCTTTCTTATTGGTGCCCTGGGACTGCCGGCTCTTTAAGGCAGGGCTCTGTTTTTGTTTTTGTTTCGGCAGCACTGTGCAGCATGCAGGATCTTAGTTCCCTGACCAGAGGTCGAACCCGCACCCCCTGCAGTGGAAGTGTGGAGTCTTAACCACTGGACCGCCAGGGAAGTCCCTAGGCAGGGCTCTGTCTTGTCCTTCTCAGCTGCCACAGTGCCCAGCACGGGGCCTACAGCATAGCAGGTACCCAACATGGGTTTGTTCACTAGACAGAAGAAATGAGCAACAGAGCCGGTCACAGCCCTCCCTGGCCCTGGGTACAAGTTATAGAAGGCCAAGGGGGCACCACAGCTCTGAAATCCATGCATTTTCTTGATGCACACAGAAGAAGTGAGACGAAATGCGAGCCCAGGCAGAGAGGGCTCAGGTTTTCAACTATCATGGAATCCAAGGCTGCAGGATGGCGCATAAGGGCCCCTAGAAGGTCACGTTCAATTAACGGCTGGCTATAAGACATTAGCCAGTTGATCCCTGACCCAGCAGCGGCCACCATGCACTCCCCAGCTGCTTGCAGGATAAAAACTTCCAATGCACGATATTCTAGGGATCAACATGTCAGTAAGGCACCTATCACAAAACCACAATAGCGGTCTTCCTCCACGGTCTTTTCAAATAATGGGAAAATGGGGACAATCAAGGGGCCTCGACTCCTTGTCTGCTTCATCTTTGCACCCCCGAGTGGCTGGTGCAGAGCAGGACTTAGCTGAGCCCGGGGAATGAGTGGCTGACCCCCCAACCCCAGCACACGAGCTGAGCTCTCAGCACGCCTCCCCTCGGACACACAGGTTCTGTGGAGTGTAGACGATCAGAAGGCTTCAGGGAAATCAAAAGCAGCTACTCAGGAAAGGCCAGGGCCCTGCTGGAGAGGCTGCTCTGCGGGGCTGCTGGGCCCCCGGGCCGGTGATTCATGTCTCGCTTGCCCAGGGTGGGAGCACAGGCCGAGTATGAGCTGAATTCATAAGACCTTCTCTGTTTTATCTCACAGATGTTTCTGGGATGGATGTGTCAAGAAAAAAAAAAGGCTGAAGTTGAAAAATTCCAACTCAGCACATGTCCTCCAGCCCTTGGAGACGTGACAAGGGATTAAAACACCCTTTCTCCTCATATGTCCAACATCTCAGGAGAAAGCTAAATTGCATCCCCGTCAGAGCTGTTCTGGGCACCTGCTGGCTACGAAGACGACCTCCTCATTAGCCTGGCTTTCCTTTGGAAACAAGCGCACAAAAATTGCATTATGGGTACGTGTGTGAACGTGTGCGGTGTCATGCACCCCTCGCTGTCTCCAGAACCTGTTCCCATATACAATAAAAGCTAACTTCTGAGTGCCAGCCACGCGCCAGGCTGCACACCAAGCATCACCTCATTTTATCCTCACAACCCAATGGGGTCTATGTTCCATTATCCCATTTTCTAGATGATTTGCCTACACGCGGATGTCTGTGTGTACACAAAATGTGCTCGTATGGACACCTCAGTCTTTCTCTATATATCCAGATGCAAGCAGATCTTCAGGTCTGGGCCGTTGTACATACATGCACATATATGTGTGTCCATGCCCTTGTGTTATGTCCTTATTTCACAATAGAGACCATTCATCGAGTTCATTCCGTGTAAGATGATTTGTTTTAATTACCATTCTTTATGTCATCATTAATCCTGACAAGGCAAACGGTATTATCTACATCGGAGTTGACAAACTGTAGTCCAGGGGCCAAATTTGACCTGCCACCTGTTTTTGAGAATAAAGTTTTATTGGAACACAGCCATAACCATTTTGTATGAATTGTCTGTGGCTGGTTTTACACTACAACAGCAGAGTTGAGTTGTATATGAATTCACTGGATCTTTACAGTTTGCTGACTGCTAATTTGCTTTTTTTTCACATGAGGAAACTGAGACTCAAACAGGGTATCTAATTGTCCAAGGTCACGAACCAGGTAAATGTTTAGTTAGCCAAACACTTGGCCACCAGACCCGCTCCTATTTCTGGGTGTCTTTGTGGATGTTAACTGCAGTTGTGCTTAGATACTTGTCACTCTCTGTCCCTATGTGCTTATATGCCTGGGAGAAGTTCTGTGTGTCTGTATGACCCTCTCTGTGTGCATAATCAGAAAAAAAAAAGTGCAGTTTTTATTTGTTGGGATTTGAGAAGTTAGAGAACGACAACTATCATATCACTTATATGTGGAATCTAAAAAAATGATACAGATGAACTTATTTACAAAACAGAAAGATTCACAGACATAGAAAACAAACTTATGGTTACCAAAGGGGAAAGGGGGGGAGGGAGGGATAAATTAGAAGTTTGGAGTTAATAGATACACATGACTATATATAAAATAGATAAACAGCAAGGACCTACTGTATAGCACAGGGGACTATATTCAATATCTTGTAATAAACTATAATGGAAAAGAATCCGAAAAAGAATATATATAGATTATAACTGAATCACTGTGCTGTACACCTGAAACTAACACAACATTGCAAATCAACTATACTTCGATTTAAAAGAGAATGTGGATTTGACAATCTCTTTTCGCAGATAATTGGCTTTGTTTAAAGTGCTTTGAGACTGTTGTAAGTGCATACAAGTTCAGGATTATTATATCTTCTGGGTGAATTATTCATTTTGTCATTAAGTAATGACTTTCTCTGTCCTCAGTAATGCTTCTTGTCTTAAAGTCTTTTTACTCCCTGATATTTATCTTGCTACCATTTTTTTTTTTTTTTTTAATTTTTGGCTGCACTGGGTCTTCGTTGAGGTGTGCGGGCTTCTCACTGCGGTGGCTTCTCTTGCTGTGGAGCACAGGCTCTAGGTGCACAGGCTTCAGTAGCTGTGGCTTGCGGGTTCTAGAGCGCAGGCTCAGTAGTTGTGGCTCATGGGCTTAGTCGCTCCACGGCATGTGGGATCTTCCCGGACCAGAGCTCGAACCCATGTCCCCTGCATTGGCAGGTGGATTCTCAACCACTGCGCCACCAGGGAAGCCCTACCTGTTTCATTATAGAGAATATTTGCTGATATATCATTATCATTTTCTATCCCTTTACTTAACCGTCTGTGCGTCATTGTCTTTTGGGTATGTCTCTTGTAAACAGAGCTGGACCTTTTCCCCCCATTTAAACTAAGACTCTCTGATTCTTAACAGTTGAGTTCAATCCATTTTCATTTACTGTGATTACTAATATATTTGAACTTATCTACACTACCTTACAGTATGGGTTTTATTTATCACCCATTTAAAACGTTTTTCTCCTTTCTTGCCTTCTGTGGAGTTGACTTGATTTTCTTTATGCCTTTTTACTTCCTCTACTGGCTCAGAGTTATGTAGTCTAGTCTTTTACGACCACCCTTACTTTTTTTTTTTTTTTTTGGTGTGTTTTTCCAGCATCATGATTTAATTAAGGGAGCATATTCATTGTAGAGAATATATTGATGATTGTAAATGTGACTCCCCGTTACAGCCTTAAATTTTTTGACAAACAACACCAAAGCACAAAGATGTCAATTATATATCCAAACTACAGGTAGAAAACAAGTACCTGTATTTTCCATGCTCCAAAACTGAGTACACACTGTACTGTCATAGGGAAGGGGTTTACCAATGAAGATCCGCCGATAAAGTATTCAAGATTGCACCCTTACATTTTTAACATGCACATTTGTCTCAACCAAGTCAAAAGTTAAATGATATCCCCATCAACCTTCAAACCATCTTAGCATGTGTTTTTTCCAATCTTATTCCTCCTATCTTTTATTTTATGTCTATTTTTGTTCTACCTATTATTATTATTTTTTGTTTTTTGTTTTTTTTTGCGGTACACGGGCCTCTCACTGTTGTGGCCTCTCCCATTGCAGAGCACAGGCTCCGGACGCGCAGGCTCAGCGGCCATGGCTCACGGGCCCAGCCGCCCCGCGGCATGTGGGATCTTCCCGGACCAGGGCACGAACCTGTGTCCCCTGCATTGGCAGGCGGACTCTCAACCACTGCACCACCAGGGAAGCCCGTTCTACCTATTATTTTTAAAAATCCCATAATTAAAAAAAAAAAATCACCCGAAGATTTTCCTTTCTTCCAAGCTATGTCTATATCATCTCTAATATTTTTCTGCGTACGTGTGGGGAGATGGGGGCGTCCCACCTACTATGTTTCAGGTACAGTGTCGCTAGTCTGCCCAGCAACATGAAGAGGTGGCATCGGTTTGCCCCTACTAGTGAGGAGGAATCTAAAGATCGGAGAGGTGACCTGACTTGTCCAAGGCCATGTGCGGGGGCGGGACAGGAACTGCGACTCAGGGCTCTGTGTTCTGATGGCCCGTGCTGTGCTCCCTAGCCTGGATTCCCTTGTCCCTGCTTCCTGGCTCTCCATCCCTCTCCCCACTCCCTCCTCAAAGAGCCAGGGGCCTCGAAGGCCCTCCCGGACTGCAAGAAAGGAAGCTGATGCCATTGGCTGCTCCACTGGGGGCCTGGGGAAGCCCAATTCTTCCCCTCCCCAGCGCCCCTCCCTCCCGGGGCTCCCTCTGCAGGTTTATGTGGGGCAGAGAATCAGGTTAATGGAACCCTGGCTGCCTCTGGCTAGTGTGGGGGTGGGGTGTAGCCCCCTCCGGAGCCCACCACGGTCAGCCCTCTGTCTCCAGCCCAGCTTAACACAACCCCTCCTGAGCCTTTGAAGAGCCCAGGGGAGGCAACATTTCACACCTTCCTGAGGGAGGCCAGGTAAGCATCTCCCACCAATAGCTACCACGGGGATTTGATTTCAGTGCTCATTTTGGACCTACCCTTTCAAACATCTCAGTCGGCAGCTCTGGATATCTATGCCAGTGTGGTGTGGTGTAGGGTTAAGGCTCTGGATTCCCGCCCTGCTCTGTCTGACCTTAGGCAAAACACTTCCTGAGCCTCAGTTTCTTCATCTCTAAAAAGGAAATAATAGTAGACTTGTTCATAAGGGTTGATGGGTTTAAATGAGATGATTCATGCGAAGGGCCTAGTAGGTTGCCTGGCACATAGTAGGAACTCAATAACTACTTCTTGCATCGACAACTGTTATTATTCTTAAGAAGGTGCGTAGTGTCTATAGCTGAGGTTTTGTGCAAAATGCCGCCACTCTGCAGGGTAGGGTTGGCAGGGGGCAGTCACTCCCATCCCAGTTTTGGTTTGTATCCAGCGCTCGCACACCCTGAAGATCATCCCTCCCAGAGCCTGGACACCTGCTATGTGCAGGACACGCTGTGAGGAGCTTTACTGAAACCGCCTTGCTTAATACCCACCGCCAGCCCTGCAGCTGTCCCTCACCCTCAGTGGAGCTGCTGCCCTGCCCCTCGACAGGGTGTTGTGGTGAGGCCGCCAGTGTGGACCTTCAAAGCCGCAGTCAGCGCCTGCTGAGCTTATCCAGGGAGCCCTTGGGTTTGCAACCTAGCCTGTCATCCCAGTTTCAGACTTTGGGCTTCACACTTTACAGTCAACATTGAACTCACCTAGCTCCCCACCTCCAGGTGACCAAACGTCTGGCCGTTCTACCTGAGACGTCTGCTGTAGATTTTAGGCTCAGTTTGTCTACCTGTAAAATAGGTGGTTGGACTAAATGCTTCTTGTTGAGCCTAAGACTGTTGGCATTAAGGGGAACAAACATGAATTGCAAACCTACTGGGGACAGTCATCCATTCCCTCCCAGGAATCCTGTTATCAGTCCCATATTACAGATGGGGAAACTGAGTCATTTGCTCAACTAACTCAGCAATGTGAGGCCCGTCTGGGATTTGAGCGCAGACCTGTCTGGCCCGTTTCCTGGTGTTCACGCCTCCTGCTCTGAGAAGATTACTACAGACACTGCGAAGAACCAGAAGGAATTGTGTGGTCCCCGCGTGGGTCCCGCTCAGTGCCTGAGCACCTCCCCGGCCCCTGTCCTCAGAGCCTTGTCTGCTGCCAGTCTCCCTGGACAAAGGCTATGCAGCCAGCACCCCTTACACGGCCCTGGAATTCCCGCGAAAGCCTTTTCTCTGTGTTTTTGGAACCCAGCCCGGGGCTGGCCCACCAGTCCTGGGAAGGAATTTGCAGTTTCTCATTTCTAAAGGAGGGAAAGCAAATTGTAAGCTCCTCATCCCCCCTTCCTGCCAGTCAAACTCAAGCATCGTCATGAACTTGCCCGGCCATTTACCATTTACAAATCCTAACCTCCTTAGCCTGGCTCCCAAAGCCTTGGCTCAGTGCCTCAACCCACTTCTCCCGCCCCACGTCCATCATCTGGCACCTTTCACGCTGCCCGACTAAAGCTCTCTGATAATTCCTGAACACATCCCACACGCGGCTGCCTTCGGGCCTTTGCTCCTTCTGCTTCCTCTGTCCGGAATGCCCTTCCCACCATCCCTACGCAGGTATCTCCTGCTTTTCAAAAGTGCGCTTTATGTCACTTTACTTTTACAAAAGACAAACATTAGTACTTATTTTTGCTAAAAGAAAGAAATCCGAGGATTTTCACTTTTCTGATAAAGAAAATTGCTCCTTTGCTTTATGCCATTTCAGCTTATGAAAGGTTTCATAGGAACACTCTACTTTCAGATAGCAGGGGAAACCCGGATATACCAATTCTGCCTACTTCTAAGACCCAGCTCCTCCAGGAAGGCCTCCATGTTGCCCTGGCCATTTCTCCCTGCTGTGACCCCACAGCACTTTCTCTGTATCCACAAATAGCCCCACGATTCTGTTCCTTAGGGCAGGGGCCTTGTTTCATATCCATCTGCCCAGGGCTCAGAATAGGGCCTGGCTCTCAGAAGGTGATCTGAAAATGACGACTGACAGAATGAATGAAGGGTGTTTGGTGAAAACGGCATGGTCACCCGTGCACCAGACAAGCAGGTGAGGGTCAGGGCAGGTGGGGGAAGGCTTCTGGGAATCACGCACCCACGGCCCCTCACGCCCTGGCTAGGAATCTGGGTGGGGCCTGCAGAGCTGACCCCATGAGGCTGTAGGCTTTCGAGGAAGCTGATCCAGCAGGCCCCTAAGACGTGAGTTAACAAAAGGAGAAACACTGCCCTGTGCTTCTCTCCTCAGGGTTTGTGCTGGGGGTGGGGAAGGGCCCAGCACTGGCCCAGGCAACTGCTCCCACCTTTCCTGCCGAGACTCCAGGACCTGGGGGGGCTGGCATGTGGCTTCTGCCTCCCAGCCCTCCCTGCCCATCTTGGAGCGGCCCAGTTCATGGGCCGTCGTGAGGAGTAATGAGTTAGTTGACGTCACAGGCTTTGCATAGGCTCTGGCACAATCTATCTGGAAGAAATGTTCTTCCAGTTCTCACATTCTCTGATTCTTGAGTATGACATTATAACACCTGAAGACTGAAATATTCTACAGTTCTTGACTGTGACATTCTGCTACTGTACTACAGCATTCTACAGTTCCTGCCTCTTAAGTCTACAAGTGCATATTCTGTATGTGTGTGTGAGTTCACTGTAACAGGCCACAGTTCCATGGCTGTAACATTTAAAACTCCTGCTTGTAAAGCTAAAATTTTAATATTCTACAGTTATAAAATTCTATAGTTCTAGGATTATGACCTTTTCACGCCTGCAACATTCTCAAACTCTAGCTTCTTAGTCTTCTATGTGCTTATTCCTCTTGGTGCTACTATAATTGCATGACTATTGCATTCTGTAATTCTATGATTATAACCTTTCTAGGCCTGAATCATTCGAAAATTCTTGCTTGACTGTGATTTTAACACTGCACAATTCTGTGGCCGTAACAGGTGGTGACTGTAACGTCCTGGGAGCCCGTGAGCCTGGGTTGTCTGACCTCGTGACATTCCCCCACAGCCAGCCCCTGGCTGTTGGCGGTTCTAGCAAGACACACAGTTCCTTCAGAAGGGTCCTTCTGTTTTCTTTAGAGTCTGGACCCTCTGGCCTCGTCCTGCGAGAGCACAGATTGGGGCAACTAAATATTCATCAGCGCCGACGCAGAAGGGGCCCCAGGAGCTCTGGGGTGGGGGTGGCAGGCATGGGGCTTCTGGAGGCCTCCCGGATGCCTCGGCTGCTTCCCTGCCCCTACGGTTGGAAGGGTTGTGGTGCAGCCCAGGCTCTGCTGCTGCGTCTCACACGGTGCACAGAGGGCCATGTGCACCCCTTCATGAGCCCCAAAGCAGAAATAGTCAAACCACCGTGCAGTCCCTCCAAATCCCCACAGAGCTGAGACCAGGGGTCTGGTCACCTTTCAGCCGGTCATCCCTGCGGTAGCTTGAGCCCTGGCCTAGCTGTTTCCTGGTGGGAGTGAGAGAGGGAAAAGGAGGGTCAGCAGTTCTCATACAGGACCGACCCCTAAACTGAGAACTAGGCTTCTTTTAACTGCATGCTGTGTCTGTGTGAGCCGCTCTACCCCAGATGCGGGGGGTGCAGGGGCTCTGGCGTAAGGCTCTGGCACTTCATCACCGCCATCACTGGCGTCAGCTCATTTTACTGAGCACTTACTATGTCCCAGGCACTTTACATGGATTCCCTCACTTAAGTCCTCACAGAGCTCCCATGGGTTAAGTGCTATCATTACCCGTTTTCCAGATGAGAAAAGAAAGACAAGAGATGCAGCCCAAAGTCACCAGTGGATCAGGGGTGGGGCTGCAGTTGAAACCTAGGCTTGATGGACAGCAAAGCCACCGCCACGACTACCATGCTAGAGGCCAGGCTGGCAGCCACTGGCCCTTCTGTGGAGAATACAGCTCAGGGACCATGTCTATCCACCAGCCTGGGGGTGAGGGGTAAGTCTCTTCTGCAGGCCCTTGCTATGAGCCAGGCACTGGGTGGGTGGGGAGTAAGGGACACAGACACTGTGTGCCAGCAGTGCAGTTCCTGGCTGTGATTATGAACACAAGGCAAGAGAAGACCTGGGCCCAGGGTGGGGCATGTGCTCCAGGGGCTCCAAGGTCTGACTGACATATTCATCTGGGGAAATCACGGAGGGCTCTCTGGCAGTGGCATGGTCTGAACTGGACCTGGGGAACTGTGCAGGGTTGCCATGGAGCGGGGGACAGGAGTAGAGAAATGTGAGGTTTTTCCTCCTTTCATAGGAGTTTTGTGCACCAGTGTGTGGGTGGAGGTGTGTGTGTAGGGGGGGCGGGGGGTGGTGGTCTGGAGCTCTGAATTCCACACTAATTAACTGAGAATTTCAGGAAAAACTGGTTTGGCTCCTCTGGACTGAAAACAAAGATCAACTGAAGGTCAAAGGCAGGGGGAGGGGGCCTGTGGGGCATTCAGAGAGAGAATTCACCTCAATTCACAAAACTTCCCTGGGTTCAGTCGGGCAGTGGGGATGCTGAGATGATCCAAAAATGGATCCAATATTGGAAGAGCTCGCCGTCCTGGGGGAAGGCGGGTCTGACAGCATTTCTCAGGCCCGGGTCCTTTGGAGAGAGAAACGTCCTTTCGTGGACCTTGGAGACTCTCTCCAGACCTCAGATATCAGGCTGGGAAATAAGGATGCTCCCCTTTGTGAAACCACCGAGAAATCAGTGTTGCTTTAGAGGTGGTCAAAATTTTGTTTTGTTTTTTTCCTTTTTTTGGAATCAGCATTAAAATCTAAATACAGAAATTGTAGATTCTTTTAGAATTCCTGGAGCCCTGAAAATACACCTGGGAAACCACCCCACCTCCCCACCCCCCACTAAATCCTGGGTTTGCAGACCCAGTTTGAGAAAGCGTGAGATACAGCCTTGGAGCTGGTGTCGCAAAGAAACTCCAAACATATTCATTAAGCCCAAGGCCATAGGGAGAGGGAGGTGCACCCCACCTCCCTTTTCTAAAGAGCACACATTTTACATACATTAGCTCACTGCTTCTGGAAGTCTCGCTGAGCCTGTTCAACCTCTGCGAGACTGCACCACCTTGAGTAAGACGAGTAAGACAGCAGCCCCCTCACAGCCCTTCCTTCCTTCTGTCTCCTCACTTCACCTCACTCACCGCCTGCCAGCTGCCAATCACCAGATCAGGCCGCACTCCTGCTCAAAACCCTGCCATGGCTCCCCAGTGCCCTCAGGGCTGCAGCTAAACTCCTTAGCTGGCATCCATGCCTCAGAGAGGGCCTTTTTACTCCTCGAGCCTCAGCCCTCACCCCTGCCCTATACTCTTAGCTCCCTGCACTCTTGGACAAGGGGTCCTGACTCAGCTTCTGGGCTCTCCTCTCCCCACCTTCTGCCACCAGCCCGCTTCCCCTCCGACGATCCTCATTTGTCTAACTATCTTGACAACTGTTTCTCTGGCTCCCACCTTGGAGCGGGCATGTGGATTTGTTTCCCACCTGCAGCAGGACCCTGTAACCAAGGCAGCTGTATCCTTCCTGGTAACGCCTACTTTACCTTGCAAAATACAGAGGCCTCACCTGACCCCCAGACTGGCCCAAGTGCCCAGTTCTCACTTAGACCTCGTGTTCCAGATTTGGGTTCTCTGAGCCACCTGCACATCCACTCTCCAGTCCCCACCGGAGCATGGGCGGGGGTGGCCCTCAGACAGTATCGTGCTCTCCCCTCACCTTCCTCTTCCACCTTACGCGTGGGAATGGGACAGAAGCCCAGACTGGTTGAGAGACTTAGAGATAGTAGCAGAGCTGGAACTGGGACCTGGGTATCCTGACTCCCGGTCCCGTGCCCTTTTCACTCCCTGATACAGGCTCCCCCTGCAACCCACCCCTCTCCCGCAGCCCTCTCCACTCCTGACTGAAGGGTGGCCGTCACAGTGTTTGCTCTGCCCCGACCATGAGGGAATTGGGCGTGTGGATCAACTCTGAACTCACCACATCCTTGGCCGGGGCAGGGTGCCACACCTAGATGATCAGCCCCATTTCACAGGGCCTCAGGGAGAGCAAGTACTTTTCCTAAGGCCACACAGCTAGAAAGTACCAGAACTAGGACATGAATCCATCTGAACCCAGAGCCCATGTCCAGAAAGTGTGGTCAGTTTATGGGGCTGTTTGAGTCCAAGGGGCAGTCATAGACTTTTCCCCTGACTCGTGAATGTTCTGGGAACAACTGGTGGCCTGAGAATGGTCCCTTGAAATGGGGAGGAAAGTGTCCTGTCCCCAAGTTTTCTGCCCCCAGGGCCAGGGAGGAGGCAAGATTTCTGTTACCCGCTCTGCCCAACCTGGGGCTGCCTGGCAGTGCCCCTGGGAACCCGGCTTCGGCCAGCCCACCCTGCCCTGGCCATGGGTGCCCTGGGACAGAATGCTCACAGGGCTGCCATCCTGGGCTGGAGCTGAAAATTAAATTAAAACCACGACAGGGACAGTTAATTAAAGCAGATTAGCGCAAGACTAATTAGGGACACTGACACTGGAACCATAGCACTCCAAGGTGTTAATTAGCTGTTCATGAATGCCAGCTCCCTTTCAAGGGAGAAAGAGGGACAGCCTTTCTCCGGGGCTTCATTCCGGAGCTGAGTAAACAGGGGCGGCTGCCCAATGGCAGCCCCAGCCCCCGCCCATCTTCCCTCCCTCCTTCCCTCTGGCCCTGGTACCTGCCCACTCCCTTTGTCTCCCTCCTACATCAGTTTCTGAGCACCGGCACTGCCAGCAAGACCCTGGACTCATGGGAAGGAAGAGCTCAGCTGGGGCCCCACACACAGAGGCTTTGGAGGAAAGGTGGCTTATCTGCTCTGCAAGCCCGCCTTATGCACAGGAAACCCTCTGTCCCTGCCTCATCGCTCTCTGGTCTGGGTTAGATGGAGGCCTTTGTCCTTCCCTCCCTTCCTTCCTTCCATTCATCTGTCCACACATCTATCCACCCTTTAGTCCCTCCATCCACACATTCTATACCTCCTATATGCACAAACACACACACATTTTGCGTATAATTTTCATCCATCCATCCCTTAGTTCATCCAATCATCAGTCTAGCCATCCAACTGTCCATCAGTCCATCCATCCAAACATCCCATAATCCCTTATGTGCACACATAAAAATTTGGTGTACAATTTCCATCCATCCATCCACCCATCCACCCTCCCATCCATCCATCCACCTACCCATTCACACACAAATACATCTATCATCCGTCTAGTCACGTATTCATCATTTTCATCTATCTACTGATTCTTCCATCAAAAACTCACCTGCTTGTCTACCTCCTCCCAAATATCAATCCTCCCCTTTGCTGATTCATTCATCTAGACATTCATCCATCTGTTCACTCTATTCACCCACCCATCAACCAATCTTCCTATCCACTGAGTCATCCATCTGTCCAACGAACCTACCAATACGTCTGCTGAATCTCAGCATACAGCAGCCATTCACCCATTCACTCACTCACCACCATTCATTCATAAAAACAATGATTCTTGCATTTACCTACGAAATCACCCATCTGTCCATTCCTCGCATACCCATCTACTGAACACCTACTGTGCCAGCAGCCACTGTGCTGGGTACTAGGGTAGAGGAGAAATACAGAAACGAGGAAAAGCTTAGAGAGCAGAATCTCTACTCTAACCCCATTTTACAGATGAGAAAACCAGGATCAAAAGAGGTGAAGTTACTTTCCTAAGGTCATCCATCAAATTGCTCACCCAACATTCATTCAATTAATATTTATTGTATCGCCTGCTGATTACGTAACACTCAAGGATATAGGGACAGACACAGTGTTTAACTATAAGAGCATCACAGTCTAGAGCAGTGATCCTCAAGAGAATGTGATGGAAGTTATTATTGTCATTCCCCCAAATTCACACATGCACACACAGAAAACATTTTGTGGACAATCTTAGTGAATTTACAAACCTCCTTAAGGTCCATCCACACTCCTCAGGTCAAATCCATGACGATGGTTGGAGAGTCTCACAAGAAAATGGAATGCCAAACCCGGTGTTTCTATACAGTATAATAGGGAAGTGAGGAGGGGCAGCGAAGGCTTCCTGGAGGAGGTAATACCCAAGTTGAGTTGTGAAGGATGGGCAGGGTTAGCTGCGTGGAGGCTAGCTAACCTCTGCTCGCGTGTTCTGTTGTGTGCACAAAGCTTACAGGAGAGAGACGGATCAGGGTGCTTTCTGGGGACCGTGTGCATGCGGCTGGCCGATACATGTCTGGATCCTGCTGTGTTCAGTGGATGTGATGGAATTAAGACTTGGATCCAGGTCCTCTGCTCTGTTCTTCCTATGAAACAACGAGGACCTGCCTCTGGGACTGGCTGGGGTACAGCAGGCCTCAGGGGCTTTCAGCTTGGGGCTGGGCCCTGACTGTTGCCAGACTGTCTCCTGAGGGCCCTGGGCTTGCTGTCCTCTGCCAGGCAGAGGGAGCTCCCTTCCAGGCATGAACTTCAGCCATGTGGCTCTGTGGGAGAGGTCCTCCCTCATCCTAGCCGCTATCTGAGGCTGGGAAGTGGGAAGGAGGGGCAGAAGCCTCTGTGGGCTCTAGGCGTGGAGCTATGCTGGAACCAGCTGAGATCAGGCCAGAGAGTGCACAGCAGGCAGGAGTCAGGCTCTGGCGCAGAGGCTGTGCGTGCCTTGCCCAGTGCTAGTAACTACGGGCCAACTCGTCCTGCCTTTTACTCTCACCTGCTGCAGGTTTGTTCTATGACGGTGGGTACCCGGCTGCATTTCAGTACCCCATCAGGTCAAGGTTACCCCACTGGTTGGCTTCACTGGAGGCAACTAGACATTCCTAGAGGAGCAGCAAATTTAGGAGAGAGAAAGACCTGGGTTCAAATCACACCTCTGTCTTTTTAGGGGCAACACGACCTTAAGTGAGTCACCTTACTAATCTGAGCCTCAGCTGTGAAATAGGGATGATAATATTATTATTATTATCTTTCTGCTTTCATTCCCTGCCTTTATTTTATAATTTACTTTTAGCCTTGCTTGGTAGGCCTTTTCCCATGCCTTTATTTTTAATCCTCCATCATTTTGCTTTAGATGCGCCTTTTTTAAAGAGCAGGAAGCTGGCTTTATTCTAATTTTTAACCTCATCTAAGAGTCACTGTGTTTAATAAGAAGATATAACCTATTCATATTTATTTTAGTACTGCAATTGGTGCAGAGTAAATGCCTAACAAAGATTATTCTTTCCTGGGACTTCCCTGGTTGTCCAGTAGTTAAGAGTCTGCGCTTCCACTGCACGGGGCACCGGTTTGATCCCTGGTCTGGGAACTAAGATCCCACATGCTGTGTGGCACAGCCAAAAAGAAAAATTATTCTTTCCTCCTAGCATCATCCAACGACCTTATCCACTGCCTCTCATCCCTTGTCCATCGTCCCTTCCACAAGTGCCCAGTCCTCCCACAAGGGTCACCTCTGAGCCTCACATGCCAAGGAATATATGGCTCTACTGGCACTAGGGTTACATTTGCTAAGCAAAAGCTACCCTTAGCTTCCGAGTATCTCATAAACTGTCAGAGCGAGAAAGACCTTCAAGGTCTTCAGATGAGGATACGAACAACCAAGGTCAGACTTTAGTATAGATGTTGGGAACGGAATCAGATCCTCTGTTACTCAATCCATGGGTTAAAAGAAGCCCCGAAGTGCCACTAACATGAGGCCCAGAAAAGGGAGAGGGGAAAATGAGAAAGTGAGAAGAAAAATCCACGAACCAGAATAAAGGTCTCAGAATGTTGGTGGGACAGAGGTGTGCCAAGATCGTGAGTTCTGTTACTAAGACAGGCTTCTAAACTTCGCTCTGCTCCAGGTTTTGTTCATCTCCCCTCCCTGGACCTCAGGCTCCTCCTCTGAGATACCAGGAAGCCAGGCTGGTGACTTACTAGAAAATTCTTTCTATATACCTAGGAGGGGAGCTCGCAGTGATGCGAATGGAAGCCACTGACGACCGTCCCAATAGCTGGTCTCCTCTCATTCCTGAATAATAGTCCCTGAGTTTTAGTTGAGCACACAGCCTCCTTGAGTTAAGTCTCCATTTCCTGCCTGTCTTGAAGATGGATTTTGTCATGTGATTTAGTTCTGGCCAATGAGATGTTAGCAAGAATGGTAGGTACTGTTTCTAGGAAGTGTCCTTAAAAGAAATGTGCATGTCGGTTTATCCTTTCCTTTTTCCAGTCGGCTGGAATGTGGATGTGATGGCTAGAGCTCTAGAAGCCAAATTAGATCATGAGATCAAGAGAGAAGGAGCCTAGGACCTTTGTGATCATGGAGCTGCCACAGAAGCCTTGGACTACTTACCTCTGGACTTCATTTAGTTGAGAGAGGAATAAACTCCTATCGTGGTTAAGTCACTCTTATTTGGTTTTGTGTGACTTCCAATCCAAACTGAAACAGTTGGTGAAACATGCAGGCTGTGGATTAAAACACACCTAGTTTGAATCCTAGTTCTACCACTAACAATCTGAGTGATCTCGTGTTAAGTCACTTGACCTCTGAGTCTCGGGGTCCCTACCTATGAAATGGTTATAATAATATGATCTTCTCAGCACACTTCTAAGGAGGAAATGAAATACAGATGTTAAAACTATTGGCACAGTCTCTGTTTCATAATTAAGGGCTGAGTAAATAATAGCTACTTTTGTTGTTCCCTAGCTGTAACTCCTGTAGCTCTGTAGCTTTTAAGGGAACCACCATCACTTTATATGTGACTCTTTGGAAGGTACATGTAAGAATAGGAAAACCAAGGCTTTGATGCCAGAAAGAGCTGGGTTCAAATCTCCACTTCACCATTCATTAGCTTTGTGAGTTTAGCCAAGCCGTGTTACCTTTTTGAGCCTGCCTCAACATTTCTCACCTTTTCCTGGAGATGGTGACACTAATCACATGAGGGTCATTGTGAGATTTCAACCTGGTAACCTTGGGAAGGACGTGGGGTGGGGTTACTACCAGGGAAATGGGAGCTGTGGCTGTGGCTTCAGGAAGTGTCTGTTGAATGGAGGACACGTGAATGATGCGGGTATGACCAGCTCTGGTCTCAGTTCTTCCGGGGAGTAAAGTCATACCATCACTCATCTTTCGGCCTAAGGGGCCTTGAGGGGGTAGTTAGGATGCAAGGGAAAAAACCAAAGCTCCATTTAAAAAAAAACCCAATCAATTTGCAACAATCCAAATAAAAGCCATTAGAGGCGGCTTCCCCACCAGAGACACCCAGGGGCCTTTTCCCCACCAGGATCCCAGGAAATTGATTGGCAGTTACTGACACTAATGGGGGCTGGAGAGGCCTGGTGATTTCCCCATCACTCTCTGGGGACAGTGATGACCCGTCAAGATCTGTCAGGCTGAGTCCGTCCTGGGGCAGTTGAGACCCCAGACCTGGCCAGAGATGGGGCAGCCAGCTGGGGTTGAGCCCCCCTGGGACCCTCGTCCCTTTACTTATTTATAGCTTCATTTGACTCATGGTTAGTTAATGGCCCTACTGGGGCTGTGCAGATGGCGGGTCCCCTGACAGGAGGATGGGTAAGGGACTGGGGCGGCTTCCAGGCCTGCCCTTCGACCTGGATCTGGAGTTGCATAAAGGAGGTCTCAGTCCTCACAGGAAGTCTGGGGGCAGAGAGGCAGAGAAGTGTTGCGGAGAGGCCAAAACAGAGCTTGTGAGAAGCGGTGGTTGGAGACGAAGTTTTGAGACAGAACGAAAAGGCACAAAGATCAGCAGAGAGGGGCCTCTGCTGGGAGACCAAGCTGTGGAATGGTAGAGCTGGCAGAGCCCTGAGAAGCCATCTAGTTCAGACTTGCCTTTTATAGATCCTTGGCAGCTAAGGCACAGAGAGGGGAAGGCACTGGCCTGAAAGCTCCCAGTGCAGCTCTGGGGAAGCTGGGACTTAGACCTTGCCTAGCTGTCCAGTGAGCTGAGAAGTGAGGTTACCTGGGACGGGAGGGCCTGGGGTGGGGGGCCCCTTACTCTCACTTACTGGGGCCGACTCTGAGTTTGGAAATGGGGACCCCCAACTAGTGGACCGGGAGACATGTAAATAGATGATGAGAATTCAGAGGGAAAGCTGCTGTGACGGGGGTGTGGGCGCTCAGGGTGGCCAACCGTCCCAGTCCTGGGGAGTGGTAGCGAAGGAAGGATTCATGGACGAGGTGCTGTCAAAACTGAGACCTGAAGGATAGACGGTGTCAGACAAACGGTGAGGGGGAGGGTGAAGACAGAGGGGACTCCAGGCCAAGAGAAGAGCGTGTGCAAAGCCTCAGAGGTCGGCCCGAGCTCATGCATCAAGTACGACTGGAGGCGCAGGGCTGCTAAGGCGAGAGGTGGTAGGGCCAGCTGGTGACGGGCCTGCCTCCTAGGATGGGAAGGAGTTGAAGGTTCATCCTGTGTGCACTCAGGCTGCGTCTTAGGTACTCACAACATGACCAGATTTCCATTCCAGAAAGATGGTTCTGGAACTGCCGTAGGGGAATGGGTTGATAGAGAAGGGGAAGGCAGGGGGCAGTTAAGAGGCTGCCGCGTAAATTCAGGAGAAAGAAGGCCTAGACCGGGGCGGGGAGGCAGTGAGGCCAGAAGGTGAAGTGACTGCTCAGATATTTAGAGGGAAAATGGACAGGATCTGGTGTCTGATTGTCTGGAAGGCACAAGGGTGAGGGAGGGCTGGAGGATGACTTGGGGGCGGGCTGGAGGGAGGCCAGTGGGGGACTGGCCATGTGTACTGGGCTTCAGGGATAGAAGGGATGAGCACAATGATCCTGAATGCAGGTGGACCATGTGGTTCGGAGAAAAGTGAAGGAGAGGCGATAGACTGAGGCTCAGAGAGGTCAAGTGTCTTATCTAATGTCACACAGCTAGGAGGCATCCAGCAGGATTTACCAAGGCCCACACATTTCCTACCAGTCAAGCTGCCCTTTAGGGAGAAGATCATAGGCCTGGGCCCACTTTGTAGCTCCACATCTTGCGCCCTGAACACCTGTCCCACCTTCCAGCCTAACCCCACCTGAGGCTGGGGTTTCTCCTGCTTTGCCTGTAAGGTGTGGAGCTGGCCAAACTTCGGGCCAGCCCATGCTTGGCTATGGGTATGTCATCTTTGGCCAACAGGCGGTGAGGCCGGGACCACTCCAGGCCAAGGGTTTAGGCCCCCTGAGGATTCATGCAAGCCAGGGGGTCTCCCATGGCCAGAGTGACCGTGGGGGCCAGGCCCACCTTAGACCTGCCTGCTCTGAGCTCTGGCAGGATGAAGCTGAGCATGGGCACCTGCTGGGTAGGCGCCTCCCCCAACCTGTCAAGGAGCTCCTGGCCAAAGCACATGCCAAGCCCTGAAAATGCAGCTCAGGAGCCAAAGCCCCAGTGCCCAGAGCACAGAGGGGGCTGGGGACGAGGCCCCAAGTGGGCATTCTGCGAGGGAAGGAGCGTGTAGTTGTGTGGGCCACAGAGCGTTCTGTGCGACTAAAAAAGCAGCAGTATATTCTTGCCAACAGCATGGGCTTTGAGGCAGGAAGGTGTGGGTTCTGATCCTGGTGGGATACTTTCTAGCTCTGTGACCCTGGGCAAGTCACTAAACCTCTCTGGGTCACATTTCATCTGTAAAATGGGGATACTAGCAGCACCTGCCTCACAGGGTGGCTGGGATGATCCAGCGAGTTCATATGCTAAAAACACTTAGAGCGCAGCACATGTATATGGCTTGGGATGATGATGACACAGGTGGCCACGTCAAAGCCGCGTCGTGCTCGTCTGGCCTGGACTGACCCTGTGGAGGGAGCAGGCCTGGTTATATCTATTCTTGGCCCATTCTCACCCTTGGGGGCTGGCTGTGGCATCGAGCGAAGCTGTCGGTCCACAGCGGTATCGATCTTCCTGTCTCTCAGGAAGGCGTGATGCATTTAGCGCATCAGTTGGCTGCCGGTAGATGGTCCCAGCTGGGAGCCAGCCTGCCCGCCTGCAGCTCTGCAAGTGGGTCAGGGAGTTGCAGCAAAGTAAAACTTCTCAGAGGGGCCCCCTGGATGGTCTGGGGTTCCGGTGGGAGGAAGCCCTCAACAATACCCTGGTAGGAGCCTTGGATTAAGATTAAGGTCCTATTTGGCCCCCGACTCCACAGGATGACCTTAGGCAAATCGCTCAGCCACCATCGGCCCCCTTACTTTAGAGTTTCTGTACCTTGTTCCTATGCATCATCTCACTTGACCCTCACAACAACCCTGGGGGTCAGGCAGAGCACGATTTATCACTCCCATTTCATGGAGGGGGAAACTGAGGCTCAGAGGGCTCAGCCACAAGCCTGCCCCAGGTCACAGTATGGGGCAGAGGCCTAGCCGAGCCTGGGGTCTGACTCTTCACCCCAGGCCAACCCTGTACAGGTGCCATGGGGAGTCACTGGGTAGCAAGTGTTTTAGCCCAGGAGGCGACAGACCCGGACTGTACCACTCTGGTCAGCGATGTGAAAAAGGCAGTGGGGGCTAGAAAGGAGCCAAGGGGATCCAGGAGGGCCATGGTGTGTGTGTGTGTGTGTGTGTGTGTGTGTGTGTGTGTGTGTGTGTGTGTGTGTGTACAGACATTCCAGGCAGAGGGAATAGCAAATTGAGACAAAAGGTACAAGTGGGTGGGGATAGGGTAGTTTGGCCAATGATAAAGACTAGAGGGAAAAATGCCAGGGGTGGCAATGATGTATGGAAAGGGCAAGGGCAGGACTGGACTTCGACCAGAGAGAACTTTCCATGGGGGCCTAGGCAGGTGTGGGCATTCTGGTCAGCCCATGGCCCCTCCCCCATGACCCGACACGGCAGGGCTGGGCCTCAGGGTCAGGATGGTCTGGTTTGAGGAGGGCTGGCAGGCCAATTACTGCAGGTCAGGTTTCCACCCAGATAGAGACCCCCAAATCCACACCCAGGAGCAGTAGGGAGTGTTAACCAGCCCTAGAGGGGGGTGCTCTCTGACTAATCCTGAGACGAGATGGGAGGGGGACAATCGGGCCTGCAGAAGATGGCAGAAAAGGAGGCCCAGGGAGGTTAAGCAGTTGGTCTCAGGTCACACAGCCTGTGAGTGGTGAAGCTGGGTTCTAAACTCCGTCCCCCTGCTGCCAGCACCCACACACCTTCTGCTCCTCAGAACAGCAGATGTCCTGAGGGGCTTGGCGTCTTCCCAGGCTGAGTCCTTGGAGAGCAAGCTGGGAGCTCACGCTGCCAGGAGCTCCACCTCCAGTGCTACCCAGGGCTCTCAGCATGCTTCCGCCCCAGGCCCCAACACTGCCTCGGGGACATCAGCCGGGACCTCAAACCACTCTGGAAATCTGTCTTTGCAAACACAACAGATTCTGGAACCTTTAAATAGTTTTTGGAGCTTCCAAACAGCTTCCAGGACTGACAAATTGCTTCCAAAATGTTCAAATGCCTTTGGAATCTTTAAACAGCCCTTGAGACTTGGACCAAAATTGAGAGCCAAGGAGGGCCTGGGGCCAAGGCAGGGCTCAGGCCGCCTTCCCAGCCCGCAAGCTCTCCTCCAAATGCGGGCTGGCTGCACCCAGCCTTGGCCTGAAGTGGGGCCCAGCCACACCTTGGGTCTGCCTCCTGGTGGCCCATAAGCACTGGGCTCAGAGTAGGGGGCGATCAGCCTTCACCTGGCCTCTACCTGGTTCGGTGACCTTGGGCAAATCACCTTTCGCCGGGCCTTGGGCCATCTACAAAATGGGATTTCTGTGTGAGAGTTTTAGGGCTGTGGGTGTGCAACCAATCTTTGGGATGCAAATCCAGCCCTCCCACCACCCGGCTTTAGCTGTCCAGATTCCAAGGGTGGTGGGCTGGGGAAAAGCACTGCTTCATCGGGACAGCGGTGGGGCGGGGGTGGGGGGGGGGAAAGCAGGCACATGGGGGGCTGAGAGAGGAGCCCCCAGCCCACAGAGCTCTGCCGCCAATGAAGTGGACTCGACCTCTTCACTTTCCATGGGAGGTGGATTTAAACCCCTGACTCCTTGCCCTCAACAAGCATCTATCTCCTCAGGAAAGGCCTCTGTGGGTGCCCCACCCAGCGTGGCGCCGGCCCCAGCACCTGGCAGCCTTCACGCGTGGCCACAGGGGGCGGCCGCTTTCAGCCACCCAGAGCCGTCTCCATGGTGACGGGCACAGAGCCGAGCTGGGCTTTTGAAGAACGCTCATAAAGGCGCACACTTACCCCAGATGAGCCGGCGTGCATTTGTGAAGCAAAACATCTCAGGCCAGCCCCACGCCTTGTAAACCACAGCTGCCAGTGGCCTCAGCTGGGCTGGGGAACACGGTTTCTGGACTGCTGCGCTTGGTGCTCCTGCTTCCTCCCAGTATCCTGGGGCCCTACTCAGGCCCATCTACCCTACCATGGTAACTTTGGAAACAGATGCACCTTCGCTGGATTCGGCTTCTTGGCTGTGTGACTTTGAGCAAGTGCATTCACCTCTCTGAGCCTCCGTGTCCTCACCCTTAAAGTGGGCACGAGGAGGCTAAAAAGATGTGCTGTAAGGAGAACTGACTGAGATGGACAGAAAGGGCATAGCATGGTGCAAAGTAGGTGCTGGTTTCCCTGCACTTGCCCCCCATCCCCGCCTTTCAGCATCACCCCTGCATAGGTGCATAGGGCCACCTCCTCCTGGCAGCGTCAGGGGCCCCTTCCTCCTGCTCCCACGGCACCCTCTAATGTCCACCTGCATTACAGGACTCAGCGCACTGAACTGCAACAGTCTGTTTACCTATTTCCCAGGTAAGCTTGAATAACTGACACTGCGCTCTACTATCTTCGCTGAGCCAGGTTCATGGTTGGCACTCAACGGGTCCTCAATGGATAAATAAGAACAAACGAATAAACGTGGTGATGATCCCTTCTGAAACTCAGGTCTAGGGGTGTGGTCTAGGGAGTGCCAGGGGGCATATTTCAGGGTGGGGGGTGGAGGTGGTGAGGGTAGAGTGGAAGACTGGTAACCGACAGAAGACCAGCCATGGTGCCCTGTGTGCTTCTCTGCGGAGGGCTCTGGGCGTGAAGGCTCCCTGACTTCTCCCATTGAAGCTTCCATTTTGCAGGGGAGGAAATCAAGTTTCAGGGGGGTGAATTCACTTGCTGGGGTCACATGGCCAGGGGACAGGGATGCCGGCACTCACGCACTTCATCTGGGAAAACCTGGGCATGCCCACCTATCCCCCAAGGCCTATGATGCCTGCTGCTGACCTTGCTTCCGGCTGGCACTCCCATCTCTCCCCCTCTTCTTCCCTTCACCAGCACGCACCTCAAATGCAGTGTGGAGGTCACCCTCCTGTGGCACAGGCCCCTCAGGCCCTCACGAGGAGCCAGACTGCACCCTGGAACTGGCACTGAGCTGTCCCCACCCCCAGTCTCTGATCTCTGATGCCCGACTTCAACCCATTTTCCTCGATCCCACCCCTGACGCCTCCTTTAAACCTTCATTCCAGGCTCCAAATTATCTGAAATGCCCCACCCAGAATGACCTGCTTCACCAGGCAGTGCCCCTGAAGACAAAAGACCCAGGGTTTGAATTCTGGTCCTGCCACTTACGAGATGTATGTCAGTAACTTCGACAAGCTACTGAATCTCTCTGAGCCTGGATTTCCTCTCCTGGAAAAGAGGACCTGCCTGACAGGTTATTGTGAGGATGAGGCGGCGAGCTGATGCGCCTGGACGCGCTTTGTAACAGAAAAGCACTGGGTAGGTGATGGGCTTTAATGAAAGAACTATAGTGGATTATAGTGTTGAACCATAACTTAAGTACATAACAAATATGCCTAATTATCATAAATTACAAACAATCGAACAAAAGGGTACTAGATGTCAGCAGCCGACTGGGGGCTTTGGGGTGATAGAAGAAAAACATATAATGTAGATATCAGCGCCTGTGCCCAGTGAGTGTGGTCCGCGGTCATTCACTCATCCCTTTGTCCATCAAGTCTGTCCACCCACCAATCCATCAATCTGGCCATTCTACCAACACTCGTCAAACTCCTGCTGGGTGCAGGGTGCTTGCAAAGTCTCAGATGGGGTGAGGAGAACATTACTCCCACCTACGATGGAAATCGATATCAGCTTCTGTTCATGGAGCCCCAAGGATGCCAGGCTCGTTCCCAGTCCTCCTCTAATCCTCACACCCACTCATTTTATGGGTGAGCACACTGGGGCTCAGGGGGGATGAGACCAAGATCCAGGGACTTGGAAGACCTTTCCCACCTCAGTGCCACATCCCTCTCTCCTGTTGACTGGCCCTGAAGTCCCCTCCTGCTTTCACTGGCAACACCATCTCATGTGTTTTATGATCACTTCACTCTCCACAGCCCCTGCTCCCAACTTCCTCGATTCTGAAAGACAACCCCCACCACCACCACCCCAGCAACTCAGTCGGGTGGGTCTGGCACCTCTGAGTACCAACCATGCATCTCCCCACCTCCCCAGCTTCCAAGGGCTCCTAATTTCCATCTCCAACCGTTCCTTATTAATTTTCTTACAAAACGTGTTCCATTTCACCGACATCACTGCTGCCACTACGAGTGGAAGCCTTGCGGAAAATCCCCAGGTGGGCCTGAAGGCCCCCCAGTAGCTCTGTGTGGCCATCTCACCCCCACCCCCACTGGCAGGGCTGAAGTTTCATTGCTCCCTCAAGGCTGTCTTCTCTCCCTCGCCAGGCAGGACATCTGGGGCAAGGCGGCGCTGAACTGGTGGTGACTAAATTGGCCATTATTTCATACTCCTCTCAATATCCAGAGAGGTAGGTGCCACGCCTGCATTTTACAATGTCCAGGGGTGCAGAGAAGTGGACTGACTTGCCCTGGGCCACACAGCTAAGCAGGGCTAGGCCTGGGATGTTAAGCCTGGACCTGACCCGCAGGCTCATTCCCCTCGCCCTCCTGTACGTGGTTTTTACCCTCCACTCCCAGTGCCCAGGCTGGGTTATTTTTAGCCTCTATCTCACCCGGGCCACCCACAAGGACAGACTGGCTTAGGGACAGGCATGCTGAGAGTGAAACTGAGGGGGAAAGATGACACTATGGCCTGGACATCCCAAGTGTGGCAGGGCTAATGGGGCTGACACTGCCTTGCTCTGTGGTCCTGGTCATCAGGGTGCGAGGGGTCAGAGGTGGGGCAAAGAGAAAAGCAGAGTTCACAAGTGTTGGAGCTGAACTTGGCCCTCAGGGATCTCCTAGGCTAGCAGTGTTCAAGCACAGGATGGCTGGGCCCTTCCTTAGACCAACAGCATCAGAAATGGGACTGGGGGCCCAGGTGATTCTCATATACTCTTGGGGCTAAGAAGCATTCATCAACTCCCACACCCCACCGCTGTACAGATGAGAAAATGGAGGCTCAGAGAGGCCAAAGAACTCACCCAGGGTCACACAGCAAGTGGGTTTTCAAGCTATGGCCAGACCCTGTTTCTTCTGACTCCCTAATTTAGGCCCTGTCACCTCACCCCAAAGGCAGGGAATAGGGCATTTTAATAAAAGGCCACTCGGAGGCTGTCAGTGGTCTGAGTGGGTTTGGGGAGGGGAACTTGGGGCTGCCAGAGCCCCTGCCCAAATATATACCCTCTTTGGTGTGTCAGGATGTCTGAACGTCCCCCATTTGAGGTTTCCCAGCTTTGAGGTGGGATGACAGGGACTAAGTGACACATCAGGGGAGACAGGGTGACAAGGAATAAGAAGGGGCCTGGATGGGGATGGGACAGGAGGCAGAGAGGCTGGAAGATAAATTTCCTGCCTTGACAGCTCTGCTGGGGACTGTCATCATGGGAAGTCCCCAAACTTCCTGCCCCCATCCCCATCCACTGGGAAATATCCATGAGGCAGAGCTTCCTCACTCATTCTCTCAGGGAACTCTGGGATGCAGAGGTTAAGGGTCACTGGAGACCTCTGGTTTAGTTCCATCTTAGACTTCTGGGGAGACTGAGGGCCAGAGAGAAGTGACTTGCCCCAGGTTGCAGAGTGAGTGAGTAATTGCCTGACTTGAGGGTGGGGAGAGGACAGGTGGATCTGTAGCTCCTGGAAGACAGCAAGGAGGAGGTGACTCAGTGGACAAGCAACCAGCTTGGCCCCCGCTGCTGCTCCCCCCGCCAGCCACCATGAGATCAAAATGAGGCCCAGGGAACAGGAGAAAGGGCCGGAGGAATGGGGAACTCCTACCGTGTGGTACTGGGTGAGGGGTGCCCTAGGATGGCATCGGCAATCAGGCTCCCTTTCCCACCTCCTGTGCCTCTTCTCTTTGGCTAGTACCCAGGTCCCCAAAAGAGCTGACCAGTCCAACCTGCTTGGCCAGACCTTCACGGTCCTTTGTCATTTGTCCCCAACTGTCTTCTCTGCCTCCTGCCCCACCCAACGATCTTACTAAACACCAGACTGAACTCTGAACACTACCCTAGCACACAAAGCACTGTAGTGTCCACGCTGAATTCTCCCCCAGGAATGCTCTTTGGCCCATCTTCACCTGGCAGACTCCTATTCAGCCTTCAAAGCCCAAAACAAGGTTTGTTTCCTCCATGAAGCCTTGCCCCATCATCAGAACCAATTTGAGCTGGCCAGATCTTCTTGGGCTCATGCACTGTACAGCACATACCTCTAACATGGTGCTTCCCAAGGCAGGAATGGGGTCTCAGGTTCTTACTCTTCTCTGTGCGTGACATGGAGTAGGTACACAGCACATACTGGATCTGCTCTTGCCCCTGGCTCTTCCTTGGTGCCTAATACAGCGCTACGTACGTTCAAAGACCAGGAAAGAGACCTATTCTACGGCAAGAAGCAGAAGTTTGGAGTCAGACCTGAATTCAAATCCCAGCTCCCCTGGGTGACCTGTGAGATGTCCCCTAACCTTGTTGGGCTTCAGTCTCTTCATCTGTAAAACGACAATAACCATGTCTACCTTGCAGAGAAAAGGTGAGGATTCAACATGGTAACCCAGGTAGGGACAAAAATGAATGACTATACATATATGTTATATATATACATATTACTATATAATACACTGGTAAGGATGAATAAAGACCCAAGTTCCCTGGAAACTCATTCTCAGGTACTGATCCCTTGGAAAAACATCTTAGGAGGGTTTCCGTCTGATCTGTACTCATCTCTGCACCCCAGCCTAAGCTCCACTTAATTGTCTTGCTCTGAGGGTGCCGAGTATTTACTCCAGGCCAGCTGGTGCCTGGAAACCACCAACTGCTGGGGAGCAGCTCGTTAATTTTCCCGACTCTGCACACAGACCCTGCAGCTTCTGCAACTCATCTTGGGAAACTGAGTGGAGCGGGTCAGGCCAGGGCCAGGGGTCGCAGGAAGTAGGGCTGGGGGTGCCAGGGGACTTGAAAGGGCCTGCAGAGGCACCACTGGGAAGCTGTCCAGGCTGAAGGAAGTGGGCCCAGAGCTGCCGAAAGGCAGATGGATCCCAGGCCCAGCCTGGCCCTGCTGGCTCTAAGCTATTGGGTCTCCACTGTTGCGGGGGGAAGCCAGGGCCTCAGAGCGAGGCTGGATGCACACGAGCCCTCGGGGTGGCCAGCTCTGGGGGCCAGGAAGTCCCTTGCCAGTGGAGGGCAGGGAGTGTGGCATAGCGACTGAGGGCGTGACTCTGGGGCAAGGTTCCTTGGGTCTGGATTCTGGCCCCGAAAATTAGTGATGTGTGCTCTAGGGTCAGTTACTTAACTTCTCTGTGCCTCAACTTCCCCCTCTGGAAAATGAGAAGAAGAAGAAAAATACCCATGTCATGGGGGTGTTGTGGGACTTACATATTAAGAGCTTAGAACTGTGCCTAGTACGTGACTATCACTCAGTAAATGTTAAGCTATTATTTTTTAAATTAATTAATTAATTTATTTTTGGCTGTGTTTCTGTGCGTGGGCTTTCTGTAGTTGTGGCAAGCGGGGGCCACTCTTCATCGCGGTGCGCGGGCCTCTCACTATCGCGGCTTCTCTTGTTGCAGAGCACAGGCTTCAGACGCGCAGGCTCAGTAGTTGTGGCTCACGGGCCTAGTTGCTATGCGGCATGTGGGATCCTCCCAGACCAGGGCTCGAACCCACGTCCCCTGCCTTGGCAGGCAGATTCTCAACCACTGCGCCACCAGGGAAGCCCCTAAGCTATTATTATTATACCTTCCTCCCCATTTGGAAGCATCTTACTTGGAAATTCTCATCTGCAATTGTGAGCCTGGACTTGACTCTTCAGTGACACATACATTTCATCACACACGCCAGCTCCAAGGAGTCTGCCTGGAGTCCTTCTGGACTGAGTGGAAAAGTGTGGTGAAGGATTTATGATGTCTGTCCTGGGCCTGGGAAGGGAGAGTGGTGGCCAGTAAGCCTCTCACATGCCTTTGCTGGGACATTTCATTTGCTCAGCAGATATTTATTAAGCTCCTGCCTGGGTCAGGACTGGGCAAGGCCCCAGACTACAAAGGTGAGCAAAAACAGACACGGTTTCCCACTAGAGTCAAGAGTCCAGTGGGGGGCTTCCCTGGTGGCGCAGTGGTTGAGAGTCTGCCTGCCGATGCAGGGGACGCGGGTTTGTGCCCCAGTCCGGGAAGATCCCACATGCCGCGGAGCGGCTGGGCCCGTGAGCCATGGCCGCTGCGCCTGCGCGTCCGGAGCCTGTGCTCCGCAACGGGAGAGGCCACAACAGTGAGAGGCCCGCGTACCGCCAAAAAAAAAAAAAAAAAAGAGTCCAGTGGGGAAGACCTTTTTTTTGGCTGATTGCAGTACTGCATTCAGAGGGCGGTCACGCTCTCTTTCCAGCACTATTTTGCTGTGTGACCTTAGACTAGTCACTCAGCCCACCTGGGCTCCTGTTCCCCTTAACCACAGCAGGCACAGTGATCCCTTTCCTGCCTGAACTAGTCACCTTTCTTGAAATTGGCTTTTCTCTTATGCCTTGACTTTGCCTAGAATGCTCTTGTCCACTGTCCTCTTTTTTGAGAATAACTATACATCCCTGAGCACCAGCTCAAATGTTTCCGCCTCTCCCTGCAAACGGCCACTCCCGCCCCTGCGCTGCTAGAGGAGTCTGCAAAGCCCTCTGCTATCACGGGGCACTGCCACTGTGCACGGGTCTGTTTGTGGCAGCTGCCTTTCGACTAGGAGCTCCTGGAGGGCATGGCTGTGTCTGTGCCCTGTTCGACATCCAGAGGGGTCCAAGATTGCCTGGCACGTGGCACAGGCTCAGTCCACGGAGGCCAAGGCAGGTGGAGAGCTGGACCAGATGACCTTTGGAACTCTGACAGGCTGGGCTCCTAGTATACTTAGATCCGACCAGTATGTGCAGCTCAGAAGGCCTCGTCTTGAATGCTGCTCCTGCTGTTTCCTAGTCGTGCTTGGCCAAGTGACCGAGCCATTCTGAGCCTTGGCATCTCCGTCTATAATAGAATTAGGCTGTGCAGTCAGAGTCTAGCTAGGGTCCCAGCAAATAGCAGGTGCTCAGTAAAAGCCATCTCTCCCTTTTCCTTCCTTCTTAGGGAGCACTTCAGGCCAGCATCTGTGCCCTGCGGTGCCCAAGTCAGACACAAAGTTCTGGGAGAAAACACATGGATGGCTCGAATTCTAAGAAGCAGAGGGGGAGAAAAGAAGGCGGCAAGTCCCTCCAAGGTGCCCCAGCTGGACTTGGCACCCAAAGGCTATTCCTCAAAAAGTGAGACGTGTGCCAGGCCACCCCAGGGTCCTTGGCTTTCCTCGCTCCCCTGCCTTGCTGGGAAGCGCTCCCATCCTTTCCTTAAGCAGAGGCGCCCGCCTCTTGGTGCTGCAGCCCGAGTGCTGATAATAAAGGCACCTCTGTGTGCCTCTGGGGAAGCAGGGCTGGGGGTGGCAGTGAGGGGGGCCCACAAAGCTCCCGCAGCTGTGTGTTTGCAAACAGGGGAGCTGAGCTGTGCAGAGGGGCTGAAAGCACTAATTGTCTTTAATTAAAGGAGGTTGGAGGCAGCACAGGCTTTGACAAAAGAGATTTCCAGCCTGTTAGCAGCTTCAGCCTGAGCTGGGGCTGGGCCGCCCAGGCGCGCCCCCGGCTTTGTCCCCGCGGGGCCTGGTCCTAAGGAGGGCACAGCCAACACCTGCCTGGTGGGGGTGGGGGCAGGGGCCACGCACACGCAGTAGAACCGTGCTGAGGGAGCTGGGCTCCTGGGGCCTGGGAAGATGTCTTCGTGGTGAAGCCCCTCACACTCATTCACTCTCTCAGTAAGCATCACTGAGCACTTGCTATGTGTCGGGATAGCACTCAGAACCGGAGGGACAGAGACGTAACAGTCCCTGTGTTTCAAGAACTTCACGTTCAAAGAGGCTGCATGGTCCAGTGACTGCAAGCATGGACTCTGATACCAGCTGGCCTGTTATTGAACCCTGGCTCTGCTGCTTACTAGCTGTAGGATCTGGAGCAAGTTACTTTACCTTTCTGTGCCTCAGTCTTCCCATCTGTAAAATGGGGATGATAAAAGCAGCACATACTTTAGAGGTTGTGTGAGGATCACTGAGTTATCATAAAATGTTTGCTCAGTGCACTTGACAAATATCAACGGTCATTACTCATTCCTTCATGCAACCAACTCTGTACCTAGCTGCAGCCCCCAGAGGCACTCAATGGATGGGAAGAACCCTGGTCTGGGAGTCTGGCTGGGTTCCAGTCCCAGCTGTGCCATTCACTTGCCATGCGGCTCTCCAGCCTCAGTTTCCCCACCTGAACAATTAGGGCTGGGCAGGATGGTGTGTGAGGGAGGGTTCTGCAGTGCTCCCTCCAGCATCCTGGGAATTGAGGTTCTTCTGAAGAGCCGGCCTTGCTGGGCTCCCGCTGCATACAAATAGGCTCAGCCTCCCACCCAGGGGCAGCTTCCTCAGCTCACGCCATTCTTTTGTCTTCTCTCCCCAGGCTCACCCTCCCGGGTCCTCAGACACATCTGCAGCCCCCCTAGAAGGCACATATGCACTGGCAATCCCTCTCTCTCTCACACACACACACACACACACACATGCATGCACACACACACACACACACACCTGCCTTATTCTCACCCTCACCCCCACCCCACAGAATCTCAGTCTCTGTCCCCCTCCCACGCTCGAAGACTTACTGACCCTGGGTCCAGTGGGTGGGAGGGAGGTTGCTACTCACAGCCTCTGATCCCCTCCTGCCCAGCTGGCTGGGCTGGGTGGTCGAGGGGAGGTGGAGGGAGGGGGCAGAGGGCGAGAGCGTCCTGGGGCCAGACTTCTCAGGCTGTGGGAGGGGAGGTCAGCTCCTGAAAGGGAGGGCCCAAGTTGGGCCATAAGGGGAGGGGGAGGTCTGGAATTTCCACCACAGGGAGCACCGCGGGAGGCTGGGAGACGGTACCCCGAGCCCACTCTGGGCCTGCAGCCCCTTGTTTAAGCTATTCAAAGGCCCTGATGAGGAAACTGAGGCTCAGAGAGGATGGGTGTGGCTCAAGGACACACAAATGGGATCATGATAAACCGGGGCACCACTGAAGTCCCTTCAGAATCAACAGGCCAGGCCCCCTGTGGCCAGCGCGGGACAGAGATGATGGGTGGATGACGTGGGCTCCGGAGGTGGGTGGCTTATCCCAAGCCTGCAGGATTCTAGCCTTGGCGAGGAGAGGGGCCAAGCACGGGTGCTCGAGAACCCCTAGACTGACAGACAGACTTGAAGCTGACCAGGCCTTAGGCCGAATCCCCAGCAGTGGCTCCCACTAAGGCCTGGCCCCAGAGTCACTCAGGACTGAGGCTGACCTCTTCCCTGTGACCCTTGACCCTGGCCCCTCTGTCTGCCCTCATGTACTGACCTCAGGGGCAAACGGACTCTGATCATGGCTCTACCAGCTCCCCAGAGCCTGAAGGGATGAATTCTCCCAGCCACCTGCCTTCCACTGGGCCGTGAGTCCTCTGAGGGTAGAGCCTGCTCTTCTCTTTTGTCTTCCACGGCCATTCCCAAGCACCTACTGTGTCCAGCAGAACACCCGAGCCTCACACAGCCCTTCCAGGCCAAGTCTCCTGTCCCCTTTTACAGATGAGAAAACTGAGACTCAGAGGTGGAGGCACCTG
This sequence comes from Phocoena sinus, assembly GCF_008692025.1. Taxonomy (NCBI): domain Eukaryota; kingdom Metazoa; phylum Chordata; class Mammalia; order Artiodactyla; family Phocoenidae; genus Phocoena; species Phocoena sinus. The sequence continues at coordinate 17,811,289 of NC_045763.1, read as the reverse complement.
CTCAGGGCATGGAGTGAATGTGACCCAGGGCTGCGTGAACCTGTAGCCTTCCCCCGACCTCACCTGGGTGGAGGGTGAGCGTGCGGGTGGGCAGTCAGGGTGTGTGGGCAGCAAACAAACGGCCTGGCCAGGTGACTCCACGAGTCGGCAGGTGAGCAGACCACGGCAGCCACCCTGGGTATGTGTACCACGCCCCTCTCTACGGGGGAAGGTTGGGGGGCTGCTTCTGGACCCCAGCTTGACCCCTGTGTCTGGGTTGAGAAGGGCTTCACTTTTCCAGCCCACAGCTCACCCAGGCCCCGGGTGAGTCCAAGACGGGCAACGGATCTCCTTAGGGTCGGAGGGTAAAAGGTGAGGAAGTGTGAGGGTGGGGGGAGACACAGAGGAAGTGGGAGGAGAGACCCAGAGGACAGACAGTCAGATGGAGGATGAGACAGAGACCTGGAGCCCCATTAAGGTAGAGAAACCAAGAGATGGAAGAAGAAAGAAAACACAGGAGGAGGGGAGAGGGAGACAGAAGGAGGGAGGAGGGAGGGGCTGGAAGAGGTGGGCACATACATGCAGGCAGGGCCAGGGCTGAGCCCAGAGAGGCCTCCACCTGGAAGTGGAAAGATGGGGAGTGGGGAGGGGGAGGTCCCTGGGGGGGGGGGGGGTCATCAGCTGTGAGGGAGGGAGTGGGTGAGAAGATGTGAGAGTGAGTGGGTCTGTGTGACTGAGCGAGTCTTCAGGCCCAGGTAGGTGTGGGAAGCAGATCAGGGTGTCTTTCCTTGGTCTCTTGGGTCTACACACCCTTCTCATTTTGTATTCACAAGGACTGAGCTGAAAGATTACTTCATAATTAACATGGTCTTTAGTGGCAGGATGGGGATGAGTGCCAATTTGTTATTTTTTAAAAAGGTAACACGTAAGGAAGAACTGGTCAATTGATTGATCGGTTTTCTCCAGCCAGCCAGCCTGCCATCCATCCATCCATCCATCCATCCATCCACCCACCCACCCACCCACCCACCCACCCACCACTCAGGCACTGTGCTGGGACAGGAGAACCAAAAACATAAACCCAACCAACTCCTATCTTCACTGGCTGTGGCAGCCCAGAGTGGTGGGAAAGGTCCATGGGGTCCTGAGTTTAAATGCTGGTCCCATAAATTAACATACTCTCTGAGTCTGGGCAACCCCTTTGCCTCTCTGAACCATTTTCTCACTTGTAAAATAGGGTGGTGGTTCCTGCTCGCCGGGTTGATGTGGGATCCCAGGAAGACAGTGTATGTAAGAGGCCCGGTTCTCTAATGTGTGCTCTTAGGCACTGTGGCCTCCCTTGGCTCTCCCGTCCCACCTCCGTGATGATTCTTACTGAAGATGCTCAGTATCCCAAGCTGCCAACCCTGCCAGGCCCAGGAGGTAGTCACAGCTGTGCAGCCCCGCTGGGGCTCTGGGGTAGGAGGTGGGTCAGCCCTGCCCAGCCCAGGCAGCTGTGGAATGAGGATGGGGATGAGGGTGGGCAGGGGCCTCTCCCCGGGAAGCCCCACACCTGCCCTGCCTCTCATGCCGAGAATATTCGGCGCCTCTCAAGCTATTTCTGCTTGTCCTCCAGGTCTCAGCTCAGGTGCAGCTTCCTCTAAGAAGCCCGCTGGGAGGCCCGGGCTGAGTGTGGTCCCATCCCCGCCTCCCCGTGTCCCTTGTGGGTCCTCACGGTCCTGAGCTTCCCCTTTACATATGCCATCACTGTGAGCTCCTGGAGGCAGAAGCCACGTTGGATGCAAATCCCTCTCTGTGCTTGGGCCTAGGACAAGGCCCAGTGCACTGTAGGCTCCAGCCATTTCTGGAGAGGCTGGGGCATTTGTTGGCCCATATTCTGCCTGGTGCTCCTGGGGCTGGGGATGAGGCTGCTGCTTTCCCTGAGGTCCAGAAATCCATTTCTTCAGCCACCAAATCCCTCCTTGGGGAGGGGGCATCGGGGACTCTCCCAACTTAGGAGTTGGGGGTGGGGTCTGAGTGATCCGGGGGTAGAAGGGGGTTAGAGAAATCCTAGCTCTGCCTCAGACTGGCCCTCTGTCCTTGGGACCCTCATTTTCCTTGGCAGTAAACCAGGAGGATAACTTCGTGGTGGTGGGTGTGGGAGGGCAGGGTCTTGGCCTTAACCTGGCAGCCAGGCCAAGGAGTAGCTTGTGGTGGGCGATTCTTCAGACACCATCATGCAGTGGCTGCCCCCTTTCCATTCCTTGGGGTTTCCCCTCCCAATCATAGGTAAAGTGTTTTGCAAATGAAGCATCAAGATAACATCCCACCCCTGCAAGCACATGAACCCCTGCGGCCCCTCCTAGGTGGAAATTCAGGTGTCTCCCCGACAGCAGGTAGACCCGAGCTTGGCTGCCAGCTCTGCTTGAGTCTAGCTTTGCAACAAAATAACCCGACTGGGCTGGGCCATCACTTCCCCAGGCATCCCCTGTAGGCCAAGGTAGCCCACTCCAGGCCAAGGCCACCGTGCCTCCTGGCACCTTCCCCCACTTCCCCATGCTGGGTTCCACACAGAGCAGAGTGGCCCCCTCCACTCTCACGGAGACGTGACACTCACCAGCATCACTTCTGGTCCCATCTGGGGAGAGCCCCACCCCCCCACCCCCACCCCCGCCCCCGGCAGCTAATCCCCACAAAGCCCAGCGCTGGGCCTGGCATGACAAGCAGGCCCCGTGCTGCCTGCAGCTCCGCCAGGCGTGCTCGGAGGGACCGAGGCGGGATTCGGTGCGGCTGTCACTCTCTCTGTCCGTTCCTCTAATTGGATTCCCAACACGCAGAGGTTGGCAGAAACGCTGGGGAGAGGAGAATCAAAGGGAAGGGGCGTCCGGGAGATAAAGAGAGGCATTCTTCCCGGGCCACAAAGACTGCAGCGCGAGGGGCGGGAAGGGACCTCAGCGAGGGGCTGCCCATCTGGAGGGCGCCGGGGCGGGGAGAGGGCGGGGAGAGCCAGAGCAGGCTCCCGGGAGGCGGAGGCTGAAGGGCCCGCTTTCCTCCGCCTCGTGCTTCCCCACTTCTACTCATGCAGTGCCTTGGGCTTGTATGCCATCCAGCCCGCTTTGGGGAATGCGCATCCTTCGAGGCCTAACCTCTCGCTCCCATCTGCTCTAGGAAGTGTTCTCCGAATGCTCGGGAAGGCCTAGGAGTCGGCTGGACCTGGGTCCCAATGCTGGCTTGCCCCCTGCTGCCCCCTGGGAGGTTTGCGCAGGCCCTTGCAGCTCTCTGGCCTCAGTTTCCTCCTCTGTGGAGTGGGGATAACACAGAGGGGGTGCACGGGGCTGGGGCGACACAGTTCAAATGTGCCCCTTCCCTTCCTCCTAGAAGCACCATGGCTCCTCTGCTGGCCTGTCCCCCACTGGCCCTGCTTTGGTGTCTCGTGTAGACACAGCCTTTCTCCCCAGGAAGAAGGCAAAAGTGCTGCATAAACAAAACACCTCAGACAGATATGAGAGGAATGACGATCCCAGCCTGGGCAGGGCCTTGCGGTCATGTCTTTACCAGCGTCTGGGCCTCTTTGGCAGATGAGAAACCGGAGGCTCTGGGAAGTGAGGGCAATGCCCGAGGCCACTGACTAGAAAATATCGGAGCCTGGTGAAGAACTGACCCCGGGCCAGCACCATCACCGCACCCCTCCAGGGCCCCCCCATGCTCTCCTGTAAATCATAAGCACATTTTGCATGTACGTGTCTGTGCACACAACCAGCAGGGAAGGCGGGCAGGCCAAGGATGGAGGCTTGCTGCAAAATGGGCCCGATTTGCTTTAAGGATGTTGGAGCCACTGACTTTGGTTCATGAAAGAGACATGAAGAGGACCTCAAAGAGAATTTCTAAGAGACAGAAAATCAATGGCCCTGACATTCTGGCCCCCAGAAAGTGTGTGTGTGAGTGTGTGTATCCCCCCCACCCTCCCCTGCCGCCAACACACACACTCCTCTGGCGGGTCCAGTGCACCACAGGCACGCATGCTCACAAGTACTCATTTCCAGGTGCGTGTGCGTCTGGTTTGATACAATGTATACATGAACACATACACTCTGGCTTGATCTCCTTGTGGTTGGATATGCACAAACATACACACACCTACTTGACCCAGGACACACACATCCAAGGACAGGGATCCCCTCATACAATGACGGGTGCATACACTCATTCTGTGGCACCTATGCTCCTTGACGGGCACTAGTCCAAGTGATCCAGCACATGCATGAGTGTGCTCCTCCCTGCACACACATGTGCTGGGACAGGTCAGACAGACACAGGAGCATACAAACACAAAGGCAGTAATGACTCACAGTGGGCTCCAGGGTGAACTGCGTGGGCAAGGGCACGTACAGGCCCCACCCCTGAAATGTACGCACACGCTCTTATGTCCAGAGATGTTCCAACCACACACGTGGATGGATGTTGGGTCAGTGGGCACACTTCTACACATACGGGCACGCAGACTCCCAGCAGGCCCAGCACACACTCTCCCACGTCTAACGGGGCCAGTGCACACACACACAGGCAGGTGTGTCACGGATGCACTGACCCAGCACATGTGTGTGTGCACATCCCTCCCAGGCCTCCAGGGAGCTCCCACAGACAGACAGCTCTGACAGCAGGGTGTGGGGGGAGGGCAGCCCAGGGCTGCAGTTGCCAGGGATACGGATGTGGGGCTCCCAAAGCTTCGTGGCCTGCCCAGGCAGCGCAAAAAGGCCAGCGACCACTCTCAGGTCTTTAAAATGTTGCTAATCAGATGGTGATGCCTTTAAGGGAAGAAGCTTGAGTCTGGCTCCCTGGAAGGAGCCAACAAAACATGAGGCTTTGGGCCCAGAATTTGCCGGGGACACAGGGGCCAGAGGCGGGAAATAGCTCTGACTGGCCCCCAGGTCCCACCTGGCACTCTGTCCACGCTCCACTGGACAACAGGGGTTAAGGGGTCTTACTTGCTGAGTGGCCTGGAGCAAAGGAAGTCACCTGCTCTCTCTGAACCTCAGTCTCCTCATCTGCAAAAGGGGATGGTAACAACCCTGAGCATTGAGACAGCAAGTTCCAGGCTATGGTCAGCACTGACCACGTGCCGGGTGCTGTGTTCAGTGCTTTACTTTGATTACGGCACTGAGTCCTCACGACTCACCTGTAACATTCCATTTATTATTACACCCATTATTTAGATGAGGAGGTTGAGGCTTTGGGAAGTGAGTCACACAGCTAGTAAATGTCAGAGCCAGTATTAGAACCTAGGCAGCTGGCTCTTACCTACATCTCTAAACCTTCCTGCTTGAGGGCGCTAGAGTGGCAGGTAACCCGGGGTCACTATCCTGGTGTCGCAGATGGTCACAGCCGCCCTGCTGGCCTCTCGAGGGGCATGTGAGGACCAGGAAGAACAGAATCAGAGGGTGTTAGTGCAGAAGAGTCATTCTATAGCTGGTGACATTGAGCCCCAGAGATGGGGTGGGGTGGGGAGGTGCTCTGCCAGGGTCCCAGGGGGAGTGGGAGAGCCCATATTCGGACCCAGGCACCCTGACTCTGGGAGCTGCTTCTGTACCGCTCAATAAAAGCACCCTGTCTGGTTAAAACAATGCCAAGCCACAGTATGTATTAGGCACCTGCTGTGTACCCAGGCTTGCTTGTAACTGAGAGGGGATTACCAACCAAGCCCCGGCCCCCTTAATCATGTACACACGCTCTGCTCTCCAGGTGCACTGCCTGCTGACCCCCTGCCCCCAAGGAACGTTCTTTCCTGAAGCAGGGGCACCCCCTCCACTCCCCATCGCTTTCCTATCTTCTGAGCTCCCACGACTCCTCTGGGCCTCTTCTAAACCCTGTGAGGCTGGGACTACAGGCCCCATTTAACAGTGAGGAAACTGAGGCTCAGAGCAAAGGCCTCCTCAAGTAAGTCAGGCAATGGGGCTGGGGTCTGAACCTGAGATCGGAGACTCGACGGGCTGGGCGTCTCCTCCTGCTCTGCGTCTGCACAGACCCGGGCCTGTGGTGGGCTCCCCCGGGCTCCTACTGAGAGGTGGGTCCCCCAGCAGGCCCCGGTCTAGGATGACCACGCAGGGAGTCCAAAGACCGTTGGGCCAGCGCAGGCAAGGGAGCAAGAGCTGGAATTAATGTTTGTTGATGTGAAAATACAAGGAAGACTGAAGGATGCTCCCTGAGGTCCCCAGCTCCTGGATTTAAGATTTCTACAGGAAATGCTGAGTCCCAAGAAAAAGAACCCTCAATCCATGCCTGGAAACACCTGTCCCAACCACAGACAGACCTGCTATGCATCCTGGCTAAGTTGGTCCCTCTGGAGCCGGAAGAGCCCTCGGCTTCTCCAAGGGCCTCTGTTAGCATCATCGCTCACATCAGGGTTGGGAGGATACAGGGCGTGAAACTGGGGTGAGTGGGTCTCTGCAGCTAACATTTATGGAGTAGTTTCTATGAGCTAAACATCAGTCTAGAAACTGGACACAGTGGTGGACAAAACAGAAACATCTGCCCTCATGGAGCCTGCATTTCAGCTGGGGAGACAAGCAGGTAAGGAACAAAGAAACAGTATGTCAGATGGCAGCAAGGGCAACAGAGAGAAGTAAAGCAGGGAAGGGGGACGGGCTGTGTGCACGCGTGTGTATGTGCACGTGAATATATATGTACCCTTTGGAAAACTAGGGCAATGAGGGACCTTGGTGAAAAGGTGACGTTCGGGCAGAGACCTGAAGAAGGTGAGAGGGCAATCAATGTAGATATTTGAGGAAAGAACATTCCAGGCAGAAGAAACCACCATGGAGGTCAGCGGGTCTGGAGTGGAGGAGGCAAGGAGGAAGTGGGAAAAGATGGGTCCGAGAGAGGGGAGGGACAGATCACGGAGGGATTTGTGGGACCTTTCAGCTTTCGCATTATGTAAGACGAGGGGCTTCGGGGGATTCTGAGCAGAGGTGGGACATGACCTACTTTTTTTTTTGGCCACACTGCACGGCTTGTGGGATCTTAGTTCCCCGACCAGGGATCCAACCCAGGCCCCAGCAGTGAAAGCACTGAGTTCTAACCACTGGACCGCCAGGGGAATTCCTATGATCTACATTTTAGAGGGACCTCTGGCTGCAGGGCAGGGAACAGGGAGGAAGCATGGTGGAGATGTCCACTAGGTAGTTAGGTATGTGAATCTGGACTTTAGAGAAGAGGTCCAGGCTGGAGATTGACCAGAGAGGGCCTGGATGGAACCACCCAGGGAGGGAGAGGGAAGAGGAGGCCAAGGACTCAGCACCGGGGCCTCCGAGGTAGAGAGGCGGGTGTTGAGTGGGAACTGGCCACGAAGCACCCGGCAAGGCACAAGGGACACCAGGAGACAGTGGTCACTCTGATAAACGCTCCTCAGGGAAGCCAAGGCCTGGGAACTGACCGCTGAATTGGCGACATGGGTGTCACCCATGGCCTTGATTAGGAGCAGATTTAGTGGAATGATGGGGCAGAGGTCTGATATAAACGGGTTCAAGAGAGGTCTCGGAACAGGAATCAGCAGCAAGGGGGCTGGGAGGGTCACAGCCTGGGTGTCAGAGTCAAACCGACCCAATGACCCAGCTCTAGTCTTAGCTCTGACCCTTCCTAGCGGTGAGCCTCGGGCAGCGCACCTCACCTCACTGAGCCTTAATTTCCTTGTCGGAAGAACGGGGATAGGGACTTTCCTGGTGGTCCAGTGGTTAAGAATCCAGAATCCACCTTCCAGTGCAGGGGACGTGGTTTTGATCCCTGGTCGGGGAACTAAGATCCCACGTGCCGCGGAGCAACTAAGTCCGCACGTCACAGCTACTGAGCTCGCGTGCTGTGGAGCCCGTGCTCCACAACTAGAGAGAAGCCCGCGTGCTGCAAAGAAGAGTCCGTGAGCCGCAGTGAAAGATCCCGCATGCTCCAACTAAGACCTGACGCAGCCAAAGATAAATAAATAAATAAACATTAAAAAAAAATAAAAAAGAACAGGGATGATATCTCTCTTACTTCCTAGGGTTGTCGAGAGACAAATGAGATAAGGATTGTGAAAAAATTTTATTCACAACGAGACGTACAAACATTCCAGTGAGAAGACGGCAGGTTTTGGATTTCACTGCTGGCTCTACCATTCATTAGCTGTGTGATCTTGAGCTGGTTGTTTAACCTCCTTAAGCCTCCACTTGCTCCTCTATAAAATGAAAATAACAACTGTACCCAACTTCTGGGGACTACAGGGACCCAGTATTCTACACCAAGCCTAGGGCATAACGCCTGGCGCACAGTGGGCACTCAACCAATGCGCGTCCCTACCTCGCTGGGCTCTGGTCTCTGTTATTTATAATCGGAGTCCAGCGGGAGGTACAGGGAGTGGGGTACAGGGACCCTGAGTTTGATTGCTGGGTCTCTGGATAAGCCATTTCATCTAACGTCTTTGGGCCTCAGTTTTTATGAGTGTGAAGTTGGTGATCAGTGGCCTTGGCCCCTTTGTTTGGGGTGGGGTGGGAAGCAGAGGACAAGAGATAAAGTTCACGTGCTGCGTCTGGATGCCAGTGACGTGGGAGTGCTTGCGTGTTTGTGACCCTCTCCTGGGTTGGCTGATGGGTTGGGCAGATGGGTTACCGTGATCAGGAAACAAATCCCTGTGACGAAAACAACAGCTTCATCCAGCCTCCATGGATGGGGCTCCACGGAAAAAGACTGGGAAGGCCTGGTGAAGGAGCAGAGAGCCCGAGGAACCAGAGAGGGTAGGAGTCCGAAGGGCAGCCCAGCCCTCAGGGTGACCCCTGGGCCGCCAGCCACGGGCTCCTTTACCCGTATGGTTGTCGGGGGCTGATTCACATCCTGCCAATCCCACCCACACCTTCCTCTTCACACAAACCGTGTGTCCTCTGGGCCACCAGGAACTCTTCCAGGCCACCTCTCCCCACCTAGGATGGAGACTAAGGCGTTTCAGGGAACGCTGGGGTCTTGTCTCTGCGGAGGTGGAGGCAAAGGATGGGGGCTATCTGACTGAACATCACGAGGGGCCCCAGCGAGACCCTGGGCCTAGGAGGCCGGAGCACTGGGTTCAAGTCCCAGCTCTGCCACCAAAGTACACTGTGACCATGGGAGAGTCTGGTCCCCTCTCGGCTTCAGTCTTCCTTGCCTCTAAAATAGCGCTAATAACCTTCGCCTTGCTTCTCTCATGTGGGTATCGCTCAGATCAAAGTATCTCAGGGGGTGAGACCAAATGCTACACAAAAGCAGCCTCTAATCTTTTCTGGAATGAGGCAGAGTGTAAGTAAATAAATACTGTACGTATGTAAGACATTATAATTACAAATGGCATCCCCCCCCACCCCCTGCCAGGCTATGGAAAAAAAAAAAAAAAACCCTGTTTGGTATAGTGTGAAGAATTCTCATTAGGACTTCGGGAGGCCTGAGTCCTGATTCCAGCTCTGTACCTGACAGGGTGAGTGAATCTGGGCAAGTGACCCTACCCCCGGCCTGTTCCAAAGCCTTGGTAGAGGTCAGATGCTGGTTTTAGAGGGGTTTTATAAGTTCTGCCAGTGCAGAATTAACAACATAATGTCCTACCACCCCCCTTACCCAAGGAAGGCAGTCTAGGGTGTGGGAAGGGACTCGAGCTTTGCCAGGCAGGTTTCAGTTCAAGCCTCTTACCTGCTGTGTGGCCTTGGGCAGCTCCCTTTCCCTCTCTGGGCCTCGGTTCCCCTCTGAGGTCCAAGCTCATACCTAGACACTAGGAGTAGGGGGAGCAGGGAGAAGCAGCAGGATGGGGGCAGAGGACAAAGGGTCCTAGGGAGGAGGTGCCCAGCAGGGCGGGGTGGAGGCCAGAACAGGGCCTGTGGGGCCTGAGCCAGCTGCCGCAGAGCAATGAAAATCTCTTAACCACACAGAATTGTTAACAGCTCCCAAATCCTGTTGTACCACAGGCTTAGAAAGGCTTAAACTGTTAAATGCATAAACTTCCTCAATAAATGGGCTTCTCTCGCCAGATCCCGAAGCCCAGCCAGATGAAAAGGCAGCCGCTGGAGGGAGGGAACTTCCCCAGCTGTTTATGGCCCTGCCAGAGTGTTCTGGAGGCAGCCTGCGACCAAACCCATCAACCTGATGCCTTCAGGGTCCGAGGCCAGTCTGGGGCTGAGAGGGGGCAGCGCTGGGGCTCCAGGGTCAGATGACCTGAGTTCAAATCCTGTCCCTTCCTAATTGGGTCACCTTGGACAAACAAGCTGCTTCACCTCTCAGAGCCTCAGTTTCCTCTTCTGTAAAATAGGGATGAGGATATCTAACGCCGAGGGTGACTGGGAGTCAGCGAGACCCTGAGTGGGGAGCTGCCTGGTCCACAGGAATAAGCACGGGGGCCCTGCCACCAAGCCTTTCTGACACCTCCAAGAAGCAGAGGAGATCAGAAGCAGGAGGCACGAGAGTGCACACCTGCGTCTGCCAACTAGGAGGGGTGTGACGGTTGGCCCTCAGCCTCAGTTTTCTAATTAGATGAGGGGATTCCAGAAGGTAACCGGGCAGGAAGGGAGCATGACGTGAGCACTTGGTAAATGTTGCGTGGGGGCCGGGGGGGACTCTTCTCTCTGGCCGGAGGTTAGCCAGGGGTGGGTGGGCCTCCTTCCCCGAGGCCATCTCACGGCTTGGCACGAGGAGAGGAGGCCTACGGGGGGCTTCCCCACCCCTGAGCCTTTGCCCTGGAACTGTGCTCCATCCTGCCCTACATCTCTTTTTTTTTAACGTCTTTATTGGGGTATAATTGCTTTACAATGGTGTGTTATGCCCTACATCTCTTGATATGAAAGCAACGTGTCCTCTGAGGCTCAGCCGTGAGCCTCCCTCCTCCCCTCGGAAGCCCTTCTGGCTGCCCCCTCCTTTCTTTGAGGTCTCACAGACTCACACGTGAGCCCCTCAGCTGGTTATTTGTCAAACTCTTCTTACATCTCAGGGGCTCCTGGGTAATGGGGAGGTGGGCTGGGCAGAGAACATTCAGATATCCACTCACTCCCGCGTAATCACTTGTCCCAGCAAGCTGGAGAAAGCTGGGTTCATATTCTGCCTCGGCTACTTACTGGCTGTGTGGCCTTGGAAAACTCACTGATCCTCTCTGGACCTCAGTCTCATCATCTGTGAATGGACCTAATCGTATCAACGGAAGATTCAATAAGATAGTGGAGCAGAGCATATAACACAGAGCTGGGCACACAGGAGGTACCTTTCACCCTTTGCCCTGGCCTTCTCCAATCCTCTCAGGACTCCTTTCAGCCTCTGCCTCAGTCAGCCCTTTGAGAGTGCTGGCAGCCCCTCTGCCCTTCTCCCTTGGCTAAGAATACTTCTCCTGTACCCCCACTCCCCCAGACGGCTGGGGGTCAGCAAGAGGCCAGGGTTAAAAAAAAAAAATCAGTATCATTTCTGACTTTCTTTTTCCTGCCTCCACCTCCTCCCATTCTCCAAAGCCCTGGGAAAATGGCTTCTCCTCCAGGAAGCCTCCCCAGCTCTCTCTTGACTCCCTCCTAAGTGCCCCAAGGTTACAGTTACAGATGGAGCCAACTCCTCTATACCAGACTGGAAGCTCCATGAGGGCAAGAAAGGCTTTCCTCATGTCTGCAGTCCCCACACCTGGTTCAGGGACTGGCGCACAGCAGGTGCCTGAGGAGTGTTATTCACTGTGTGTTAGCTTCTTGGTCCTCTATGAAGACATCACCTGATCTCCCCACAAAGCAAAAAAAATCAGAAACTGGAGTTCAGTGAATGGCTGATGGCTGGCTGGCCAGCTGGCTGGATAGATGGACAAACAGATGGGTTAATGGATGGAGAGATGGATAGATATTTGTGAACAAAAATAGATGCTTTGAGAGCATATAGAAAAGGGGAAGTGGGGAGGGGGTACTTCTAATTTTTAAGAGCAAAGACTTGAATAGCCTGTACTGGCCAGGGTCCCCATCCAATCCCCTTCTCGAAAGGCTGGCCTGTGTGGTCTCAGCCCTGGCCTGAGCCTTGGGGTCTGGAGGGGTTATCTATCACCCTTCCCCCTCCCCAAGCTGGGCGTCTCCACCCTGCCCTTGAAGAGAAGCAGCAGAACTTTCTGTGTGGGGGTCTGGGCCGTTCCTCCCACCCAGCACTCCAACCCTCACCCCCCTTTCCCCAGCCAGCACAGGCCTTGCCAGCTGGATGCCTCCCTCCTCCTCACCCCGAGACTGACCGCACCCACCCCCAGAGGCTTGCCAGACACATCTGGGCCACTGGTTCGGCCTCTGTGGGAAGGGCTGGAGCTGAGAGCAGGGTGGGAAGGAGGCCACCCTGAGGGTGGCCCAGGATCCAACCCTGAGGGCCCAGAGAGGACCCCTGGCCCCTCCCTCCCTTGGCTGGGGATGCACAGGATTCTGGAGTGAAATAGAAGATAAAGCCACAGGCATAATATCCCATGCTGGTGAGTATGTGGGGAAACAGACACTCTCGAAGACTGCTGCCAGGAGGGTAATTCAGCCCAGCCTTTCTGGATGGTAATCTGGCAATGTGCATCAAAAGCTCAAAAAAAGTACATACCCTTTGACCCTACAGTTCCATGCCTGGAGACATATCCTACACAGATGCCAGCAGCAGTGCAAAAAGGCAGAGGGACAATGAAGTCCATGCCAGCATTTAAGATAGTGGAAAACTGCAAGCAATCTACACGCGGATCACTAGAGAGCTGGTAACTAAATTATGGTACGTCTATCTATTATGGAATTCTAAGAGCCTTCCCAAATGATGATCCAACATGACGTGGAAAAATGCCCACAAAATATTAATAAGTCAAAAATCCTCATGTAGTCTCAGAAGGAATCTATTTTTTCTTTTAAAAAAATCAATATGTTTTAAATACATCTAAATACACCTAGAAGGATCCACACCAGTCTGTTAACAGTGGTTACTCTCTGTGTGATTTTAATTTTCTCCTTTTGGCTTATCAGTAATTTCTAAAGATTCTACAAATAACCTGTATTGCTTTTGTGATAAGGAAAAGTTATTTTTTCCTCAAAATAAAAAAGCTCATTAGGAGAAAAAAAAGAAGTCCACGGGCAAAAGACAGTGTTTGTAAAAGTCCTTATTTCTCTAACACTTTTCTAGGTATTTTCTCATTTACCCTGCACAGCAGTGCATCTGTTTACTCTGCTTTGCAGATGGGAAAACAAAGACCAGGAGAAGGTCCACTGCTTGCCCAAGGTCACACAGCTAGCAAGAGGCAGGGCTGGGGTTTGAAGAAACAGGTCTCCATGGCCAAGGTCAAGGAGAGGCCATGGGTGGGGGAGAGAGCAGGGCTAGGGGCTGCCAAGCAGGGCAGGGGGAGGAGGGAGAGGCTGGGAGGAGAAGCCCGGCAGCTGGGAACTGGGAAGTCAGAGTTGGAGCCAGGGGATCAACATGTGTGTGCAAGCACCTCCCACCCCTCACCCCCCTAACCCGCTGGCTCGCAGTCCCTCTCCCTGTCCAAGCTAAACATTAAAAATCCCATTACACCCCAATAGCATCACGGCAATCACGCTCACTGTGGAACTGCCTCTGGATCCGTTATAGACGCACGTCTGCCGTGGGGAGAGAGGAGGTCCGGGTCCCCAGCGGTTGCTGGGCTGGGGGCTCCCTCTGATGGGCAGGGAGTAGCAAGTAGGGGCTTCATTAGGGAAGGAGAGACCAAGGGGCATAGGGATACGGAGACAAACTTGGAGAAACTGAGGCAGGGACACATTCACAGTAAATCCCATAAACATCTGGAAAGAGTCAGGCAAACAGACTCAGGGCTTGGGTGGGAGCAGCTGCTGCAGAGGAGGAATTCCAAGGCCACTCCCCTGCCCCCGCCACCCCCCACCAGCAAATCAGCTGGTGGCAAGCCCCAGTGGGAACTGTGATCCTGAGGAGGCTGGGGACTGGGGTAGGGGAAGGGGGCAGAGCTCCTCTGAAGGAAGTCCCAGGAGTCTCCCACCTGGTGTCTGTGTGGCCAGTGCAGGCCCAGATTAAGCACTCAATGAACCATGAATAGATGAATGAAGAGGAGAAAGTCGTACCCCAGCTCTGCACCCACTAGGGCCTTGGACACCCACCAAACATGCCCTATACTGTCACACCTTGGGTCTTTATTCATGCAGTTTCTCGACCTACAATTCCTCCCCTCCCTTCACCCATCCACATCCCACTCACTCTTCAAGGCCTAATTCAAATGCCACCTCCTCCTTGAAGCCCTCCCAGATGCCCAGTCGGTAAAGCTGCCTTCTTCCTCATATTCTCAAAGTACTTTGCCTGGCCAGACTTCATTTCTGGAAGGACCATGCTCTGCCTTATTCCCTTGTGTCTGAATGCTCTGCTTGCCCACGAGCCACTTGAAGCCAAACTGTGACTCTCAGGAGCTCTCCTCCAGCCATCCCAGGACAGCCTCAGTCAGCTCAAATGACACCTCTTCCAAGAAGCCTTCCTTGAACCACCTGGCTAAAGCAGATCCTCCTTTTGATCTCTTTTGTTGTACCCTATATTTTTCTTTCACTCCTCACAGTTTATAACTATTTTATTTATTTGTTTATTAACTTTATTTCCTCCATCTTCCCCCATCCACCCACCCAGACCAAAACTCTGGGAGGGCAGTGAATGTGTCCCTCTTGTTCACATCTGTGTTCCCTAGCACTGGCATGTGCCTAGCTCAGAGAAGGAACTCAATCAATATCTGTTAGAGGGCTAAATGCACACAGGGGGTACCCAATACATGCTTGTTGAGGGGTTAATTGGCTTTCCCGAGCCCCTCCCCTCCCCACTGTGCCCTGCACACAACAAACAGGCACTAGAGGAAGTTGGTCTGAATGAGTCAGTTTAGTCCATAGTTTCATGAACCACTCAGCGCACTGGGAACACCCAGTCCATCATTAGCCACCACTGCCCACCCCTGGGATCACTGCCATTCCCCATGAGGAGTCACCTACTCCCCCCCCCCCCCCCCCCCAGCCCCACCGTCAAGTTTTCTCTAATTTGTATTTCTCTCAGAAAGCAATGGATTCTTTCCCCATCATGTTATGTTTCAATATTAAATGGGTCTTTCCAAACCACACCCTCCCAGAGATTCTGCTAATGTCCCCTCCCACCCTTTAGGGTGGATGCTCCCTGGGGTGGTGGTGGGGCTGGCCTTGAGTCCTGCTTGGTCTGGCCAAGGATGTGTTAACACATTGTGTGTCTGAGCTAATAGTCCTGGTAACGGAGTATCAGTGCTGCTTGTTTAAAAATGCTGATTCGTGGCCCTACCTCAGAGGCACAGAACCAGACCTGGGGAAGAGGTCTGCACCAGACCCAGGAATCTGTATTTTAATAAACTTCCCAGCGGATCCTGAGGCATAGTAAAGGCTGAGAATCCCTGAGCTGGAGATGGGGAAAGCACTTTGCCAACCCCCAGATGTGAGCAATAATCATCATTCCTACACGTCCTGGGCTGGCGGGGCCAGTGCCTGTGGGACTTTGGCTGAAGCAGCCCCACATCTGGGTGGCTGCACACATGCCACAGCAGCAGCTGGTGTCCTTCTGGCTCCCTGAGCTCATTAATCACACCTTGACTGGCCTCCAGTTACATCCAGTAGCCAGCTGGGCTGGGCTGGGCCTCGTCGGGGGGCTGGGGGGAGGGGGGAAGCCAGCACTGGACACACTCTGCCCCAGCATTACCTCGAATGCCCACCCCTTGCAAGAAGCAGCTCAGACTCTGATTCTGTGACAGGCCACCTCTGCCATGGCCCCAGGGGCCCCACCTCCTGGCATTTACACCCTGTGTAATTCCCTCCCTGGAGCATGGACTGAATTTGGTGACTCACTTTTAATGAAGACAATACAGCAGAAGTAATGAGATGTCACTTCTGAGATGAGATTATAAAAAGATGTATGTGGCTTCTGTCTTGAGTGCTCTCTCTTTTACGCTCCCTCTCTTGGATCATGTGCTCGGGGGAAGCCACTGCACGTGTGAGAGGCCCACGTGGGAGGGACTGAGGCCTGCAAACAACCACATGAGGGAATGTGGAAGCAGATCCCTCCCTGGTCAAGCCTTCAGATGAAACTGCAGCCCCAGCCTACAGCCTGCTTGCAACCTCAGGAGAGACCTCGAGCCAAAGGCACCCATCTAAGCCGTGCCTGGCTCCTGACTCTAAGAAACTGAGATAATAAATGCTTGTTGTTCACTACTGAAGCCCGTGCTCCACAAGAGAAGCCACCGCAATGAGAAGCCCGTGCACTGCAACGAAGAGTAGCCCCTGCTCACCACAACTAGAGAAAGCCCTCGTGCAGCAACGAAGACTCAACGCAGCCATAAATAAATAAATAAATAAATACATGCTTGTTGTTCTAAGCTGCTAAATTTTGGGCTAACTTGTTATGCAGCAATAGATAACTAATACATCTCCTTCATCTGGGCACCACTCCAGCAACAGTTCTTCTTACATCTCTCCTTGCACCCTTAGCCACAGCCACACCAAACAATTGACCAGTCCCCCTAATGAGGCACACTGATTCATGTCCCCAGGTCTCTGCTGATGCTGATCCAACCTCCAGAAGGACTGGGCCACCTGATTAATGTACACCTCTCCCAAGACTCAGCTCCAGTGTCACCTCCTCTGTGAAGCCTTCCCTTTTTCTGGGCCCACCTCAGCCTGAGCAGTTCCTATTAAAACAAGTCTAACGCATTCCCACCCTTGTTCATTTACAGTCGGTCTCCTCTGCTAGACTGTGAGCTTCTAGAAGGCAAGGCCATAGTTGGATTCTCTTCTGTCTTACCTGGTGCTTAGCACAAGGTCTGACACAGAGGAGGTACAGGGTTGATGAGCGAATAACCAATAAGCAATGAGTGACTGATTCTGCTCCCCATGGCCTGTCCCCATGGCCCCCTGCCGTGTCCCAGGGCTGTGCACTTTCACACTCATGTAAAGGAAACCAGATTTGTTGTCTTCCCTAAGAAACCAGCCTTTTCTCCCAATGCCCCCATTTCTTTTCCAAGACAATCACACAGCCCTGTAAGCTGGAATTCCTGTTTCCCTCTGATTCCTCTCCCTCCTCCCTTTCCAATCTGTCTCCACATCTCATCTGACTCACTGCCAAAACGTCCCTTGACTGCACCCCTCCTCTTCCCCAGCACTGTGGACGCCCAGTCCATGCAGCCATCATCACCTGAGATCACTGCAGCAGCTCCCCCACAGGCCACTGCTCTTGTCTCTTATACATCCACTTATCCTCCCAGGACCCTTAAATGCTGCCTCAGAGGGCTGGAGGGAGGAGCCATGGGGATGGTGGATGCGACAAATTTCATAAAGGTGAGGATCATCGCAATTACCCCGGGCTAAACCTTAACCGGCTCTTCGAGGCCCCTGGAAAGGTCCAAAACTCGTAGCCTGGCATCTGGAACACCCCAGGACCCAATTCCAATTGGGAAGGCAAGAGGAAGTGGCACAAGCAGGCTTCAAGTCTCCTATGTCACCACCATCACCACCATAGCTCACACTGCAGAGAACCTGTGCCACGCTGGGCTGTATATGTAGCATCTCATTTAGTTAACATTTATTAACCTCCTACTGTATATTAGAAGCCATCAAAAGTGCTCTTTACATGTCTTAAGGTCTTGAATCCTCACAACTACCCTATGAAAGAGGGTTTCACAACTCGGATCAGGACGTCCAACTAGTAACCGGCAGGGGCTGGAATTTGAACCCAGGTCTGTCTACCTTCACGGCCTTCTCACCACCATGCAGTACCTCGTACAAACTTCTTATGTTTACACACCACCTTGGTGACTCTTGGCCATAATCAAATACTACCTGTACTACTGTTTACTTAATATTTTTCTTTAAATTAACTTAAGGGGCACAGTGGTTTAAGAGGGTAGTTTGGAATTACACTACCCGGGTAAGATTCTGTGCTACCTCCACTTATTCACTGTATGAACTGTGTATGAGCTGTGATTTCTTCTATAAAATGGCACTTTCCTTCATAGGGTTCTTGTGAGGATTAAATGAGTTAGACACGTAAAGTTGCTCAGCACACAGTAAGAATGAGAATCAGGAGGGGCTGGCTCACAGCGGAGCTGCACTTACCCATCTCTTTGAATTGGAAGTAACCACATCACTTGCCTTGGCCACTGAAACGTGCGTAGGAGTGACGTCTGAGCCATTCCGGGGGGGAAGATTTAGATCCCATATACAATCTGTCACACTTGCTCCTTCCTTCTGCCCTGGTGATCACAACATTCCAAATGGTGGCGCCTCCATCTGCTTGGCTCCCAGAGGGAGGAATCCCAAGCTGACTCACAATGTACATGTAGCATTAAGTGAGAAACAAACTTTTATTGTTTTGTCACTTCAGCGTGGCCTGGCCTATACTGACTGATACAGCAAAAGCTCAACGAAGGTTCTCTTATAAATGTTATTTACTATGACTTATACGTTTTCTTAAAAAGGAAACCACATCACTTTTGTGAATGAAGAAATAAAGTACCACCTGCCATCATTACACAATAATTAAAATGAGAACCATTTATCCTCATGCAGGTATCAGCCTGCACACCCCCCTGTAGTACGTACACATACCACCGTTCAAGAAGTGCTGTTTAATGCCTCCCTCTAAGAAGCTGAACGACGGCTGTAGATTTGGAAACCCTGGCCACAGAGGGCCTCATGGTCAGCTCCAGGCCTCTGTGCTCACCAGCCTCCCCTCCCAGCTGCCAGGTTCGAGTCTGCAGCCAACACCAACTCCACACACTTGCAGGGGCACCTGCCCCGCCGTGGCCCTTACCTCGGCAAACAGTGCCATTCTCCACGGCCTCGAAGCCCGCTTTGCACATGCAGCGCCCGATGGGCACCAGCCACTCGCCATCCCCGTTACAGTAGAGCTTGATGGGCACGTCCACCTCCTCCGCGTTGGCGATGCAGCTACCCCGGGCAGCCACCAGCGATGTGCTCTCAGCCCCTGACAGAGTCTCCTGGAAGATGGCGCCGTTCTGGATAATGCGGGGGCACTTGCGGTAGAAGACGCGCACGGCGATGAGAGACATGCAGCCGCCATAGTCCTGGAAGGCCAGGTAGAAGCCACTGCGGGACACGGGCCCGAAGCTCCGCACCTCGGTGTTGATCTTCATGACCCGGCCACCAAGGTCCACCTGGGAGAAGCTCTCGTCGGCGGCAATGGTGTCCACCTTCACCCACCGGGTTCTCCATCCAGTTGGGGAAGGTCTTGGTGGCCGAGTCGAAATCGGCCTCATAGTAATAGAGATTGAAGGTCTCTTTGCAGGAGCCAGGCACGCTGGGGATGCTGCTGCAGTCACGCACCGAGAACTTCATCTCTACGTGGATGCGATGGGCGCCACGGCGCCGGATGAACTTGGTCCGTAGCCAGTTGTTCTGGCTCGATTCAAACACATTGCACACCTGGTACGTGCGGATCGTGTTCATGTTCTCGTCGTAGCCACTCACCTCTTCCCACTGCGGGTGAAATGCTAGTCAGGTGGGGGAGGTAGGGGCTTAGCCCCAGGGAACACCCTGTCTGAGATGGGAGGCACAGACTCTTCCCTAGGGAATCCTCCAGTCTGATGGGGGTAGACAGAACACCTACCATCAGGGGCCAGGATCCTAGTCTAATGGGGGAGGCACAGACCCTAGCTAAGGGAGCTTCCAGTCCTAGTCTAATGGGGGAGGCACAGGCCCTAGCTAAGGGAGCTTCCACTCCTAGTCTAATGGGGGAGGCACAGGCCCTAGCTAAGGGAGCTTCCAGTCTGATGATGGAGACGTGATGCTTGCCATCAGAGAACTCTAAGCTGAGCGGGAGACATAGCCTTGGCTCTGAGGAATCCCCCAGCCTATGAGGGAGACATGCCAATCTGATGGGAAGGGCACACACCCTGCTCTTGGTATTGCCCTAGTCAACGTGGGAGATGTGACCCTTACCCTCAGGGGTAAATTTTCTGATAAAGAAGACGTGGCCCCTGTTCCTGGGAAGCTCCCACCTGGAAGGGAAATCAGGGAGAGGCCCACCCTGTCTGAAAGCAGACAGAGCTTGTGCTTGGGGGAGCTACCAGTCTGATGGGGGACACAGGAATTCTGCCTGATGGGAGCTCCCTGTCTGATCAGGGAGACACAGTCCTTGCCCTTGGGGATTCCCAGTCCAATGGAAGAAGAGCCCTCACCCCCATAACAGGAAGACAAGGCCTTCCCCCATGAGAGCAGCTCTGCTCTGGGGCCTTAAGTGGCTAAGACAGTGCCTGGAGGGACACCTTCCCGCCTTCCCGCCTGGGGTCCGCACTTCGGCGCTTCACTGGGCCCCAGCCTGGGCTCTCACCCAGCTGCGAGTTCCCAAGCCCCCTGGCTGGAAGGGGCTGGGCAGGGCCATGGAAAGTCGGAAATGGAAGGGCACAGGCCATGTTCCCTCCACAGACGCTCACAGGCCAAGCTCACTCGTAGGCTGAGCCTTTGTTCACACTTTTGTGACCCCTCGAGCACCTCTCGTCTCTCTGTCCATCCTCTGGAACCTCTTGCCGCGGGCTCTCCCTCCAGCTGCAGTGTTCGCATTCACCGACTCTCCCTTGGGCCCTCGGGGACAACCTGCCTGGACAAGTGCCGGGCACCCCCGGCCCTCTTGGTCTGGTCTCCACAGTGGGACTGAGAGCTTGTTGGGCTCAGCCACCCATCCCCTCCTTCTCCTGTGCCCCCCTTGGTGTTGGGCTGGCTGCGTCTGGGGTAGACCCAACAGCAGAGTGAACCCCACTCACCTATGCTGGGCCAAGGGTGGGCGCTGTAACAGGGTCTCATTTCTTTGTTATGACTATCACATGTGGTAAGTAGGGTTATTTCTATTTTAGATGAGGGAGTAGAGACCAGAGAAGTGAGGTCACCTGACCCAGGTCACACAGACCCAGACCCAGACCCATGCTTGTCCGCACTGTCTTGAAACATGAGGACCCAACAGTGGCCCAGGAGTCCTGGGTTTTGTCCCAGCTCTGCTAACTTGATGTGTGGCCTTAGGCAAGTCACTGCCCCTCTCTGGGGCTCTATTTCCCCAACTGCCAAATGTGACTTTGGGGGAGGGCGGGGGCAAGTGGTGGGAGAGGTGTCACCCTCTTTGTCCTTTTGCCTCCCTCAGATTCTCCAGGCCAAGTCTGCACAGGGCGGGGTGGTGTTTGCCAGCCCAGGGAGGGCTGATGCCGTGAAGGGCAAGTGTGCGTGGGGAAGGCTGAGCTGGCCCAGCCGCTCCTTCAATGGTGGCTCTGAAGCTCCCTACGTTGCATTTAATTTTTTTTTTTTTTGGTGGCACCATGTGACAAAGTCAGCCCCTTGTTTCAATCACTGCTCTTCTTCAGAACTTAATTAGAGCACTTAATTAGAGCAGTCTGCCTTTCTCCCCTCTCTCTAATTAACATGCAGAGGCCCTGCAGCCTAAACACCCCAAATAATTGCGTCCGGGGGGCCCTGCAGCCCAGCCTGGCCTCATTACTGGCAGGGTGGGGATGTGCGCCCAGCCGCCTTCACAGATGGAAAATTGGTGACAAGAAAGAGCCACAGAAAGAGGCCTGACCCTGGGGCCCTGCCTATTGAGAGCACAGACCTGAGGGGGGTGGGGGGATGCAGCTCCTTGGGGTAGCAGCTGAGTCCCAGCGGAGGAGCTGGGATGGGGGAAGGGAAGGGATGGGCTGTGGGAGCCCAGAGCCCTCCCCAGAGACCAGGGGGATGAGGAGGGAATGATACTAGAACTGACAATGATGACGGTGACAGTTACTATAGCTACCTGTCGCTAGGAGCCCACTCTACATCAGGCACCGTGCTAGACATGTTGCAGGAGAACCTCACAACAGTCCTAAGAGGAAGACATTATTATCACCATTTTATAGATGAGGAAACTAAGCTCAGACAGGTTAAGGAACTGGCCCAAAATTACACAGCTGGTGAGTGGCAGAGTTGGGACAGAATTTCAGGAGTGTCTGACCCCACAGTCTCTATGTAACTGCTGGGCTGGTTGTTATGGGAAGAAAGAGGAATCTCAAATTGTGCCTGATCTTGTTCTCGGGAAGCTCGCAGCCTCCATGGGCTCAGACCACTGGACCCAAGGCAGTGGGATGGATAAGAGCTCAGGAAGGGGGAGCCTAGTGTTACGGGGACCCAGGAGACTCGGTCACAGCCCTGGATGCAAACCTGAGCCCTCATCACTTACTAGCCATAGGGTCCCTGACAGGTGGCTATAGCTCTCCGAGCCTCAGTTTCCGCACCTGTAAAGTGGAGAGGATTCCTCCCCATAGGACTGGAGATGATGTAAAGGTGCTTTGATATAGTACAACACACAGTAGGTGCTCAGGAAATGACAATTCACCTTCCTCATCTATAAAATGGGGGTAGTGCGTGTACCACTTCTCAGCCTCGCTTTTATTTATTTATTTATTTGTTATTTTTTGGCCACGCTGTGTGGCTTGTGGGATCTTAGTTTCCCAACCAGGGATCAAACCCAGGCCCTCGGCGGTGGAAGTGCAGAGTCCTAACCACTGGACCGCCAGGGAATTCCCTCAGCCTCCCGTTTAGAATTCTATGGGCTAGAGTCTGAAAGCATCCAGCATGTTGTCATGGTAACTAGCACTCCATCAATGGTAGGGGACCAGCAGGGTGGGGCAATGAGAGGCCACGTCCTGGGACCTGAAGGAGGAGAAGGGGTTGGAATTCGGCGGGGTGGGGGAGGCGGGGCATCTGGGCCCTGCAGCAGAACCCGAGGTATCCTGGGAGAGCAGGCAGGGTTTGAGGACCACTGACTCACCCCTGATGGAGGATGCACAATCCAGCCCAGCTCCGCCGTCGCTGTGGTTGAGTCCATCAGCGTTTCTGTGGAGACAGCAAAGAGTCATCACTGAGCTGCCTATGAAGCACCGTCAATCACCAAGAACCTACCTCCTGAGGGCCTGCTCTACACAGCGCTACTTCCATTGCTCCAAACAATCATCTGGATCTAACCCTATAGACTACCCTCCCTTTAGCTCCTGCCTCTCACTCCATAATCCCGCCCACTCACACACTCCAGCCAATCATCTGATTCTATTCCTCTAGACTCCACCCCTTAAGGTCCAACTCCAGCCCTTTCACACATGGTTATGCCCCACCCTCTTAGCTAATCACATCCCTCCAACCTAGGTATTGCCCCTTTGCTCCTTTACTGGTAGGGAAGGGTCTTAATCTGGGGTCTCCTGGATGGGTTTCAGAGAGTCCTCAGGAAATCTCAAATTTTAACTTCAGACTTAGGGTTCTGTTCGCTTTTCCACTTGCATAAAATTATCAGAACAGGAATGTTGGCCTTACAGGGGCCTCCCTTGGGTCCCAGCCAAGCCGCATCAGTTATCCCACATTGGCCCTCTGGCCCACACCTCCTGTGAGGGATACCTTTCCTCCTTCTCCAGGAACTTGGGGTTCTCCACTGTGCCCTCAACCCTGGGCCCCCTCCCCTAGGGGTCAGCCAACTCTGCCCCTAGGATAGGGCCCTGGGGATGGAGGGGTTTTAAGGGGTGAGCACTGTGTCCAGTGGGGCCAGACCATCACCTGCCCTCTGGGGGTTCAGGAAACTCAGATCAGCTTCTGAACCAGCCAGGCCCCACTTGCCTCCCCTTATTCCAGAAGCTGGAGGAAAAGAACCATACAGCCAATGACAGAGGAGACCCACAGGGCCAGAGAGATCCCCAATCACCCCCAGATCAGGCTCCGCACCCCTCCCTCTACCCCTTTCCTGCCACAGGGGATTCAAAATACTTTTTGAACTGAACTGCAATGCACTGAGAAGATTTAAATTGCTCAAGTATTCAATCACCAGATATGTCCTGATGCCCATTATGTACCAAGCACTGTACTGGATACCCTGAGGGAAAAAATGGTGACTAGCAAAGCCCTACCATGGAGCGGTTCACAGTCTGCTAGTGGAGATGGGGTATGACTACAAATAGTTGTGAGAGGGGAGGCGGAGAGACCCAGAGGATCACAGCTGGACCTTCCACACCACCTAGATCAGCGAGACTGAGTGAGAGGCCTGCTTGCTGCTATGCTCCAATTCTGTGCCCAGGACACATCACTAATCAATCCCCACACTCTGTGGCTACACAATGCTTCTCACCACAGTGCTCCAGGAAACTAACATCCACCATTTGAGATGCTCTCCCTGGTCTAGCCTAACTGCCTCATTTTAGAAATAGGGTAACTGAGGCACAGAGAGGGGAAGAGACTTCCTAAAGATCACACAGGAGTTGGTGGCAGAGTGGGAGGTGAGGGTCTCCTGCTTCCTACCCTATAAACTTCTAGACACTTAGTTTGATGGCCTGGGCTGGATGAACTAGGGCAGAGAGAGTGGGGGCAGGGTACACAGTGTCCAGGCCTCTGTGAAGGTCGAAATGGGAGTAACAAGGTCTTGAACTAGGGCAGGGGAGGTATGGATGGGAGGGTGGGAGAGAAGGAAGCATTTAGCCAGAGGTGACCCCAGTCAGACCTGTGAGCTGACAAGGGAGGATGTGGCAGTGTCCTCATGACCGCCTGTGGCTTGTGTCTGCGGTCACTGTGTCCCTTTGCACTGGGGGCTGGTGAGGAGGGAGGAGGGTGCCAGGGACGGTGGAGTCCAGGGCCAAGGGCATCTTTCTGATGGCAGATTGGAGGGAAGTTGTATTGTGCTACTTTGGGGCTGAAAAAAAGGGTTCCTTTTCACACTCCGAATGCTACAGATTTTTCCTCCTGGAGAGAACAAGGGCTGAACTTTTAACCTGTTTTCTCTCATCGGCCTCAGCCAGAGACGCGCCAAGCCGGGCTCTCTGCCTGGGCCCGAGGAACAGCTGCTGGGAGCCGTGTGGAACAAGGGAGAGAGGAGACTCTGCTTGGGACCAGAAAGGGGTCGGGCGGGGGAGGCAAGCCGCCAAGCAGGTGGCCCCACCCCTTGGCTGGATTCTTGGGCTGACCCAGAGGCCAAGCACTAGAGGATTCCACAGCCCAGAGGAGGGCCTGTGAACTGACATCCCCATCGCCTGGGTGGAAACTCAGTCCCAGAGTGGGCAAATGACTTGCCGAAAGTCACGCACTAAAGGCTGGTCCTCAAACTCTGGGCTCCCAGGGAGCTCAGGCTTGGGGGTTCCACTGCCCTCCCCCGCCTCAGCCTCCCACCACATCTGGAACCAGCAAGGGGAGGATCTCAGAAGGACAGGAAGTCCATGGGCAGGCTGGTTCACAGCAAGAAGGGGCTAAAAGGAGGGTCCAGCTTGCATGTCCCCTGGGAAGGACACAGAAGGCCGGCCCCTCCTGGGCTCCCTTCTCACCAAGCTGACCCTGGGCTCTGCCTTGAAGGCTTGCCTCTGGGAAAGCTGTTAGCCCTGGGGCCGTGGCGGGAGGGAACCCCCGGGGTGTTCTCCCTTACAACTTCCCCTTGGCCTTTTGCCTTTCCATGCCGGCACCTCCCTCCACCCTCTGCAAAAGAGGCAGCTAAGCAGAGCAGATCAACTGGGGTGGGGAGGTCAGACTTCAATTCCAATACCCGCTCTGCCACCCACTTGCCTTGTAACCCTGGACAGGCAACCTTTGTAAGCCTCAGTTTCCTCACCTGGAGAATGGCCATAATACCCTCCGAGGGTGGACAGGAGGACGCAAGGAGACGGAAGGTCTGTTAGCTTGCAGCCCAGCGCAAAGCGGATCATCAGTAAGTGGCGGCTATTCTTTCTTAGATTGAGTGTGGTGCTTTTTGGCCGACCCAGCGCCTGCACACACCCAGCGTTTCCTTTGGGCTCGTTAGGTGGCCCCTGCAAGTGAAGGCGAGTCCAAGCAGCTCCCGCCACACCCCAGACCATGCTTGCCAACATCTGACAAACATCAGCCTCTCGCTCAAGGGCCGCAGCCTCTGGGGAGCCCCTCCTGGTCCGTCTGATGCTGCTTTCCTGGGATGCCCTGGTTTCTCTTTGTTCCTCTCAAACCAAGCCCCAAAGTCAAACTCAGTTTCCCGGGGAATCTGCGGTCAGTAGTTCTTGCCTCAGGAACCTGGGTGGGTTCAAAAGCCAAGCCCCTGTTTCCATCACCAGCACTTCCCTCCTCCCTGTAACACCCCAGACTTTGCTCCTCTGATCTCAAAAACCTACAGAGGGAGAGAACTCATGTTCACTGAGACAGAGACCCTGTCCATTAGGAGCCAGAAACCCTTACCAACATTCTCACAATGATGCCAAGGGATAGTTGATACTGTCCCATTTCACAGATGGGAAAACTGAGGCTTAAAAAGGCTTAGGAACTTGCCCAAGGTCACACAACTATTCCATTCACACGCGGTGCTCCAGCTGCAGATTGTCTGGTACTCTCTCACACACACTGTTCCTTCTGATCTTCCCCCCTTCTACACCTTCTTTACCTGCCCCGAGACCCAGCACAGGGCTTCACACTTAGTAGGTCTTCAGTTGAAGGCTGAAATCCCCTTCCCTCCCCTAAAACTGTACGGCTTGAACACATGCTCCATCAGGACACCATCCATGACTTCAGCTGTTTCCACCTACAGCCTGCACTGTTATTTAATTACAAAATTTCTTCTGACTCTTTTTTTTCTCTTAAGTGCATTTTAAAGAGGAAAAAAGTTATCATTATTACAAATGGTAAACCAGTATCACTTGCCATAAAAGGAAGGAAAATAAACATAAGACCATTACAATTAAAAATGTTCGTCTGCTAACTAGCTAACATCATCTCACTTCCTACAGTTTGGGGACCACTAGGCTCCACCAAGCTGCCTGTGAACTGCTGGAAATGTCCCCGTCCCCATCCCCACTGTGACAATGACAATCCTGTGTGGCAGGGGAAGCCACTTTTGTTGTACACAGATGATTGATTAATCACCACATGATGTGACAAAGACCGCAACGGGAATGTGTATGGGGTACTGTGTGTGATGGGGATCGGGTACAGAAGGAGAAGAAAACAAACAATGCAAGGACAGCTTCTTGGAGGAAGTGACATGGATAAAGGCTTGAAGAATGAATTAGAAGGGAGTTAGAAGAGACTGAGCGGGAAGGTTATGCAAGGCAGAAGGGACAACAGAGGCAAAGGTACGGAGGAGACAACAGCATGGTTTGTGGGAATAGATGTGTGGGGGGCAGGGAGTGGTGGGAGCTGAGGACTGAGCTGGAGAGTTGGAGCAGGAACTGCCCAGTAAAGGTCAGTGCCTCTCGGAGGCCCCCTTGCTGGACCACACCCACCTGCCCACATCTTTCCCAGCCCCCCTGGTGCCATCCACACCCCCCATCCTGCCTGACACTGCCCTTCCACTCACCTCTGGGCACTCCCACCCCAGCTAGCCCTGCAAATGTCCAGTTCCCAAGCCCTGGATGCTCTAAGTGACCATTAAAAAACCCCCGCAGAAAGATGAGGAAACTGAGGCTCTGTGGACAAGATGCTTAGCATCCAGCTGAAAGCTGGAACCAGGGCCTCCGGCCACCAGCCCAGAGTGGGAAAACAGGGTCTGGGCCCTGGGAGCGGCTTTGGCCCTTGCCCCACTGCTCCCGCACCCCCTCTGCTTCCTGGAGACTGCACAGAAGGAAGCAATCAGGAGGCCCCAACTGCACAGGCCGGGGAGGCCCGAAGACCCCTCTGGCTATGTGTGAATGAGCAGTGCGCATTTCAGAAATATTTGAGCTAAAAGGGGAGACACAATGAAGTTCGTTAGCGTTGGGCCAACAGGAGGGTGGCTTCGCGAGGCTCTGTTTGCAGGCTGGGGTGGGTGGTCGCCCTCTGCTCCCCGACCCACCCCTGGTCAGCTCTGTCTGACCTCCCTCTTGGGCCATACGTCTCTAGGGCCACAGATACTGTTTATCTGCACTAATGACAGTAGGTGAGAGTTCCAGACACGAGGAGGAACATTCCTTAAACGCCTACCATGTGCTAGGTAGGCAATGAGCTGGGCACTCTAAGTATGGCCTCAGGCTCATGGCAACCAGCGGGGTACACGCTATTAGCCCAATTTTTCAGATGTGGAAACTGACATCAGAGAAGTGAAGCGGCTACACAAAGGCTCACAGGCAGGGCTAGGATTTGAACCCACATGTGTCTCATTCTTGCTCTGTGTTATTTTTAGGAGGCTGCAGCTACAGCCTTAAAACACACACACATGCATGCACACACCAGGACTTTTTGTATGCTCTCCCTGTATATGGCCCTGTGTAAGGACAGGAGGGGAAAGAGGCCGGAGGGCAGCAGGGGAGTGGGGCAGACTGTCTATGCTAGAACCTTGGTTCTGGCAAGTTCTAGTGTGTGACTGCAGGCAAGATCGTCCTCCTCTCTGGGCCTCAGTTTCCCCCATCTGTAAAATGGGTCACGTGAGAATTAAGTGACATCATGTAGGTGAGTCCTGTTGATCTCCAGTCCCCCAGGGCCCTCATTCTGGAGGAGCGCTGTGTCTGTTTCCCTCACCACTGTAACCTTAGCACTGAGAACTGGTTCTGATACACAGTAGATATATTCGATCTGCACATGGAAGCTGGGTGAGGTTCCTAAAGCCCATGTATATCATGTCTTAACTGAGCTTAATGCCCTTCAGAGCTCCCACTGTCAGCGAGATAAAGTGCTAGCTCCTCAACAATGCATTCAAGGCCCCTGCTGGCTGGGCCAGCTAATTAACTTCCAGCAGTGTCCAGCCATCCTGAATTTCCTTCTGCTTGCAGAAGGTACTATGTTTCCTTGGGCCTTGGTGACTTGACTGTTCCCAATTTTCGTGCTTGTAATGTCTGGCCCTTCCAGCTTTACAGCCTGGCTAACTTCTCTTCCAAAACTTAACTCAAAGGCTCTTTCTTCCTGGCAGCTGTCCCTGAGTTCTCCTGGGTTAAGTAACAAGATCATGGTCATTCAACACACATCTACTCTACCTCCTGTGAGCCAGGCCCTGTGCTGAGCACTGGGGACGCAGAAACAGGTGAGCAGGTCCTTCCCTCAAGGAGCTTCCAGACGAGTGCCTGACACGTGAACTTTCTACAGGGAGAGGCAGAGTGAAACAGCTGGTCCGGGCCGCGAGCCCGGAGACCCAAGGGAAGAAAGGATTAGCTTCGACCAGGGAATCAGCGAAGGCATCTCAAAGGAGGTGGCATTTAAGCTGGGAGAAGAGGGGAAGGGCATGCCATGTAAAGGGCGTGAAGAATCAAAGGCACGGAGGTATAAAACTTGAGGGGCAGTTTGGGCAACGGTAAAACCTGAGGACGGGGTCTCAATGCAGGGCTCTGGGCTAAGGGTTTGCCATTCATTATCTCATGGCATCGTAACTATTGATAAAGTAGGTACTTTATTGAATCTCCCTTTACAGATGGGAAAACTAAAGTTAGGAGAGATTGTTGAAGGTTTTCATGGCCGGGCAGTGGTGGAGCTGCATCTGCCTTACACCAAAGCCCATATTCTTAACCACTGCATCATGCTGGAGTGTCTGTCCCATGGGACGGGAGCAAAATACTTTGTGGATGGATCTGGTAGCTTGGAATGGGGCCAGACCTGTAGGGCTTCAAATGTGGAGCTAAGGAGTTTGAATCTTGTCCCAAAGACCCAAAATGGGGCAATGGGGAGCTATAGAGGGTCCCTGAGGAGAGTAGTGACATGGTCTGTCCTGAGAACATGGTCGATCCTGAAGATGGACAGACACCTCGTAGCTATTCCCTGGGGTCTTTGTCCCAGACTGGCCAGCAGCCCACAGCCCAGGCAGCCCTTCAGCCTGGCACATGACCCAAGCCTCAGATGCTGCTCTGAACCCCTCCCAGCAGCTCTGGCTGCTCCCTGGTGGGGCCAATGAGGCTGAGGTGATTCAAACACAAGCCCGTCTACCCCACCACAGCCTGGTGAGATGTTAGCCACAGCCTGGAGGCCAGACCTGGGCTGTCAGTGGCTGGGAGTTGGGGCATTCTTTCCACAACCCGTATTAGAATTCTAAGAGGAGGCCACAGTCAGGAATCAGTAGATAAAGTTCAAGGCCATTGATAAGCTAGGTAATTTGGCGAAGTCACTTCACCTTTCCGAGCCTCAGTCTCTTCATCTATTAAATGGGGATCACAACATCCTCACTCTGTGTACCTCACAGAGTTGCTTAGAGGATCCAAGGAGGAGCTGGGGTGCGAAGGTCTTTATAAAATGCAAAGGCTGGGCCATATGAAGGCAACAGTGAAAATCACTAACACTCACAGAGGAAGACAGTGGGCTTCACTGACCCTGTCTCGTTGACCTCCCACAGCAAGTAATGGAGAAACCAAGGCTTGGAGAGATCAAGGACTCCCCCAAGGTCACACAGCCAGTAAGGGGCAGGGCAGGATGGGACCTGTTCGGTCTGAGCCCAGAAACTACCAGGTCATGATGCCTCGCAAATGGGAGAGGAAAAAAAATCAGAGCATTTATGTACCATGCCCTCAATGCCAGGTCTTGAGCACTCTGCACACCCTGCAAGGCTTGTGCTGTTATCCTCATTGTACAGATGAGAAAACTGAGCTCAGAGAGGCTAAGAGACCTGCCTAAAGACACACAGCCAAAAAGCAGCAAAGCTGGATTTGAACCATCAGCCCAACTGGGTTTTCCGTGGCCTCTCCTCTGAAAACCAGGTGAGGAACAGCGGCTAAGAGGGTCTTTGGGGTCACTGGTCCAAAGCAACCAAGTAGGGGGTGGTGATGCCAGAGCAGCCCTGAGAAGGCTATGGATCTTATAAGGTGAAATCTGCCAAGAGGCAGCATGGTATTTTTCCGGCTCGGCCCCCCTGCTCCACCCCCAGGCTCACGGAAAGGGGACCCAGCTAATGTAAAATCCTTCTGCCCAACGACTCTCCCAACACATACCCCTACTTGTCCTCCTGCCGCTCGGAGGCCCTTCTCTGCCTCGGTTGCCTGCCTGGAGCCTGTTCTTGTTTTCTCAGGCCTGGCCGGAGGAGTCCCCATGACGCCGGCTCCTCCACTCTGTCCCCCGCCTGCCCACCGCTGGCCTGGGCATCCGCCAGCGCCGGCCGCCTGGCTGAAACCCAATCCTCCGGGCCAGCCGGGGTGCTCGCTAACAGCAGGCCGCATTGTGCGGCCGGGGCTTTGGGAGAGTTTGGATTCGCTGCTTGGGGACCCACTTAACCTCCGCAAAGGACAGGATGATGGATGGGGGTCTGGGAAGGGGTTGCTTGGGGGGCGGGGGGTGGTGGTAAATGAACACCAGGGCTTTCTGGGGAAGGGAAAGAAGGGAAGCGGGGACGGGAACGGCCCTGCACACAGAAGAGCTCAGTCAGTCCTCACAACAACCCTGAGGGATGCCTGTTACTCTTACTGGTCCCATTTTATACAGAAGGAAAATGAAGCTCTGAGAGGTTAGGTGACTTGGCCAAGGTCACACAGCGAGTCAGAAATTGAACTCACTTCTATTGCCCTTGAGCCTTCCTGATACACCAGGCTGCCTTTCACAGCCAGCATTTGTCCAATGCTTTTTAATTTTTTTTATAAATTTAATTATTTATTTGTATTCATTTTTGGCTGCGTTCGGTCTTCGTTGCGGTGCGCGGGTTTCTCATTGCGGTGGCTTCTCTCGTTGTGGAGCACAGGCTCTAGGCACGCAGGCTTCAGTAGTTGTGGCACGCAGTCTCAGTAGTTGTGGCACGCAGGCTCAGTAGTTGTGGCTCGCCGGCTCTAGAGCGCAGGCTCAGTAGTTGTGGCGCACGGGCTTAGTTGCTCCGCGGAATGTGGGATCTTCCTGGACCAGGGCTCGAGCCCATTTCCCCTGCACTGACAGGTGGATTCTTAACCACTGCACCACCAGGGAAGTCCCAATGCTTTTTAATTTTTAAGGCCCTTTTACTTAAATAAATCCATAGACCTTTCCCACCTATTAAGTAGGTAATAAAAATATAGTGATGGCAGCAGGCATTACTGAGCACCTACTGTGTGCCAGGTCTGTGCTGAGCACTTTTTGACTTTATCTCGTGAGACCCTAACAGTGACTGATTAGTGGGGAACATGCATCATAGCCATTTTGGGTTTTTTGGCCGCACTGTGCAGCATGCGGGATCTTAGTTCCCCAGCCAGGAATCGAACCCGTGCCCCCTGCAGTGGAAGCATGGAGTCTTAACCACCGGACCACCAGGGAAGTCCCTGTCACAGCCCTTTTTTTTAAAAAATGCATTTTATTTATTTTTGACTATGTTGGGTCTTCGTTGCTGCACACGGGCTTTCTCTCGTTGCAGCGAGTGGGGGCTACTCTTCATTGCGGTGCGTGGGCTTCTCACTGCAGTGGCTTCTCTTGTTGCGGAGCACGGGCTCTAGGTGCACGGGCTTCAGTAGTTGTGGCATGTGAGCTCAGCAGTTGTGGCTTGCGGGCTCTAGAGCGCAGGCTCAGTAGTTGTGGCACACAGGCTTAGTTGCTCCGCGGCATGTGGGATCTTCCCAGACCAGGGAGCAAACCCGTGTCCCCTGCATTGGCAAACCACTGTGCCACCAGGGAAGTCCCCCTTGCCATAGCCTTTTTAAAGAAGAGGAGACACACTCAGGTAGGCAGTTACTTCCGGGACCCGCCTCGGGCTGGCTAAGCGAGGCAGGAGCCCAGGCACCCCAGGTGTTTACAGTAGGCACCCCCTCTGAGCGGTTGCTAAATATTTTGCGTCTCTCCTCTGCCCCTTGGACAGACCTCCCACTCTGCAGTCCAGCGCTCAAGGCGTTCCTCTCCCTGCAACATTCCTCGCCCTTCTGACCTACCCAGGACACTCATACACATCCTTCAAGACCCATCTCAAATGTCACCCCCTCCTAGAAGCCCTTCCTGATGACCCCAGCACTGGGGTTTCCACAGTCCTATGTGTACCTCTCATTGTCACCCTTGTCACCCTGCCCTGAGACTTTTACTCATCAGCCCAACTGGATTGTGAGTACAACATGGTTAGGGCAGAGTCTGGATCACTGTGATAGCCCCCAGCCTCTGTTAAAGCCACGTACACCCCACCTCGCCCCGACCCCCCCACAGCCTACCCAGACATCAAATGCTCTTTTCTGCTTACACCATCTGGGTGTCTGGATTTTTCCTCCAGGAAATACGGTTACTGTTATCAAGGTGGCTCCATATATTATATAATTCAAAGCACTTACTTAGTGCCAATGACTGTGCTGTCACTCCTTTGATGCTTGTAACACCCTATGAGATAGAATTATTATTGTCCCCATTTACCTATTCACCCATCATCCATCCAACTATCCATTCATCCATCCACGCACTCACTTAACACCATCCGTCTACCATTCCACTCGCCCTATAACCTACCACCCATTCATCTACCTGCCCATATACCAAGCTTCCCACTTAAGTATCCAGTCATCAGGCATACATTTCCCCCATTAAACCAACTTCCTTTCCTTCCATCATCTCTTGCTCCTTTCCTTCCTATAGATGGGGGAAAATGAGCTTCAGAGAGGTTGAGCAACTTGCCCAACATCACATAGCTAGCAAGCAGCAGATCCAGGAGTTGAACCAGGTACACTTTTTTTTTTTGCTGTACGCGGGCCTCTCACCGCTGTGGCCTCTCCCGTTGCGGAGCACAGGCTCCGGAAGCGCAGGCTCAGCAGCCACGGCTTACGGGCCCAGCCGCTCCGCAGCATGTGGGATCTTCCTGGACCGGGGCACGAACCCGTGTCCCCTGCATCGGCAGGCGGACTCTCAACCACTGCGCCACCAGGGAAGCCCTCATTTCACTTTTAACTGTCCTGTTGCATGCAGGTTTAATATTATAAGTCACCTCAAATCCTTCTGGATGTGTGTGAAGTATAAATTACAAATCAATAAGACACAGGCCACTGTAAGTCCAAGCTGGGGACTCTCAGGTTGGAGTCAATTAGGAAGCCTGCTGCAAGACCTGCTGGGACTAGATCTCTTTGCCTCACTGGCACTGGTTTCTCCCAGTGAAGGACAATTAACTCAAATCCCAGAACCCAAACCATACCTCTGCTTCTGGGCAAGATGTCGGGCATTTAGCCACGTGTAATTTTACTGTTCATTCATTCACCCACTGACCCACACACCTGCTCATCTATCTATCTATCTTTCCAACCATGCAGTCCTTATAACCCTCCGTTAACTATCCTGCCATCTACCCACCCAGCCATCTACCTATTTACCCATTTGCATGCCTATCTATTCATTTATCCATCCATCCATCCATCCATCCATCATCTTCCCTCTGAGCCAACCTCCCACCTGTCCTTTCTCTCTTTTCATTCATCTATCCACCTGACCATTCATTTACCTGACCATTCACATCACTCACTCATGTCTAAAAATCTGCCACCTATCTATCTCCTCCCATCTATCCAGACTGCATTTATTGAACACCTACTATGTGCCAGGGCTGTGCTAAGTATTGAAAATCAAAAACAGACTGACCTCTAAATGTGCTGCTTTGGGATAAACTCTAAATCCTTAATGGTTCCCACCCCCAATTCCCAAGGACTTCCCAAATTCCACATTCTACCCCTGAATTTGGCCCCTTGCTCAGTCTGACATCCTGGGTTCTGTCCTGCTGCCTCTGAATCTGGTTTCCGTCTGCCTCCAGATAACGCCCTTCACTTGGGCACCCCCCTTGGCCTGTAGACCTGGCTTCCCCCATCATATCAGACATGGATATGGCTGAGGCCCATCACACCCCACAGAGGACCCAATGAATGAGAACTTGGGCCCAGAACCAGCCTCACCTCCAACTGTGAACCCCTGTTGCACAGTGTGGAAGGGGGACCCCGAGCATAAACAGACATAACTGCATAGCAGAGGAGGGACCCTAACCCTGCCTGGGAGTCAATGGAGACTTCTCAAGTGTGTGGCACCTGGCCTGAACCCCAAGGTACTGAGCAGGAGACAGCCAGGCTGGAAGGAGGGAAAGGGAGAACTGAGAGGAGGAAGGGTGTTCTGGGCACAAGGAACAGCTTGTGCAAAGGCTGGGAGGAGAGGACAAGCATGGCCCCTGCAGGGAGCTGCACGAGGGAGGAGGAAGTCCTGGGAGAAAGAGAACTACGGACACCACAAAGAGCCTCGAATGCCAGGCCGAACGGCCAAGACCAGCCTGAGGGCAGCAGGGAGCCATCGAAGGCGGGTGGCCTGATTCAGTCGTCACTGCATTCTCTGGTGTAACCGATCCATTTTATAGATGAGGAAATCGCACCCTTGGGATCAGAGAGGTGCAGAGGGCTGCCCCAGGTCACACAGTTGGTCAGGGGCAGAGCAAAGATTCCATCCCACGTCTGATGGATCCAAAGCCCTCGCTCATCCTGAAAGCAGCTGCTGTCTCAGAGGAGCTGTTTCCAGAACGCCTGCATCCCTCCTATGCTAATACTCCCCCTCCAGCTCTGCCCCTGTGGCCCTCGGTGGCCGCATCAGTACAGTGATAGAACTCCCAGGGCGCCATCTCTGCTCAGCGAGACTTCGCCTGCTCCCTCTGCCTGGGCTCACTTGCCAGCTGCACCTGGCCCCTCGGGTGATTAAGCAGACAGAGCTCTGCTGGCGCGTTTTCTAATGTGCCCCTGTTCCCCATCATCATCTTCACGATCAGAGCCTCCACATCTTCATCATCAGTTACCGTTCATTCCTTACCGTCCCCGACTTCCTGAGGGGCGATGCCAGACAAAGAGCCAGGCGGGCCCAAGAGCTTTTCACTACTGGGGCTCATGACATGACGGCACAGAAGGTTCATGACCGTGGAAGGGCCTGAGAAGGGACAGGACTTGAAATGAAGGGTCCTTAGGGTGGAGAAGACACTAAGGAAAGGGATCTCTGAGTCAGAGGCAGGGAGGAGTCTGGCCAGGAGGCGAGGGAATATGACCCCCACCAGCAGCATCTCCATCACCATAGAGACTGTTTATTGAGCACCTACTCTACGCCAGGCACTGTGCCATGCAAGGGATATCCAGGAGGGCATCTGAGTTCATCTGAGGGGCATGCAGTCTCCATTTTGCAGACAAGTAAACTGAGGCTCAGTGAGGACAAGTTAGTGGGCCGAGATCCCCCGCAAGTTGGTGAGGAAGGTAGAGTTTGATTTCTGGGTTGTGTGACCCAACTCCTTTCATGACCCTAAGAAGCCTTCTGGGAGTCCACAGTCTCGGGTGAGGGTTGAAGCAGGCGGTGGGGTTGGGAAGTGGGGGCTTCCATGGCAGCATGGAATCAGGGAGCAGGCAAGGTCTGCTCTGGAAGCGGGAGGCTGTCCCCAGGGAGGGGGAGTGGACAGGGCACAAGGCCACCTAACACCCAGTCCTGTGCTCTTCCCACCACAACCTGTGGGTGCCTTTGCAGCCTGAGAAGTGTCAGGAGGAGGGCATGGCCGGCCCCAGGAAGTGGGTTGTGACAGCCACATGAACTGCAGTGGGCTTTTCTGGGCTTCCGTGTTGGGAAGGGTGCAGGGGGTGGCAGGGGAGACTTCTTGCCTGTGCGAGAGATCATTCCATGGAGTCACAGAAGGCTTCCAGGGGGAGTCAGCCACAGTCCTGGGACGGCTGAGCCCTGCTTTCTCACCTGTGATTTTATAGGCCTCCAGGCCAGTGCTGCCCTGGGAAGCTGACCAGGTGCTGATGGGCCAGGCAGCTTCTTCCATCACCTGCCCTGAGGGGACAACCCAGGCTAGCCTGACTTGCAAGGCCTTCTGTGGGCTGCCCTGGCCTCTGACTCCCTCCATGCCACGGGGCCAGTCTGTTCACTGTCAGAGCCCATGTCTTCTTGTCTCCACTGTCGAGCCTTTGTCTTGCCTATACCCCTGCCTGGAACACCTTCTCTGAAAAGACAGGGCCATGGCAGGCAGGCAGAGCAGCAGAAGCGAGGCCCAGGGCAGAAAAGAAGAGTCCCTTAAACATTCTAGACCTCCTTTCGCTTCCTTTACTGGCCCAAGCCTCTTCCGCTGCCCACCTTCTTCACCTGGAAAAGTCCTCTTTACCCTTAAGACTTAGATCAGGTATCTCTTCTTCCAAGAAGCCTTCCCTGACCAACACCACGCCTCCACTCTCCCAGCCTGGGTTAGATGCCCCTTCCCTGGGCAACAATTTTCCAGAGTGTATCTGATGCCCTTTCCTAACCTGGTGTTTAGATGGGGGCAGGAGTCCTGCACTGTTGGCTCCTGGGTGGAACGTGGTGGCCCCTG
This sequence comes from Phocoena sinus, assembly GCF_008692025.1. Taxonomy (NCBI): domain Eukaryota; kingdom Metazoa; phylum Chordata; class Mammalia; order Artiodactyla; family Phocoenidae; genus Phocoena; species Phocoena sinus. The sequence goes on along the minus strand of NC_045763.1, from coordinate 17,774,218 downwards.
GTGTCCAGTGTGACCAGGAGACAGCTCCCCGCAGACGCAAGGAGAGGCCACGTCAGATGGCAAGCAGGTGGTCTGTGCCAAGACCACAAACACAACGGGCCGGCTCTGCCTCAGAACTGAGCCAAGGGGCAGTCTCCTCAAGCTGCTGGCTGCGCCATTCAGCTGGTCCACCTGGGAGCTGGAGACCACAGGACCACTGGCCACAGTCAGGCCCAGCTCCCTGCCCTATCAGCCCTCAGCTCTCCAGGCCCACACTGGGGGTCCCGTTCACTACGAATTCCATGGTACCGGTGGTGGCGGCAGCAGCCTGGGGTAGCCCCGGCAGACACGCTGACGCTGGGAGCCGGCTCAGGAATTCCTGCTCTGATTAAGATACTGAATCTGGAACCTCAAGCATCTCGCCGCGCTGGGATAGGATGCTTCTCTGATGGGGTTAAGGTGTGTGGTGGGTGGTCCTGCTGTACCTGCATGCTGGCCGGCGCTCCCACTCCCTTCCCTGCTGGCCCTATCCTCCCCATACCCACTCCAGGTCTGCAGCCTCAGTGAACTCATCTGGGTAATGGGAGCAGTAAGCAAGGCTTACTCACAGGTATGGATATAAAGCTCCTAGCACAGGCCTGGCATGGTCAGCTTAGCCCAGGAGAGGTTAGTACCACAATTTTTTATCACCCTTCATTACCCAGAGGTGAGTGGGACTGAGAACAGCTCCCAGAGAAACCTCTGGGGTGGGGTGGGATGGGCAGCTGCACCCTGACTTCTAGCTGAGTACCTACTACTATATGTGCCAGGCACTGTGCTAGCTCATTTTCATGGGTGACGTCATTTGGTCCCCATTTCACAGATGAGGAAACTGAGGCTCAGAGAAGGGCAGTGACTCGCCTGGGGTCACCAGGGAGTTAGTGGCAGCATTGGGATTCTCAGCATCATCTAGGGCTTCCTGCTGCCTCCCATTAAAGCTCAGAAAGTCCCCCATGCTGGGCCTGGTAGGGAGCGTTAACTTGGCCTTATTTAAAGTTGCAATTATCTGTCCCATTTCCCTCTGGTTACAACTGAGCTCTCCAGGGAGGTGGGAAGACCCTGACGGAGGATGCCAAGAACAGCAACTTTCTAAGGAATCCTCCCTGAGCCTGGGACTGAATGAGCATGGAGGACATGTGGCTTCCTGTTCCTGGGCCTCTCTCCCCTTTGCCCCTGCCCCAGGGAACTGACCAGGCCAGCACGGGGGACTGCGAGGGGCTGTCCCAGGGTGGGCAGGCTCCTTGTCCTGCAGAGGCTGTGAGAGGATCACACCAAGGGCTGAGCCACAAAGACAGCACCAGATGTAGAGATGGAAAGACTGAGTCAGCCTGGGGATCGGTCTGAGATCCCATGGCAAGGCAGCAGTGTATGGGTGAGACAGATCTAGAGAAGGGCCCCTGAAAGCTCGTTGAGAGGGAGAAAGATAGAACTGGGGAAGCGCCCCGGGGATGAGCAGGGAGTAACGGTGCTCACAGGCGTGGATGTGAGGTTTTCAGTGGGCCGGTGCCTTCTGAAGGCCTTGTGGGGGACAGGATGCAACAGATGAAAAGCCTCAGAGAGGAAGGTCTGGGCCCAGCCTGTGCATCGGCCACTCAACGGCGTGGCCAGAACTGGTGCCCAGATTGTTTGGCTCCCAGTCTCCCACCTCTCACCGAGATGCAGGATTATTCAGGCATACGCACCCACTCTGCTCTCCCACACGCGGTCTTCAACACCCCTGCCCATGTCCTCTGCTCTGATTGCAGCACACTCGCTCACAGCACACCTACAGCCACAGTCGCTGCCGGGGGAACCACAGACTGGCCAGGGTGACACTGAGCAAGCAGTTCTGGTACCCGCCACCAGAGCAGGGAGCAGACGCTGGGCGGTGGGACGAGATGGGCAGGAGAGCGGGAGCCTGGTGGTGGGAGCCGGTGGTGGAACCCAGGCGTTGCTGGGTCCAAATGGCAGGGAAGCAGCATAGGCTGTAGTGTTTGCGGGGAATGCAGAGTGTACGTTCAGAAGTTAGATCTTGATTTGAACCCCACTTCCTAATCCAGGGACCTCAGGCCAGATACTTCCTTTCCTGTGACAGTTCACAGGTCCGTGAGCTGTGGAATGGGAATCACATTGGTACCTGCCTTGCAGGTGGTCGTGACAATAAATGAGATCATGCCCAGAAAGCGCTCTGTCCAGTGCATGGGCTCAGGAAAATACAGTGCTCAGTAAAATATCGTCTATCGTTAATATAACTCAAATTTCTACACAAATTGGCACAAAGCAGTCACTTAATAAGTGGAGGTTACGGACTTCCCTGGTGGCGCAGTGGTTAAGAATCCGCCTGCCAATGCACGGGACACGGGTTCGAGCCCTGGTCTGGAAAGATCCCACGTGCCGCCGAGCAAGGAGAGGCTAAGCTCGTGTGCCACAACTACTGAGCCTGCGCACCTAGAGCCCGTGCTCCACAACAAGAGAAGCCACCGCAATGAGAAGCCCGCGCACCGCAATGAAGAGTAGCCCCCGCTCACCGCAACTAGAGAAAGCCCACGTGCAGCAACAAAGACCCAACAACGAAGACTCAACACAGCCGAAAATAAATAAATAAATAAATTTATTAAAAAAAATAATAAATGGAGGTTACAATATCATTATTATCAACGTTAGCCAGGCCCCTCTGGTCGAGGCTAAGACAGATGGCAGCTTTTCCACCCGTGGTAGACAGACTAATGGTCCCTGTGAAAATGTCTACATCCTAATCTCCAGAACCTGTGAATGTTACCTTACCTAGCAAAAGGGACTGCGAATGAGATTAAACTAAGGATCTTGAGATGGGGAGATTATCCTGGATTACCCAGGTGGGCCCAATTAATCACAAGGATCCTTTTAAGAGAGGCAGGAGGGTCAGAGTAAGAGCCGAGATGTGAGGATGGGGGTGGAGGTGGCAGTGATGCACTATGAAGATGGAGGGAGGGGCTCCAAGCCAAGGAACGCAGGCAGTTTGTAGAAGCTGGAAAAGGCAAGGAAAGAGACTCTCCTAGAGCCTCTGGAGAGAGTGCAGCCTGCTCGCTCCCCACCATCTTGATTTCAGCCAGTGAAATCCATTTCAGACTTCTGACCTCCAGAACTATAACATAACCATAAATCTGTGCTGTTTTAAGCCAGCACGGTCACCTCCCGCATCCCAGCAATTGCTCCACCCTCAAGAATGCCAAATGCTCACTCCCTGCCACTGAGAAAAAGCCCAGCCCCTTGCTGAGAAAGGGCGGTGGTGGGAGATTGGGGGGTTCATGGCTGTGGTTGAGGAGAGCCCTCTCCTCTGGCATTTCCTGTCCTGCTGGCCCATGTGCCCATCTGGGAGAGGCTTGGGGCTCTGGCAGGGCAGATGCTGGGCCCAGGTAACTGGGCACCCATAGGCCCAGCAACAGTCTCTGTTCAGGATAGATGGGAGAGCAGGATGGGGGTGGGCTACTCTTGGGGATACCATCTATCTAGCGCTTACCATGTGCCAAGCTCTGCCCAGGACCCAGTCTTCCCAAAGCACTGGAACTATTATCAGTCCCATTTTGCAGATGAAAAAACTGAGGCTCAGAGCAAGTTGCCCAAAGCCGTCCAGCATGATGTGGTCTGACTTCTGCTTGCACAGGCCCAGCATGGGCAGCCCTGGCCCTCCCTGAGTGCCCTGTCCAACCCCAGGCCACTCAGATCTGACAGACCTACCGGGCAGTGGACCTCAGCTGCAGGCCGAGCTGGGAGACCTGGGGTGACCCCCCTGCTCCAGCACTCTCTGGGCCTTGGGGGTGAGAATTGGGCCCCATTGTCTGACTCACAGAGGTCTCAGCACGGTAGCTAAGGTCACAGTTGCCCTGGAGATAGCTGGACCCTTCAGAGAAGGAAGAGCCGCTCTGGGAATCACAGAACCAGCACTCCTGGATGGATGCCAGGCCTTCCTCAAGGTGAGCAGCTGCAGCTGGTGCAAAGCAAGCCCTCTCCCATCCGTATGACCTCTCTCGGGCTTCCTACAGCTCGTCATCACATCCCCATTTCCCTGAAAGTAACAATGAGGACAGTGATCATCATGGCCATTCATGGAGACTCCTCTGTGCCGGGCACAGAGCTACGAGCTTGCTGTCCTCTCACACGTCCCCAGGAGGAAACTCCTAAATCTTCCTCATTTGCAACTAGCCACGGGGCTTCAGAAGCCCACTTACACGCCACCCCTTCGGCCTGTTGAGATCTTCACTGGGCCGAGGAGATGAGCCCTCAGAGGCCCTGGCTTTTGCTCAAGGCCCAGTGAATCAATGCAGGGGTAGTGTGTGTGTGTGTGTGTGTGTGTGTGTGTGTGTGTGTGTGTGTGTGTGGCGGTGGAGGGGGGGGCAGTGAACCCAGGTCTCCAGGCCCCAGAGCCTACCTTCCTCTCGGCCACAGGGTGTCCCTCCTGTGACCTCCTCAGGAGGCAGGGGCCCCAGCTGAGGTCCCTGGGGACCTAGGTCCAGAGTCTTTCCAGTAGGATGATATATGGCTCTAGATCCATCTTCTGTGGCCTCCAATAGGACCCCAAGACCCTGGACACCAGCAGCTAGGAGCCAGGAAGCCAGAACTGGGGGACCCCAAAGACCCTTGGTGCTCTGAAGATGCTGCCTGCACCCCGGCCCCTCCCAGGAGACGTTCGCCTCAGATGACCTCCTGGTGGCATCGTTGCCAGGCTGGGAGGTGTGGGAGGGGGCAGGATGGGCGTCTCTGCCACAGCAGGCCTCAGAGCCCTGCTCGGAATCCCAATTGAGCTATTTTTAATGTGCTTCAATTTTCATTTTCTTTTATTGGAAAACACAGATGGTGACTTGCTGCCCCTCACACACACTGAGCAAGGCGCCTACAGGGACAGAGATGTGCAGTGAGCACGTGTACGCCCCTCCCACGGCCGGTGAGCTGGAGCAGCAGCCAAGCCCTGCGGCTGCTCTGAGCCTCAGTTTCCCCAGCTGTACAATGGACTGGCTGAGGTGGCCCCCAGAGCTTCTGCCAGCCCCACAGTTTATGAGGGTCTAGACCAGACCAGGGGATGCGGCTCCAACTGGACATGGCAGCAAAAGGCGTCCCACGTAAGGGGCGTCGCTGCCAGGGAAAGAGAGGTGAAGGAGAGGGAGGGCGGAAGGACAACTGTTGGCCGTGAGGGACCATCTTATTGAACACTTCAGCCACACTTTGAGGTTTTCCCACTCCCATTTTACAAATGAGGAAACGGAGGCTCAGCGGATCCTGTGCCCGGCCCGAGAGTGCAGTAGCTGGGAAGGGGTGGGGCTGGGCCACCGACCCAGGTCTGTGTGAGCACATCTCCCATTCTCTTTCTCACCTCTTTCCAAACTGCTCCTGTCTAGATGCTCTGTTATTTACTTTTCTCATTATAGAAGCAATACATGCTCATTAAAGACAATTTGGAAAATGTGGGGAAGTCAGAAGGAAATGTAAAGTATAAAACAATCATCATCTCCCCCCCATCGTCCCACCACCCCTACACAACCACTGCTAACGTCCTGGCGTGTTCTTTCAGCTCTTTGTTTTTTGCTTCGCATAATTTGCGATGCTTTTAATACCGCTTGGTGGTGGCACAGGGTAGCAGCTGGCTGTGCATTACAATGGACTCAAGTGCCTTTTAAAAACTCCAGTCCTGGCTATCCCTTCCCCCATAGGATGGAAAGAATCAGAATCTTGGGAGCGGGCTGGCAAGTGGCAGCTGGGAATCTATATTTTCAACAAGCTTTCCGGGTGACATCGAGGCAGCCAGCCTGGATCAGCCCACAGACCTGCACTTGGCAAGACCACAGGCTCCAGAGACGGTAGGAGCCACCTGGCTTGACCACAGGCTGAGCTGTGTGGCCTTGGGTGAGTGAATTTACCTCTCTGAGTTGCAGCTTCCTCATCTGGAAAAAATGGATGCTCTTTTGCAGGGTTGTGAAGAGAATGAGAGAAAAAGGCCAAAAATAGCATCTTACATTCACCTGAGACATTGCTACCCTCCCAAGGCTGTCATCATAACTGTCCCAAAGCCACTATCATAAGGGTCCTAAGGCCAATTTCCTGGGGTGCAGCTGGTACAGTGGAGAGGCCCCCAGAAGAGAGAAAAATGGACTCTAAAGTGGGGAGTGACCACCACAGACCCTCAGGTGTGCTCAGCTGGCCTGGCCTCCGTCTCATCTCCCCCAGTCCTATCGGCCCTCTGGGACAGTGGGCATGTGTGAACCACAGGCACATACTGGCGAGGCAGATTCCTGGGGGCTCAGGCTTTGGAAAGGGTAAGAAGCTGCCCCCTGAGGACAGGGGGGAGCCACCCAGAGCCAGGGAAGAGGGGCACAGGTGGGGCAGGAGGATCTTTGAGAAGCAAAACCATAATGTTTGTTGAATAAGACCCTGCCTCTGCCCGCCCCGAGCAGCCATTCCACAGTACAAGTCACTCAAGGATTGTCTCACAGGTGAAGTTCCCAATGAGACTGGTGGTCGTTTCCACCAACACTTACTGAGAACCTACTATGTGCCAGGCTTCCGGGATGAATCTCCTGCCTTTCCCCTCCCAGCTTCTGCCTGCCCCGCCTACTCCATACACCAGCCACTCCTGTCCTTACAAACCAGGCCCCCACTGCCAGGCCCAGAACTGACCTCAGCCCAAAGCCTCCCCCAGCCCACCCTACCTGCCAAAATTCTGCTCAGCCTTCAGGGCCTGGCTCAAAGGTCACCTCCTGGGCTCCCTCAGTCCCCCTTTCTGTGTGTCCCCCCCCCCCACTCCACCCACACTGAGATATAACTGTTTCTGAGTGCCCCACCTCCACCAAACTATGGGGTCTAGGAGGGCAGGGCTGGGTCAGATTACGCTCTGTCTGAATAAGCCAAGCATGAATGTCTTTAAGCCTCAGTTTTCCTAGCTGTAAAATGGGATAGTCGTGTCACCTGTCTCACCTGCCTCAAAGGTTTGGCATCTCTAGCAAATTAGAGGATGTGGCTGCATTTTGAAAACTGTAAAGTCCATAAGCCTTTGGCTGCTGGGGAGAGAGAGTGTTGCATGGGTGGGATTTGGGGCAGGTCCTTGAGGCCCCCTTCCTACACACAGCCCCAGGCCTGCTGTCAGCTGGGCCCAAAGTCACCTCTGCAGGCTTCGGGCTGCAGGAGCCATCAGCCTAGTGTGGCTTGGTGAGGGGGCCCCTCCAGAGGGTACAGCTGTCACCAAGGAAGGTGAACTGCTAATCCCCCCTTGTGAGAACAACACTCCTCACACCCCCTCTCAAGTGTGTCACAGAACACACTGCAGGGGTGGGGGTGGGGGCACTGCTTTGAATCCTCTGCCCAAAGGCTCAGGGACACATAGAAGGGTAACCGAGACAGAGACATGGAGGGTGTGACTGGTGTGGCCATGGTGGCCCCATGGGCCAAGGTTCCTTGAAGATGACAGCACAGTGCTTCAAAGTTTGCACGTCACTTTCTCCTTCATCGTCTCATGCTTTTCTTACAACAGTCCTGCAACGTGGGCATTCATCCATTCATCAGGCCTTCACTGAGCCCGTGCTATATGCTGTCTGTGGCCTCACGCTAGAGGAAGGACCTCCAGCCCCCAGGGCAATGCAGATAATGAGGGGGGTGGGGACAGGAAGGACAATGAGCAGACAGACCACCATTAACTGCAATAAAGGGTAACAGGTACCACAACCAAGGGGGGCGGGGCGCACCAGGGACACACAGCAAACAGGCAAGCGTCAGTGTCATCTCACAGGTGACATAACTGTGGTTCAGTGAGGCCGAGGGTTTTGCTCAAGGTCCGTGGTGATTAGTGGCTGTGCTGTGCCCTTCAGGATGCCTTGTGGCAGGTGAGGAAGTGAGCCAGGCAAAGAACCTGGGGAAAAAATGTCCCACACAGAAGAGCGAGCCCGTGCAAAAGCCCTGAGGAGGGAGCATTCATTGTCTGATTCCATTTCCTGGTGTGTTTATTAGCCAACTAGTGGATGGGCACCATCCTGTCCTGCTTTGTGGATGTCCCTGAGCCCCACTCGGGAGGCAGTGCCCATGCAAAGGAGTACCAGCTGCCCCTGGACACCCAGACCTGGGGGTCCTCAATCCAAGGGCTGCCTGGTGCCCTTACGAGGGGCCGCCGTCTCCCTGCCCTTGTCCAGCCGCCTAGGAAGCCCCCTCCTAGGAGAAATCATCTCCCCTCCGTGTTGCTTCACACAATCCTCCCTGACCCTCTGCCTTACCAGGCTGGGGTCCTGGACATCAAGCTCTCGGGGGCCATCCCCCAGCTTTTGGGATCCCCATACCTTAAATATAATAGCTTACACATAGTGAGCACTGTCTGGTTTTTAATAACACTAAGATCACCATTACACAGATGAGAAAACTCAGGCTCAGCTTTCTTTCCCAGCTAGTCAAATCTTAACATACTTCAAGGGCCACTGCCTTTGGGACACCCTCCGTGACTGGCCCAACTCACCTCCATGCTCCCTAGAGCATGTCTTCATGTGGGTCAGCACGGTCTCCCCACTGAAGCTGGGGTCTCCGGAGGCGGGGGGGGGGAGGGGCAGGGCTCTCAGCAGAGAGAGAATGACCCAAGCTCTGAGCGCCCTCAGGCCCTGGCAACGAGCATGGAAAAGCCCATCCCCCACCCACCAGCATGGAGAAGACCCTCCCTTCTCTCCCTGACATCGCCCCCTTGCCATTACTCTGAATTTTAAAAACACAGTTTTTAAGTGGGAAAAAACAAAAAAAAAGGTATATGCTTATTATAAGACAGTGAAACATCGTAGAAGAGTAGAAAGTGAAAAGTCACATAGCTCTTTCTCCGGAGGCAGTCCCAATTAGATATCACTTAGACGTTTCACTGTGCGTAAAATGTACACAGAGAGGCATAAATGCATATATATGCCTGTGAAAGTCACAAACGGAATCATACTGTTTATAACCTACATACTGTTTATAACCTACTCTTGACGTTTCAAAGACATCTTCCGACCTGGTACAGAAGCTGCCGGCGCATTCTTTCTCCTGGCGGCTTGGGAATTGAGTTGGGACAGCCTCTTCACGTCGAAGGTTCTCGTTCGTGGCCTCTCTCTACTCCCCCGCCCCGGGGTGTCTGCGATGGGAAACTGAGGCAGCAGGTGCCAGCGCCCGGCCCGGCCCGGCCCAGGGCAGGCTCTCAGCAACGGTGACGGAGTGACGGGGTGGAAGTGGGGTCAGAGCACGTCCGAGGCTGGAGAACATCCATCCTCCCCTCTCCCTCCAGGCCTGTCTCGTGTGCTGCCACCCCCTCCTGCTTCCCCTACACCTCATAAATCTGCAGGCGGCCGGGACGCCCTTCGGAGGCTCCCAGATAAAGCCAAAAACTGGCAAAGGGAAGGAGTTTTGGGTCTCTGGGGCCCAGTCAGCATCTCAGGCTCTGGGTCCTGATCCGGCTGGACCTTCTCCGGGGTCCCGGGGGTCCATCTGACTGAGGGGCCCCGTGCGTGTCTCCAGGACCTTTCCCGTCCTGCCGCTGGGCTGAGCTTCCTGCCTCTTCTCCGGACCCTTCTGCTGTCCATCCATCCTGAAACCGCAGCTGTGCAGACCCTTCCCAAACACCCCTTTTATCATGTCACTCCCTGCCTGTGGCCTGCTGGTGGCTCCCCAGTGCCTGTGGGAGAGAGTGCAACCTTCTTCCCCCAGAATTCCTGAGCCAGCCCTGCCGTCCCTTCCAGCCTGTCTCCCATCCCCACCCTGGAGCCCTCTGCTGCGCTGGTTCAGCTCTTCTTACTGCATGTCCGCACCCCACCCCCGCACTTTGCCTAAGTCCATGCAGTGAATATCCAGGTATCCAGACAGAACGTGGGCTGCAGCCCCACAGAGGTGTGACCCCAGGCATCACTTATGCTCTCGGAGCCCTAACTGCTCACCTGACAAAGAACTACTGAGACCTTCCTAGAGCTGTCCTGAGGACTGCGTAGAATGAACTATGCAAACTGCAGGCACAGTGCTTGGCCCTTCAGAAGTACTAAAGAAATGTTAGTCTCCTTCCTTCCTTTCTTCTCATGCCTAATAATAACAATAATAATATCAGCAAACACACGCAGTGCTGTGCCAGGACAGCTGGAAGCATTGACATGGATCGCCTTATTTAATCTTCTTAACACTCTTATGAGATAGGCACTCTATTATTCCCCCCTCTCCCCCCATTCTACAGATGAGGAAACGGAGGCACAGAGCAGAGAAGTAATTGTCCAAGGTCACGGGACCAGTCAGGGGCAGAAGGAAGATTTGAACCCAATGCATCTAGCTTTCCCAGGAAGCCCTCTCAAAGCCAGAGAGGTAGCTCTCCTCTCTGTCCTGTGTCATTCCTCTAATAACAAGAATTCAGAGATTCACCCTGCGGGCACTGGGCGGCTTGGAGAGGAGGGGAGACCATTGGGACAGATGGGCCTTTCTGAGGCTCTGGTTCTTTCCACAGTCCATAGCTTGGCTGAAGGTAGCCTCCTGCCCATTCAATTTTGGGGGTCCCCTCTCCTGTATCCATCTAAAAATATTTCCTGGTCTTTGCTTTTAAAAAACTGTAAGGGTGGGCTTCCCTGGTGGCACAGTGGCTGAGAGTCCGCCTGCCGATGCAGGGGACACGGGTTCGTGCCCCGGTCCGGGAAGATCCCACATGCCGTGGAGCGGCTGGGCCCGTGAGCCGTGCGCGTCTGGAGCCTGTGCTCCGCAACGGGAGAGGCCACAACAGTGAGAGGCCCGCGTACCGCAAAAAAAAAAAAAAATGTAAGGGTGAGTGAAAATGAATTTGGGGAAGGCAGGTCAGTGCAGCGAAAGGAGAACCAAGCTTTCTAGCACCCACGTGCCTTGGACAAGTCCCTTTCTCTTCTTGGAAACTGTTCTCTCATGGGGGCGAGTCTGAGAGGAGTTAGTGGGACCTGATGCTGAATCCTAGAACGTTGTACATCGAGAATGTCTCCGTCTTTTCAGCTCTCTTCAATCCCTTGATCCCTCAAAGAGAAAGTCTCCACTGGGGGCTGCTGAGACTTCAACACCTCTCTGAAATGCACCGGTCTTTTTAACAGAGAATGGCAAGCGGGCCTCAGCTCAGGGTCTGTGCAGAGCTGCCCCTGGGGCTCACGATCCTCGCCTCACCCGCTGGCCCTGCCGCTTCCACCCTAGTGTCTGCGGGGCCCTCTTCCTCTCGCAAACAGCAAACAGGGATGTGCAAGGAAATACCTCCCCAGGAGTAACGTTGACCGGTGAGGGCGGTGGCAATGCTGAGGTCAATCTCCCGAGCCCCCACACCAGGTCCTGGTGAGACCGAGTCCCAGCTGCCCACAGCTGTGACAGCCCCGAAACTCGCCCTTGCCTCCTTTTTGCCTGCTTCCTTGTGCCCCTCTGGTCCCCTAAAACCCATCTCAGGCTCGCCTCCCTTCTGCGGGAGCCCAGCTAACAGAGCAAGCATCAGGCTCGAGCTGGACCATAATCACCCCGTCCTGTTTCTGCTGTATTTATAGTTACAGTTACCTTCTGTTTGTGTCAGTAGATATTGGTGTTTCATTTATGGCAGGGATATGGGCTTTCCTTCTTAATACATTCACTCCAGTAAGTAGAAAAGTGAGTCATTTCAAGAACAGCGAGAACATGGCTCGAGACGGCAGAAATTGGGACCGACAACTGGGAACCACAGGACAAAAGGTTTCTGAGCTCCTTCAAGCCTGAACACTCTGGTTTGGTTTAGGGACCTTTCTGGTCTCTTTGTGGGTTGAAAGAGCTTCCTAGCTGCCCCATCTCTATCCTGGAGTGGATACCCCTTGAGGAGCCCATAGATGCCCTGGCACGCAGAGCACTCAGGCCCAGGACTTGGGGTCCCGCAGCAGCCCGGAACCCCTAGGGGCCCGGTGCCCACCCTAATCCACGCCTTAGGCCCATGTAAGAATGAAGCCAGGGTTGGGGAGCAGGCCCTAAGTCTTTCCCCTCGGCCCCCCAATCCCGGCACCCTCCGGGCTTGAGGTAGAGGTTTCGGGAAGGCCCCCTCACCACATCTGGAGCTCATTACTCCGCGAAGCTGGAGAGGCTGAGGATATAAATGGGTCCAGCAAGGGTTTAGATAAATACAGGGATGATAGATCCGCGCCGGGTTATTGAGAGGAAGTGAAAGGATGTTCGGGGAAGATCCTTAACCTTGTCAAGCTCCCCGACAAACTGTCCCCAGGGGGCCCGTCTACTCAGCAGCCTCATCTCCTGCCTCTCCCCCCCCACACAGGCAGAGCGTGGCCCCTCTCAGGACGCCGAGCTCTCGCCTGTGCTGATTCCTCTGCCTGATGTGTCCTCTCCTTCCCCTGCACCCGGCGTAGGGAAGCCTTCCCTGACCACCCAGGCTGGGCGTGGTACCTGGGCCTCCTCCACCGGGATGGGGACTGACCAGCTGACCTGGATGTCTGCCGAACCTGCCCGACTCGGCCGGAGAGCCTGGTGGGAGGGCCCTGTGTGTAGTAATTATATGACAACAAGGACAGCGACTATCACGTGTCCACCATGGGCCAGGATGTGTGCCAAGCATTCCACATACATCGACTCGTCTAATCCCCATGACAACCTGGAGAGGCAGGTCCTATGATCACTCCCATTTTACAGACGAGGAGCCTGAGGCTCAGAGACATAAAGCGACTTGTCCAGGGTCACACAGCCAGGATGCAAACCCAGGGCTGCCCCACATTGGAGCTCATGCAATCTCCTCCATACCTAGTAGCGAGCAAAAAATGATTGTTGTCTGGAAGAATGAAGGGGATCCAGCTCCTCCAGGCCCCTTTCAGAGGCTCTTACTATAAAGGGGATTTTATTTCCCGTGTATGTCCTGTCTACATGGTAGGCGTGTCACACAGCGATTTTCCTGTCTACACAAGGAATAAAGACAGTCATAAATAACATCTGTAGAGTGCCTCAGACATTACTGAGAACATCCATTACATTTAAGTCTCACGTTAACCCTGCGTGGTAGGTTTCATTTGACAGATGAGGAAACTGAGGCCGAGAGAGGAGAAACGACCCACCCAAGGCCACGGGAGCCAGCGGTCTGCCAGGGTCTAAAGCCTGGGAGTGGGGCCACGGCCCACAGGGTGGAATTCCAGACCAGCACCTGATTTTGGAAGAAGCTGGTGCCCCACTTGGGGGTCTCGGTTTTCTCATCTCTATGATGGGGACGATAACCCCAACTCATTCTCTTCAATGGGGCCTTATTCCCTCCAGGACAAAGAGGTAGCCCTGCAGCTTGGCGACTCCAAAAGGAGTTGAGCGGTGACATCTGCTCCTGCCTTCCTGAGCAGAAGACACAACACCCCTCATGCATCCTTCAGCCAATGTCCTTGATCTCGTTTGGCCTTGCTTTACATATGGGGACAGCAAAGCTCAGAGGAGCTAAGCATCCTGCTAGAGGTGCGTATGTGGCAGAGCCAGGATTTGAGCCCAGGTCAGCTCACGTCTCTGCAAGGCAGAGGTGTGGAACCTTCTGAAAAGGTATGAAGGTGACGAGCAGGATGAGGACAGCTCCCTGCCCAGGCTGCAATGAGAGCTGGGAGAGAAGGTAGAGAATGTAACGGGAGTCAGCTCAGCCATGGCCTAAATGCTGATGTGGGCTTGGGCCTCAGGGTGAGGGCCTACCTGTGCCGGGAACAGCAGAGATAATGGGGATCCTGTTACAGCACCAGGCACCTCTGGGCAGGTGAGCACACCTCAGGACTCCTGCCGTCTGGTGCCCATCAGCCCTGAGTGCAGGAAGGAGATGGGTCTGGGCTGCAGGTGACAGCTCAGCCCCAACTGCCAAGGCAGCTTACAGACTCACTTGCTGTGTGACGCTGGGCAGGTCCCATCCTTCTCCGGGCTTCACCTTTCTATCTGGCGTATAAAGAGCTTAGACTGGACCAGAAACTCTCAAACTTCCATTATTCTTAAAGTATTTTTAGGACTTTGGCTGTATGCATGTAACCACTTGAACTGCACTTCACTTTTAAACTGACTCACCTATTTTTACTGAAATAAATTCATTAGTAAAGGAAAAATCAAGCTGCTACTGTAACTAGAAGAAAGCCAGCTCCGATTCCTGTACCAGAAGTAGTCTGGCAAGGTGGTTAGACACACAGGCTGTGGAGCCAGCTGCCTGGGTTCATAATCCTTGTTCTGAAACTGTGTGACCTCCGGCAAGTTACTTAACCTCTCTGTGCCTCAGCTTACTCATCAGTAAGATGAAGATAATAATGGTGCCTATCTCATAAAGTTATTATGCGGATGAAAGAAGTTCATATTTGCAAAGCACTGGCACTCCGTAAGTGCTATGTATGTGTTTGTTAAATAAAAATACATAAGCAAACTATGCACAATGAAAGTGAGATGGTGCCCTGGCATTCCAGCTCCCTAGTCGGGGCTAAGCCTGAGGCTTGCTTTTTCCTATTGAAAAGGGAGATTAGGGGCTGTCAGAAAGGTGTTAGAGACATGTTGGCAGGAAACAGAGACTTTCACTGTGAGTAATCAGCAGGCGTGGAGGAGAAGGGAAGGGAACCTTCTTACTGTATGATTCAGTGTTATTTAATGTCATTTCTGTGCTCCTCCCAGAGTCTGCTCTGTCGGACACCCCGGTAAATACGGGACTAAAGCACGTCCGAAAGTCTGGCTCTGATGACCTTGGACTCCCGGAAGAGAGTGGAGCTCTGATGCCATGGAAGGGTCGGTCCACGGCACCCCTTCTGCCCTCGTCCTTGTGTTCTCCTGCCCCTTACCTGCTGAGAACCCTCCTACTGCTTCAGCCACCACCTGGCCTGGATTTGCTTGGTTGGCTCCAATTTAAACTATCCCACTCCATTTCTTTGTATAGGGAAGTGGTAAACGGTCAACGTTAAGAGTCAGGACTCTGAACTTTAAATTCCATTTCTGACCTGCCTTGTGCAACTCACATCCCTGCTCTGTTCCATTTCTTCATCTGCCAAATGAGGAGAAAACTACCTACCGTGGGTGGGGGTGGGTCAACATGATAATTCAGGTTAAGGGCTTAGCACAGCTCTGGGCACATAGCTAGCACTTAATAAAGGATAGTTGTTGTTATAAATAACTTCAAATTTTGAGGGAAAGTCCTCTGTCAAACCATGTGTCTTGCTTACAGTAATTAGAGCACTTCATGCATTCTCGCCTTATTCCATCCTTCTGCCTGTCTTTCTTGGGGTTCATGAGGGCAGGGACCCACAGACTCCGGTCAGTACCCTCAGCCCGCAGTGCAGGGCTGGAGCCCCATGGAGGCCCAGCTGAAAAAGTGTTTGTTGAATGAATGAATGAATGCAGAAATGGCTCAAGGGGACCTAAGCCACCTGAGACAGGGAGGAGGTAGTTTCCCTTCCCCTCTCCATCTGGGGCCCCAAACCCTCAGCTTCCTCTCCCCTTCCCTCCAAGAGGAACCAGGAGGGACAACTTTCCTCAGTGGGAGTTGATGCCAGCCTGGATCTGTGACGTCAGACAACCAAAAAACACCTTCTGTGGTTACCCGTGGAATTGATTGAACACCTTGTATCCCTCTGTTCACTACCAGGTCTCTGCTGGATGTCTAAGATGTGCCCAGCCCTGGGCTAGGCAGTGTGAGGGAGGAAGATTCCAAAGAAAACACACATGTCCAGTCCCTGCACTCCATTCCTTTTCTCTAGGGTACCAGTATATGCTGATATCCAGCAAAGTCAGAGGTACAAAGGAATGGGACACGCCCTGAAGGCAGGAGCTCACAGGCAAGAGGCTCCATGACATGTGTAGCCTACCCTGGTTTTCATAAAATACTATATACTCTGCTATTTCCAGAAAGAATTGGAGGGAAGTTTATAATTTAAAATATATATGACATTTGAATCACATTTATGTAAAAAGAGCATCCAGAAAGCCATCAGAGGTGAGGGAAAGAGAACCGTCCCATGAATCTGGGATAAGATAATGACTGTAATCAGGAAGCCACGTTTGCTTTGAGCTTCCCAGCAGCCTAAGTGAGAAAGGAAGCAGGTTGAGAGGGGAAGATGAAGGAACAGAAGAGGGGGCAAAACTTACTGAGTGCTTACTCTGGGCCAGGCATTAAAGTTTTATGTATGGAAACACACTGAACGTTCATAGTAAGTAACCCAGTGAAATACGTAAGATTATCTGCCCTGTTTTACACATGAGGGAACTGAGACACGAGAGGAAAAGTCTCTTGCTCAAGTGGCCAGCGAACAGTGGAGCCAGGAGTCACACCAGCACTTAGCCACCGTGCCATTCTGCCAGGCCCTTTATGCGTGCTTTCTCGTTGGCTTTGCACAGCTCTACCACGTGGAATTATTACCTTCATTTGCCAAGTGACATAAAAGAGGCACAGAGAGGTGGAGTGACTTGCCCAGAGTTACACAGCGCATCTGTAGCAGACAGGGGCCTGCCCAACCTCCCTGTGCTTCCCCTCTGGCAGACGGGTTCAGCTCCACAGCACATTCCACTGACAAAAGGAAGCAAAGAGTTCATTCCGGGGGGACAAGACAGGCCACACCGAGTCCCCTGAAAGCAGGGGAATCCTGACGGCTCACCTGCCCACTCTGCCACAGGCCGCCCCTGCTGGCAGAGGTCCCCGATGACTGGGGGTCTAGCAATGCCAGCTCACAAGCCACATGCCACTCTGTGGTGTTTGCTCTGTTCCCAAGTGGGTGAGTCACTCAGAGCCCCCACCCCTTGGCTGGGCCTGCGTGAAGGTGTGGACAGATGGGATTTGCAGGATCCCAAGCCCCTCTCGCTTTGCCCTGCCAGGATAACAAAGAGTTCCTGGAAGAGTCTGGTTGGTCCAGAGTCAACAGACCTGATCTTGGGCAACTCACTTCATCAGCAGGGGGGCAATGTCAAGGACTAAATAATATCACGCAATAAAAGCTTTTAGCGCAGTGTCCGGCGCATAGAACGTGCTTAATAAACTAGGCATTACTAATACAATTAACCTGGCCTGGGCCTATCTGTGGGCCACAGCCACTCTGACCAGGATGGACAGACGCGAGCCTGCCTTACGGGGGCTCCGGCCCAGTGACTGAGGTCATAGCAAAAAGGCAGTTCTGCCTGATCCACTGCTCCACCTGGGTTCCTGGTGTGCGGTAGCTGGTGCAGAAACCCAAGCTGCAATCCCAGCCCTACCTCTAATGGCTGTGTGAGCTGGGGCCAGCCAGTCCTCCTCTCTGGGCCTCAGTTTCCCCTTTCATAAGAGGCTTGAACTGAGGAGCTTGCCCACTCTGACCACGTGTCACTTCATCCTTTATTTCATCTGACTTGGCAACGCCCCCTAGGAAGGACGCAGGGCTGGTCCTAACCCCTTTCCAGAAATGAGGAAAGCAAGGCTGAGGAGGGAAGGGCTTTACACCCGGAGGCTGTTGTAGATCAGAAGGACGCAGTGGGAAGCATGTGGACTCGGCCTCAGACAGAGCTGGGTCTGGATCCCAGCTCCTCCGCTCCCAGCTGTAAGAGCATGAAGAAAACACTTAACACCTTCCTGACCTGCTTTCTCCATCTTGAAAGGTGGGAGCAGACCCCTGCAGGAGGCGCCAGGATCAGGAGTGCGGCCGGAGGGCCTAGCGCGGACCGTGGCCCATGGTAGGTGGTCAACCAGGTCGTTTTGCTATTCTTCACAAAAGGCCAATTTCATCATCTCATCTTCCCCCTGCAGAAAACTCTGGAAGGGCGGGCTTCCTGTTGCTCCAAGTATGAGGCGATACAGGGTGGGGCTTGACCCACAGGCCTTTCTGGCCTCAGCCACCCCTCTCCCTCCCCACCTCTCAGTCCCAGCCACTCTATGTCTTTTCAGCCACCAGGAGTCCACACTCCTGCTGGGTCTTTGCTCTCGCTGTTCCCTCTGCTTGGTGCACCCTCCCTTCTCTTTGAGCCAGGTCAGCTCCCAACTCACTTTTCAGGCTATACTGTGTGTCATTTCCTCCAGGAAGCCTTCCCTGGCCTCCTTACCAGATCCAATCCTCCCTTACAACTTCTGCTGGAGTAGCTGTCTAAGATGCGGTGGTCCCATGTCTATGACGCTCTTTGATGACTGTCTGCCCTGCCACCAGGCTCTAAGTTCCTTGAGGGCAGGCATCTTGCACGGTCTTCCCATGGCTATACCCTGGCCCCTGGCTCAGCCCACAGCAGGCACTTGGTCATTGCTAGATTTTGAGCAGAGCGGATGATTACAGGATTAGAGGTCTCTCTCACCAAGCCTTGGTAACATACAGAGAAGTTAAACTGACCCTGCTCTGTCCCCACTTTGCAGG
Organism: Phocoena sinus; assembly: GCF_008692025.1. Lineage (NCBI taxonomy): Eukaryota > Metazoa > Chordata > Mammalia > Artiodactyla > Phocoenidae > Phocoena > Phocoena sinus. Next base: position 17,755,955 of record NC_045763.1, on the reverse strand, counting down.
CTGCTTGCAGGGGTATAGAAGAGGAGACATGCTTTGGAAGATAAGCTGGAGATTGTCACAGAAACCAGACGAGTGCCAGCTAGACACCCCAGTCACATCCGTGCGCGCAGACACCAGGCTCCTCCTATGCTCACAGCTGCTGACCCGTCTGAGACCCTGCCTGGGCCCCACTGGACAACATCAACAGAGGCCCCCACTGCACAGCCCCCGATGTCTGCCAGGCGCTGCACAGGCTGTAGTTACTCATTAAATTCTCACAACCCCATGATGTGGGGATTGTCACCCTCTTCTAGAGATGAAGGAAACTGAGGCTCAGAGAGGTGAAGTCAGTCATTCAAGGCCACACTATTACAAAGTGGACGGGGGTGTGGCTTGGATTCTTGACTTTTAAACTGAACTGTGATGTATATACCGTAAAGTGGACAGAATCGTCAATGTTCAGCTCGATGAATTTCTCAGCTGGATGTACCCAAGTAACTACCACCCAGAAAGTTCCTCGTGTCCTTCCCTCATCACGAACCCCCTTCACCACATGCAATCACTATCCTGATTTCCATCACCACTGACGAGTTCTGCCTGGTTCTGAAGTTTTGAAAGGGAACCATTCAGTATGTACTCGCTGGTGCCCAGCCTCTTTTACTCAGCGTCATGATTTTGAGACTGACCCCTTGTGCTTCATGTTATCAGCAGTTCGTGCTTTTTTTTACTGCAGTGTGGTATTCCACGGTGTGAATCCACCACAGTGTATGTGCCTGGTCTTTGTTGATGGGCACCTGGGCCTTTTCCAGTTCGGGAATATTGAAAGCAGAGCTTCTATAAACGTTCTAGTCTGGGAACAGCCTTGATGAACATGGGTACTCGCTTCATTTAAGTACATATTTAACAGGGAGTGGAACTGCTGGGCCATGGGATAGGCATATGTTTAGCTGTAGCAGAAACTGCAAAACTGTTTTCCAAAGGGGTTATGTGACTGCTTTTGTTCACATCACTGCCCCAGTCTTTTCTTAGGGAAATCATGACGTGGGGTGATTTTAATATTTTGGATAGAGGTGACTTATTGTGTTAATAATGAAATGGGATTTGATTCTTTTTAATACTACTGGGTGATTTCTATTAGAAACAGATTCACAAATCAATTATAAGCCCTTTGTCAGACCTCCTATGGGCAATCTGGGGGTTCAGATAAATGTGGCTCCGTTAATAACTGACCCGGACTCCAGGCTCCCAGTCCAGAAACAGATGTAATTACCATTTGTGGAGGTGTAGGAAGAGGCCTACTACGTGCCAGGCACAGTACTCAGAGCTTTTTTTTTTTCCATCTCCTTTAATCCTCCCAAATGTAGTGTGAAGCAGTCATGACTATCCCATTTTACAGAAGAGGAAACTGAGGCTCAGAGGGGAAGGCGCTTTGGCCTGGGTCTCACAGGAAGTAAGTGTACGGAAAGAGTGGTCTCCTGGTATTGGAGGTCAGTAGCCTATCAGGGCAGAGGGATGGGTTAGTGAGCTGTGGGTCATGTGACCATTAATAGCCAATGCACCCCCCAAAGTATGATGCCTAGCACAGGGTCCGTGCTCAATCAAGGCTTGTTGGCAACTGAACAGCCAAGTGAGTGTAGCTAAAGTCAAAGCAGGAATGGAACAAGAACCACCCGCCCCGCCCCCGGGAGGACTCTATGCTTTCACTGCCAAGGGTGCGGGTTCAATCCCTGGCTGGGGAACTAAGATCTCACAAGCCATGTAGCGCAGCCAGAAAAAAAAAAAAAAAAAAAAAAAGAACAAGGACTCTGGGGCAAACCTGGGGGCTGATCCTCTCTGCCCCGGAAAGACAACCTCAAAGCACTTGGAAGAGAGAGTCAATAAACCCCACTCCCCTTCAGATCTGAGTGAGGCCCAGGGGCTGGGCACAGCATGTGGAGCTCCAGCTCCCAGCGTCACTTCCCCGACCCTTTCCACCAACATTCCCTCCATTACTCCTGACCTGTCCTATGCCCACCCTGAATGCAGAAACGTTGTCTGACTCCAGCCTGTCTCCTGGGCATCCTCCTAGATCAGCTGGGCAGCCTCGATGTCAGCGACTCTGTGACTTGCCCACACCACGAGCTGAGCTCTTGTTGCAAGACCATTATGGCTCCTGGGCTCTCACGAGCCTTCAGGAGGATGATGTGCACGGACCCCAGAAGGAGGGGCCCCGGGTCTGGCCCTGGCCTGACCCCTGCCCTCCCACTCACCTGGAGGCTTTGGGCAAGTCCTTCTCTCTGATCCTCAGTTTGCCTACCTGTGATAGGACGAGTTTACAAGGAAAATAAAATGTTCAGAGAAGGTGTGGGATGGTGATGGTGTGCGTGGGCCTTGAAGGCCCAGACTAGGTTTGAATCCGAAGCCTACCTCTCCCCCCTGTCCCCCACAAAGTGGGGCAGGTGCCTCAACCAACAAAGAGCTTCAGGGAGAAAAACGGAGCCCACCTGAGATGGGCGTGGAAGGCGTGGTACGTTTTAAGCTCTCATGCAGGTTAACCATTCTTGTTTCTCCTGTAGTTACTGTTACTACCCTGAGCCACAGAGGGACGTGAGAAATTGATTGGGTTTTCTTGCTGGGAAGAAAACCAGGCTCTCAGAGCGAATACATCCTGCCTTCCCTGAGGCTTTTAGATTTAATTCTAAATCTCCAAAACGGAGGACCAGATGGGCCACACAGTCCATTCACCTACTCAACAAGTATTCAGGTGCCTACTATGCGCCAGGAGTTATTCTAAGTGTCAGGCAAGGAGCGCCTCACGTGTAACTATGGTATCTGCAGGGGTGGGGGCGGGGGCGGGGTGCAGAGAGGGAATCCCCTTATCTCCCAAGGAGAGACAAGCCGGCTTGGGATTTAGATAAGAGGGAGACTGGGGTGCGCGGGCTGGGGGGAGAGCAGCCAGGTGTCAGGAGGGAGGGAAAGCAGACGGCTCCAGGAACGCGGTTTTAAGGGGTTTTACTTAGAAGGAGGATAAAGTGGAGGGGACGTCGAGGTGTCAGGTTAGGAAGACAAGTCCCAGCGGGCCCAGGGTAAGAGAGGAGATGTCTCCCAAGGCTGCCGCTGGAGGAAGATCCCCAGGAGGCATTAGATGGAGTAACAGGATGGCGCGGAGAGGGGGGTCTCCCAAGCCAGAGCCAGCCCCACTGGCCACCTTTAGCCGGCACCCCGTGGTCCACGGAGCACCCTCCTCATCACTGTAGCCAGGCCACTGTTGCTGAGCAGGAGGCCCATGGAGGATGGGACTGCCCCCTCCCCCCGCTGGGGGTGGGGGTGGGGGCATGGGGAGCAGAGCTGGGGGCAAAGCAGCTGGGTGCACAACTGGGGAAGGCTTGGCCACGGCGGGGACGGCTCACACTTGACCCAGCGCCAAGTTAAGAGCTTTGCACGAACCACCCCACAATGGGGGGAGGAAAGTTTTGTTCTGTGCTTCATCTTACTGATGAGGAAAATGAGGCTCAGAGAGCCGCAGGAACAGTCTCAGGCCACACAGCAGCAAGGGCAGAGGAGCCAGCAGAGTGCTGCCTGCTCTTGACAGAGGGCTTCCTGGGTAAGAAGTGGGGGGGGGGTCTCCGGACGAGAGTGGAGGGGTGAGGAAGGGCGCTCCAGGCCGGGGAACAGCAGGCGGTAAGAAGAAGCAGGGTGAGTGCAAGGAACAGCAAGATATTGAGTGTGGAAGACACAGGCTGTGGTGAGAGCAGTGGGTCTCAGCTGGGCACCGTGCCCCCAAGTGGGCATCTAGAAACGTGTAGAGGCGGTTTTGGTTGTTTTAATGACAACAGAGACTCACAGTGCCACCGGAAACCCGCTAGACTGGACCATGGGTCCAACCATCTGAGAACTGTGGAGGCACAACGACCATGGGGGAGAGGGATGCTGCTGGCATTTCATGTGCTGGAGACCGGGGTGCTAAATGTACCGCAGTGGGCAGGAGAGTCCCACAAAAAGAAGAATTATCCTGAGAAAAATATGGAGAGAAACCTTGTTTAAAAAAATAAAGGTAGATTAGACTAATCATGACACCCACCCCCAAAAGAACCATACATATTCCAGTGACCCTAGTTGAAGGGAATTCCAATGAGGCCAGATGATTGGGGACATCACCCAGATGGAAAGGACCTGGCTACACTGGTACCACTGAAAAAGATCTCAGGGTCACTGGGGACCACAGGCTGAGTACAAGGAAGCAACAAGAGGCTCAGGCAAATCATTTGGGCCTGAAGCTTCAAAAACAGGGTTTATTTAGATAATCCCTCCCCAGGCCTCCCTGCCTCAGCGCCTGGTTTCTCTTAGGATTTATTTTGTGAAAATGTTTCTCTCAACAAGTAAGTTATCCTACCCTGAGACGGCGAGGGAATTCTTCCCTGCGTTCAAAACCACAAAGCCTGGGCAGCCCTTCTGCGGCCCGACACGACGTTCAGCAGTGTCAGGTTATGAATCACTCATCAAACCCGAGTCCGATTCCCGGCCAGGCTGGACGCGGGGGGGAGGGGGGCCCGCGTTCCTCTCCGAGCTCTGGGCGCTGGGCTGCTGTGCCAGGTGGGCTCGGACCAGTTTCTCCTGACTCTGCCTCAAGGGTCCTCGATATGTGACACTCGAAATGCCCCGACTAGGTTACGTCCGATCGACCGCGTTCCTCGAGGCCTCGGAATAAGCAGCTGGGCTAGGGCCGCTCAGCCCACTTCAGAAAGGAGGCTCTGGGAGGGGTGATGTGGTGGAAAGGAAAACGTGGCAGCTAAGACAAGCAGCTCTAGGGGCCGGCTCCAAAACTCTGAGCATACCTCAGTATGCCAGCCAAGACCCCCGAGCGTCCCGGCTCACTGCCGATGCCCCCGTGGCACTCTCCCCAGCCTGTCGAACGGCAGGACCTCGAGGCCGTAGGTCCAACCTTTCCAGGACTGCGGGGGCACCTCAGCCCTAGGGCTTCCTCCATCACAGCTTGAGAACACCTCTCCTCCTCTCTCCCAACCTCAAGTCTCTTCTCCCTTGGAAACCTCTACGGCAGAGCGCTGGCACACAGGAGGCCCTCAATAGACATTTATTGAATGCTGGGAATGGATAAATGATCAGAATGACTCATAATAGTATATGCACTCCATAAATGGCTACTGAATGAATAAACGAGTGGATGGATGGGGGCAGCGTGGTCCTAGAACAGCAAAGCACAAGGAACTCGCACGGAGATTTGAATCCTGGCTCTGCCACTTACTAGCTGGGTGACTTCAGGGAAATTCCTTAGCTTTTGGGAGCCCGTGGTTTTCTCACGTGCAATATGGCATAACGGCAGTACCCACCACAAGGAGCTGTTAGGGAGATGCAATGGAGTATGGTGCCAGGAGAGCTTGGCACAGCACCTGGCACCCGGGCAGGCTCAGAGATGGAAACTGTTACTCTCATGACCATGGTCGTTATTTACAATTGATGCTTGAGGGCTTGCGACCAAAAACATTTGAGGTTTCCTGGCTTTGGAAAGATCATCAACACAGACATGGACAGAGCCAGGCATATTTAGGAAAAAGAAAATGATAAGGGAAAGAGGAAAGGAAGCTAAGAACAGACTCCCAACTGAATAAAGCCATCCGAGCAAATCATTCACAAAGAAGGGGCTGAGCCAGGCTGGGCCCCCACGAATCCTTCCAGCCCCAAAGTAGGGATTTCTCAGCTCTGAGATGAGTTGGTGTTTTTCACCTGTAAATGGTTTCGTTAGGTCCTGCCCCAAGGCAGGGCATGAACTCAAAGACCTCTTCAAGGCTGGGCCAATAACAGAGCCACCTTGTTCTGGCCCGAGACCCAACTCCCATCTCTCTCCAGTTTCTACCTAGTTTTAGAAGCATCGGAACAGCCTGTGTATTACGATCACTTCCTCCCACTTCCAAGGTCTTGAGAGGGTGTCGCGCTGAGTTGTAAAAGCTTCTAGGATAGAGGAAGAAGTTATTTTTATGGGCAGGCGGTGCATTCATTCATTCTCTCATTCATTAAACATCGGTTTGAGAGCCCACTGGTAACAGGCTCTGAGCTAGGCCCCAGCGGCCCAACGATAAATAAGATCAGAAAGTCCACATTCCAGTCTAGTGAGGGAAGCTGATGTGAACGAGATTAGCCATCACTGGTGTTCTAAAGTCATCTATAAAAGAATTGTGGCTGATGGGGACTTCCCTGGCAGTCCAGTGGTTAGGACGCGGCCTGAGAGAAGGGCATTCATCATAGGCAACCAGGGCCTGAACAAAAGTCTGGGGGCCCAGGCGTTTATGACATATATGTATGAAACCTAAGAGCTTATGGATGAGAATGACAAGGGCAGGCAGGGAGATCAACAGGGGCCAGGGCCAACAAGCAGGTGGGTTAGTAAGCCAGGGGAAGGGGTCTGACTTTGAGTTTTTAGATGACAAGGAGCCCAAGGTCTGAGCAGGGGAGTAATATGATCTGAGCTGCAGTTTTGAAGACTCAGTGGTGAGGCTCTGTGGGGTCCAGAGGTCACTGAGATGGTCCAGGAGAGGAAGGGTAAGGCCTTGAGGTCAGGTGCAGGCTGTAGAAATAGAGAGTCAGGGAGCAACAGGAATGGTCAGGGAGAAAGGGAAGCACAGATGAAAAGGACTCTGCTGCCTCTGGTCGGGATACTCTCTCCCCACATCCACAAGGCAGCCAGACTAGGAACCTGAAGCACGGAATGACTGGCCCAGGATTCCTAGTCAGGCTAATGGCTGGATTCACAGATACCCGGAGGCCTCTGGGGGGAGTCCCAAGTTCTCGGTTGTGTCTCCCCTTCAGGATCCGCCCAGAGAGCCATTGCCAAGGTGGCAGCCAGGATTTCTGAACCAACCAGCCTCCCCAACCTCCCCTCCCCCCAGCTCTGATGGGGGGTGGGGACGGTGAGCAGGCTGGGCCCTGTGTCTCCGTCAGCGAAGTTCCATTATCCTCCAAGGCCGGGTGACCCCCTGCCGCCGCCCCACAGTGCACTGGGAAGAAAAGCTCCTCTCTGACAAGAAAGCCCCTTTCCAGGCTGGGCCCGGGGTCTGGGCAGCGCCTTTATGCGCGGTGACCCTGCCACAGTGTCAGCCGCAAAGACACTTGGGGCTGCAGAGGTTGCCCCTCCCCCGAAGGGCCTCGTGCTGAAGCTGTGAAGGGGCCTCCTCCGGGGGCCTATGGGAACCAGACTGCGGCCTGCAGGCCTCACTGATGCTCCCAGGCACCTTCCCAGCCCCTTGAGGAACCATGCTCTGGCCAGCATCGTGACCTAGGTGGGTCTGGACCAAGGTGGGGGGCAGCTAAACAGAGACCCTGCTTAGGTATTGGGAAGGGGCCCCAAGGAACTCTTTGTTCAGCCTCCAGAATTATTTGAGAGGAAAGTTGAAGGGGAGAGGCTTTTGTGCCTCCGGGCCCAGCCCCTGGGCCTCATTCCCCACACCAACCAAGCAAGAGGGGCCTCCCTGTCTCCAGCCTCCCCCAACCCACCACCACCTCCACCAGCTCGCTCGTTCCTCTCCCAACCCCGCTCCAGGTACAGTCTTGCCAAGGAGGAAATGGAGGCCTAACACTGGCCAGCCTCCTGCAGACCCGTCTACGCACACCTTTGGAGGTTGCACAATGTGTTCCCTTAAACACACACACACACACACACACACACACACTCACACACACACACCCCTGCTAATGGTAATAGTAATTTTGACCAACTATCGCTGTCCTTATCAAGCACTTCCTCTGTGCCAGGCATCGTGAAATGTGCCTCTTTGGACAATCTTATCATCTTCATTTTACTGATGGGGAACTGAGGCTCAGAGAGGGAAAGCAGCCTAAGGTCACAGAGCATGTAAGTGGCTAAACCAGGATTCAAACCCAAGTCCAGCAGACCCCAGAGCCCATACTCGTAACCACACACAAGGCTGTTAATGAAGGGCAAACAGGCCTAGCGGCTCTGCTCCAAGTTCAGTGACCGCATCAACCCCCAGCCCTCAGGGCAGACTGATTTCCAAAGAGTTCTGAGTTCCCTACCAATTAGGAGGCTATCCAGGGGTGGGAGTGGCAGTTTCAGGGAAGATAAACTCCCATAATTTAAGCCAAATGAGTCCAGTTTAAACTGAAGATTTTTTCAGTCCTACAGAACCAAGAGAGGGGCTCCCCGCAAGGCCCTCCAATCAAACCCCTAGGAAGTGGAAGAAGGGCAACCAAGTGGGAGCTCCTGGGGGGGCTAAAAAAGCTGGTCTTGGTGCCTCTCCCTGGCTCTGGGGGTGAGCCAGCACTCCTTTCCCAGAGGTAGAAATTAACTAGGGACTTTGAACTTCCTCAGAGCCCCTGGTTCTGGGTAATAGCCTCTGAAGGATGCTGCAACACCAGGTCCCCAGTCCAGAGCACAACCTTCAGGGGTGGGCCGAAATGGTTCGGATCCCTGCTGGGCAGGCTTAGGGAGTGCTACCCTCTCTGAGCCTCAGTTTCCCTACCTTGCAGGGATGCTATGAGGATTCAATGGAAGTAACGTATGTGAAGCATCAAATACCCGGCCTGCCACAAAGTAGCATGTCATCATCATCGGCATCCCAGAGTAAAACCACAGAAGCTTTTGAACTGTGAGCCCCCTGAAGTTATATACAAAAGTATGTGTAGGTGTGTCTTCAATTTCCTGGGAGGGTGGGGAGTTCATAGGTTTTGTCAGCTTCTCCAGGCTCTTCACCGCCCCAAAACAGTTAAGAACCACAGCCAAAGAACACTGACGTTCCTGTAGCACTCTCTTGGGGTGTACATATCTCTGGGACTCGGTTTCTCAAACTGAAGTTTCTCCCTGCCTTGCCTGTCTCACGAGGATGTTTCAGGGCTCAGTCGGGACTGTGGAGGTGAAAGGTGACAGTGTACAGGGCTGTGTGAGAAGGGAGGGGTACCTTACCCTGCTAAAGAGGCAGCAGGGCTGGCTCCCGATGCGCCAGGCCACAGCAGCGGCTGCCTCCAGCCCCTACACAGAGAGGCCTGAGAGAGACACCAGCCCCCTGCCCCACCCTAAGCCGGCCTCTGATTCGGGGGGCCCAGGGCAGGAGCTCCCCATGGGGATGGCTTCTTGGCTATAATTTTGTTTTTGGAGGCCAAGAGGCCAGGAGCCTAGAGTCCTGGGTTCCTGGCACTGTCCCCACCAAGTCCAGCCAGCCTGATGTAGTAGCCTTGAGCATGGGTTTTAGTCAGAAGATGCTGGATTCAAATCCCAGTTCTGCCACTTACTGGCTGTGTGGCCTTGGGCAAGTTACTAAACCTCTCAGAGGTTCTCTTATCTCGAAAACAGAGAAAATAATGTCTTGCCTTGCAGTGATAGATTCAACAAGGCAATGTAATTAGCACAGGGTGAGGCTGCAGATATGCTAATTACTAGGATGTGCACCTACTCTGTAAAGTCAACGCTGTGTTAACATTTTTGTGGGTCACGTGATCCCTGTGTGACCCAGCACAGGTCCTCTGTCCTCTTTGGCGCTTAGTCTCCCAGTCTCAAAATGAAGAGGCTGACTAGAAAGACAGCTGAGGAGGGGAACACACAGAGAATCTGGACAGTCCTGCATTTGAATCTGAAGAAAAATCCACCTGGGCAAATCCTTTCACCTCTCTGAGCCTCAGTTTCCTCCTCTATACTATGAGCCTCATTCTTTATCTGTATTCAACTGACATCAACTGAGTTTGAATGTGGACCGTGCCTCGTCCTGGGCCAGATGATGCTGATAAAAAGATAAAGTTGGCATGGTCCTACCTTCAAGTGGTGGATCATGGGGACATCCACTCCCTCCTTAGGACCACTGAGACAGTGCCTGAGAACACACTTTGTAAACTGCAAAGAGCTGCGATGTCAGCTATTGTCAAAGGCCCCCAACTACAAATCAGAACATAAAGGGGTGGGGGGTCCCTAAATATTTACCTGTTACACAAAAATAAGGACCCTTTAGCAGAGGCACTAAAGGCAGCTTTAAAATCTAGTCGTGTGTGTGTGTGTGGGTTTGCGTGGGGGGCATGGAAGGAAATGAGGTCATATGGAAATGGGCTATTTTTGTTTCAACACAGCATTTAAAAAATACTCTTAATTATATGAGGATAGGGGAAAGGTTTTCTCAAAAATTAAAGAGAACTGTTAGAGCTGCCCTTTCCCCCCAACCCCAGGCCCTCCTCCAAATCCTTCTCCCTCCCACCTCCAGGCGTCTGCCCACCACCTTATCCACGCCCCCGTCCCTCACCTTCCCTAGGCCCCTGCAGCTCTTGGCTTGCACACCTGGGAGGCAACTGGCATCTGGGCAGAAGGAAGCCAGAACTCGCTGAGCCCCACCCTCTGAGCCTTTTCCACATGGGCTCTTGTTTCATCCCTAAGCAACCCTGGGAGGCACAGATGGGGACACTTATCACCCCTGGAGCTCAGAGAGGCTGTGTCCCCAGCCTGAGGTCACACAGCCTGCGCATGCTCTATTGCACCCTGGAGCTGAGTCCTTTCCTTTAGAGGGCACTGTCTCCCGGGGTCACTGCTGCCCAGCTCTGTAGGTCCTGAGACCCAGGGGTGAACCCTAGGACTGCTGGAACCGAGGATCAGGCAATCTCCTTGGGTGTGGACTGGGTCAGGGGCACAGTCTGGACAAAGGCATTCCCAGCTCTGCCTTCCGTGCCTGCCCTCTACACAATGATGATCATTTATTGAGCACTTACTATGTGTCACAACCTCAATAGGTAAGGACCATTATTATCCCCATTTTACGGATACAGAAACTGGGGCTCCAGGGCAGTCACATCTAGTAAGAGCTGACACCAGGACTTGAACCCAGCTAGTGTGTTTGCAGAGCCCCTTGATTGGCTGCCCCTGGTTGTGCATTATTTAATCATCCTGGGCCCAACACATGGCTTTTGTTTAACCCAGTCTTCTCACTTTGACTCTGACCTCCTTGAGGATGGCAAAAAGGCATAGTCCCCTCTGTATTGCTCTAAGGAGCCCAGCACACAGTAGGTGCTTAATATATGTAGATCCAAGGATGCTGGCCATGAGGTTATGGTGGCCAGGGCAGAAGGTGCCAAGTCTCCTCCTCCCGTTTTACAGATGGACGAACCATCGCCCGAGGAGGTGAAGGGACTTGAGCAAAGTCACCCAGAGGGTCCTGACAAAGGCTGGACCTGGACCCAGGCCAGGCCCTCCCCCTCCCCCCCTTGCCTTCCAGCCCCAGCCAGAACCATCCAGCACATGCCTCAGTTGCCAACACAGCTGCCAGGAGATTGAGTTGTCAATAACTTATTAATTTATGTTAGAAACAAAAAGACAGATGCTTCCACATCACAAACACCAACAGAGTCTCCTGCGGTGGGAGGTGGGGGTGAAGGGCCAGGACGAGGAGAGATGCAGGGTGCTTCCTCAGCCCTGCACCTTCCCACAAACCAGCAAAGCCAGGGCCATCTACTGACGGGTTCCCACTCCCACCACCTCAGTCCGAGCACTACCACCTGCCTGGCCTGTGCACAGGCTCCTCCCTGTCCCCTGCTTTTGCTCGTGCCCCCGCAGTCTCTTCCCTTCACCACAGCCGGAGCAACACTTTCTAAACACAAGTCAGATCCTGTCACCTCCTCAAAACCCTCCGCTGCTGGAATCTTGCTCAAGGTAGAAGCCAAGTCCTGACCATGGCTCCCCTTCCCTTCATTTTTCTCCTTAGCATCGCCAACCCCTAACCTGCTCACTAGGTATTATCTCCAGTCTTTCCCACTAGAAGGAAAGCTCCACGGGGCAGGACAGTCTGCATGGCCCACTGTAATTCGTCCACAGTCACACAGCTGGTTAGAGGCTTGGATGTCAAGGCATCAGGCTGCAGGCCCCCAGAGGCCAGGGACCCCTTGGTACCACCCATCTGAGTGCCAGACAGAAGAGGGGAAGGGTCAGTAGACTTGACGTCCACCAGATGAGTGCACATCTGTCCCCACTTACCCACTGAGTGAGTGGCCCCACCAAGCTACTTCCCCCTTTCTGAGTAGCAGAAGCCTCATCCGTCCATCTAGAAGGACAATCCCAGTGGGCCTTCCTCCCAGGGGGCTGCGCACATCCAGTGTGTGAGCTCCGAGGGCAAGACCCATGATGTCTGATTCACTTCAGATCCCCACCCCCACCCTGGGGCTTGGCCCTGTGCCAAGCCCCTGCAGACTTCAATACCAGTCTCTTCAATTAAAGGGAGATGATGGATGTCACAGCACTTTGCCAACTGTCACCCAAAAGAGCAAACAGAAGCGTATCCTCCTTTCACTTATCCCGAGAACCCACCCACCCTCCCTTCCTTCCTTCCTTCCTTCAGTCTTCCGGTCAATTCATAGCTATTGAGCACCTACTATGGGCCAGGCTCTATGGCAGGCCCAGGAATCTAGCGATGAAGCAATTGAATCATGGTTCCTCCTCTTATGGAATGTATTATTGGGTAGGAGAGAAAGAGAGACGATCAAAGAAACAACATTAATTATTTTACAATTATGACTTTGACAAATGCTGTATAGCAGCGGTCCCCAACCTTTTTGGCACCAGGGACCGGTTTCGTGGAAGACAATTTTTCCATGGCCAGGGGCTGGGGACCCCTGCTGTAAAAGACTGGCCTGTGGAACTATTGAGAGGTTATGGAAAATTTCTCTGAAAAAGTGGAGGATGGGTGAGAGTTGTCCAGGTGACTGGCAAAGCAATCAGCCTAGAGGAATCAGCCAGCGCGAAGGCCCTGTGGTGGGAAGAAGCCTAGGGAGTGTAAGGAATTGAAAGGCCGGAGTGGGTAGAACTGCTGGACCAAGGTGGGTGATGGAGACAAGCCAGAAAATGGGCAGGAGCCAGACGAAGCAGGGCCTCTGGGTTATGGGGAGGGTGGGTCTGTATCCTGAAAGCAATAGGAAGTCATGAAATGTTTTAGAGAAATAGCATGGTTAGATTCAAAATCCAATCCCGGGTCATGTTCTCCTAAAATAGGTCTGTGTGTCTCTTTGTCCCAGGGTGGCCAGGGTTTGGGGGTGTGGGGGTGGGGGGCGGGTCAGGCTCAAGTCTCCCAATTTGGAGATGTCAAGGCAAAAGGTCCTCTCCTCCCAGCATCTCATGCCCAGGTGAGAATGCCGACCATCCTCAAGACAGAACATTCTAAAGGTGTCTAGGTGCCCGCTGGCTGAGGTCTACCCGCTGGCCAAGGTCGGCCCAACAGCACAGTTGTCACAGAGAATTAAAATCGGCCCAGAAATCCAGGAAACTCGGCATGGCTCCCCCTGTGATCCTAACTGGGAGGCATTATCCTGAGTGAGCAGATTATCAGGATGCGTAATTTCTGGAATAAACACAGCTGTGTTTGTTTCTCTGAGCACTGCTCCAGACAGAGCGGCAGCCTGGCCTGCCGCGTGCAGCTGGAGCCTCGCACCTTGGGACGGACGCCGCCAGGCAGCGGGGAACACGCCCCTCCCAAAAGGCCTCCGGGTGCTGCCATCCGGGCGGATCTGTCTGGCCTCCAGTTCGGAGCCCCTCGGGAAGCTAGCGGAGAGACCAGGGAGGTGCTGCGGTCCCAGGAGGGGGAGGGGATGTGGAGAAACCTCCAGGTCTTTTCCCTTTGGGATGGGGGTTGGTCACAATCGCCTGGACAATCTAGAGTTATTAGCTGTGGGAGTATCCTCCCTAGTGTAGGAGGTCCATGTGCAAGCACCCTGAGAAGGTAAGAGTCCATCCCTGGAGCTTTCCAGATGGGAAAACTGAGGTCCAGGGAAGGGGACCAGGGAGAACGGGGCAAGGGACACCGTACATCCAGCCTCTGCTTTGGGCCAGGCTCTGAAATAAGGGTCAGAAACACCACGGCGCTCACTCAACTCTGCGGCAGCTGTGCAGCCCTGTAGCCTGCAGGGCCACACAGAGCAGGGCTTCTTTAATCTCAGCTCCATCGCCCAGGAACCCTGTGACCATGGGCAAGTCACAGGAGTCTCAGTTTCCCCATCTGTAAAGTGGGGATAATCATACCTACTCCATGGGGTTGTTGTGAGGATTAAGCAGGATTCGACGTGTAAAGGGCTGTGTGCCTGGCGCACTGTAGGGAGCCCATACATCATGGCTAGTCCTCCTTCATTCATTCATTCATTCATGGATTACTGAGCACCTACTAGGTCCCAGGTACCATGCCGGACACTTGTAAACAAGAGACAAAAATCCCTGCCTTCATGAAGCTTACATTCTTACGGGGAGGACAATGACTAAATGATGTTTTGTTTTTGTCGTTACTATTATTGCCTTTTTTTTTTTTTTTTTTTTGCGGTACGCGGGCCTCTCCCGTTGCGGAGCACAGGCTCCGGACGCGCAGGCTCAGCGGCCATGGCTCACGGGCCCAGTCGCTCCGCGGCATGTGGGATCCTCCCGGACCGGGGCACGAACCCGTGTCCCCTGCATCGGCAGGCGGGCTCCCAACCACTGCGCCACCAGGGAAGCCCTGTTATTGCCATTTTACAGAAGGGCAAGCTTTAAGTCAGAATGGTTAAGTCATTTTTTAGATGCCCATTATTTATTTTGATCCCATCTTATTCTCAAAAGGGCTAGAGGCAGATGTTAAATAATTTATCCAAGTCTCTACAGGTAGAAAAGGGAGCCACTGGTTTTAAAGGTTTTATCTCCCCTGGAAAGATTTTTAGCGGGTGCAGACCTAGTTCCAGGCCTGCAACCGGCCCTGTGTGACCTCAGGCAGGTGCTGTCCCCTTCTGGTCTCAGTTTCCCCACATGTCCGGCTCTAGTATTTTGCATTCTGGGATCGTTCCTGGTGTGCTGCCTGGGTTGGCTAGGCTCTGTGGAATTGCTGAGCCCCAGCAAGGTGCCCACAACCTTTCCCTGGCACCAAGGGGTGAAGTGGGTGGGGTCGGACAGGCTCCCAGGAGCTCTCTGGAGAAGCTGGAGGGCTTCCAGGAGGGGAGGCAAGGGGCCAGGCAGCTGCCCTCCCTGACATGTTCACTCTGCCATGGTTCCCACCATTCTGGCCCCCCTCCCAGTATGTTCCCTACATCCTGGCCCCTCCCATGACCAGAGGAGCTGGCTGGGCAGGATTAGCCTGCACCCAGGGTCTGGTTTAATCTGGGCCAGACCACACACACCCCTCCCAGCCTGCCCCTTCCCGCTCTGGATCCTCCCCCAACACCAGCCCCCATGGCCATCTTCGTGAACCCTTCCCTGCTTCTGATTTCCTTCCATGGCTCCCTACTGCCTCCAACATCAAGTTCAAACACAAGAGAGGCCTTGTTACTCAAGGCCTCTCTTACCTGGCTCAAACCTTCTCCCCAGCCTCATCTCCCTTTTCTTTCTTTCACACAGTTTCATTCACTGTGGCTTCTACAAACCCGCCCCTCTCGGCCTTCGCTCAAGCTGTCCCCTCTGCTAAGAATGCCCTCCATTCCATTTACCATGGGTCAAAAATCTTACTGGGCTAAATATAAATATGCCTTCCACCAGCCCAGGCTGGAAGACATTTCCCCTTTGCACTCAACAAATTCCATTACACCCAAGTATTTATCACTTCACCAAACATCTCTGAACCTGCTTTTTTATTGGCAAAATCAGTGATAATAACTATGATGCAGGGTTGTTGAGGGGAATAAATGAGAAAGTGTCAGAAAAGCAGCTAGTATGGTACCTAGCACTTAATAGGGACTCAATGGTGAGAGGCTGCTGTGATGATGATGTTGATGATGGAAGAGAAATAGGAGAAAGAGAAGGGGAAGGGAAAGAGATGGAAAAGGAGGAAGAGGAAGGAGACATCACCCATCCCTCTGCTGGGGTATAACTCTTTAACACAAGAAAGTCAATTCTGATTCATTCCCCTCTATGTCCCCCAGCATCCTGGAGGCTTTCATAAATGATGGTTGAATGGACAGACAGAATAAAAGGATGGATGAATGGAGAGAAGGAAGGAAGCTAGGATTATGGGAAAGAAGGAAGGATGCACGGACAGATGAATGGAAACAGATAAGCCTGGAGGAGACTGAGTGTGCTACCCCAGAAGCCTAGCTGCATAGCATCCTACTGGAAGCTGGGGCTTCTGGGACCAGATGCCAAATCTGTTCCCCTGGCTCCAAGCTCCTGTGCTCCTGGCCAGCATCAGGCTGCCCTCAAGGTTGAGTGAGTGGAAGCTCAGAGCAGCTGATGCCCCCGGGAGTTCAAGCTCTTCCCCCACCTGCCACCAGCCTCTGAGAGTACCAGCTCCTGACAGCAGGCACACAGCTCCAAAACTGTGAGACAAGTCAATGGGAAAATAGGATTTACTTTACAGAAATTCACTTTGGGGGCCAACTTTTCTGGAACTCCCCAGTGCAGCAACTTTGGCAAAACCACAGTCAATGGCTCAGAAGGTTTTTCCAAACCTGGGAAGTGTGCTGTTTGCCAGCTCTTTCTAAGTCCAGAAAGTGGAGAATAAGGAAATATCACAGTCTAGATGCCAAAGGGAATCTGAGGGGGAGAAATGTACTCTGGTTTTTTGTGTTTGTTCGTTCTTCCACCCATTTATCCAACCAACTATCTAAAACATGCAACCATTTTGCCATTATCCATCCATCCATCCATCATCCCTCCACCCATTCAACCATCCAACCATCCCTCCATCCATCCAATCCATGCAATCTCCATCAAACCATCCTTGCCTCTATCTATCTATCTATCTCTATCCATTTATCCACCTATCAACCTGCCCATCATTCATCCAACCATCCAATCCATGCCCTCATTCTCTATCCATCCAGCCATCAATCACTCAAGCTCCCATCCAACTGCTCACTATTTAGTTCTCCAACTGTACTCTACTCAACCAGTACGACTGAGGATCTCCCAGTATGGTTGGGGGTAAACCAGACACGCTGACACAGTATCCAGTATGATCTAACCTAGGCAATATAAAACAGGTACATACAAAGAGCCACTAAGAACACAGAAGTCACCAAGGACAGTCCAACACTACACACAGAAGCGGGAGGGATCAGAGAGGTCAGGGCAGGCTTCAAATAGGAGACACTCAAACTTGGTCTTAATACACAGCAAGAATTAGCCAGAGGAAGAAGGTGAGAAGGGTACCCAGGCAAGGGGGCAACATAAAACAGCATGGTGTATTCTAGAAATCCCATAACCACTTGATTAATTGTGAACCCTGGGCCAGTCCCCAACTCTTCCAAGTCCATCTGCCTCTATCGTTTCCCCTCGGTTCCCAGAGAGAAAGGGCCATGTCCAACTACAGCTGCCCTGGCTTGTGCTCTGGTGGCTACAACAGAGGTAAACCTGATGGGGAGAAAAGTGGGCCCCCAAAGTTTTGTGGGAGAGCCTTTGCTGTCAAGTAGACACAGGTGTAAATCACAACCTCACATTTTGCTGTAAGTTACTTAACCTTTGAGTCTTTCTTCCTTCTTCTGAAAATGAAGACACCGCTAACAGTTCCCACCTAGGCGACATCGAGCACTGAATAAGGTAAAACAGGGGGATCCCTTGGTCGGCCGTAGGTATTCTATTCTTCCTAACTGCTGCCCATATTCAAGTCCTCCTGTGTGCCAGGCAAAGTGATCTCAGACATACATGGATCACTTCTCAGTCAACATTAGTGCTTTGTCCATGTCAGCAATTTATGTTCAAATGGTTCAGCAAAAAATATACACATACACACACATACAGCCATACAAAGAGGGATGCAAATGTGGCAAAATGGTCACAATTGTTGAATCTAGGTGAAGGATATATGGGTGTTTACTTTACTTAAAATTTTTCTGTATGTTTGAAATACCAAAAAGAAGAAAAGAGGGACTTCTCTGGTGGCACGGTAGTTAAGAATCTGCCTGCCAATGCAGGGGACACGGGTTCGATCCCTGGTCGGGGAAGATCCCACATGCAGCGGAGCAACTGAGCCCATGTGCCACAACTACTGAGCCTGTGCTCTAGAGCCCGTGAGCCACAACTACTGAAGCCCACCAGCCACAAATACTGAAGTCTGCATGCCTACAGCCCGTGCTCCACAATAAGAGAAGCCACTGCAATGAGAAGCCCGCACACCACAACAAAGAGTAGCCCCCACTCGCCGCAACTAGAGAAAAGCCCGCACGCAGCAAGGAAGACCCAGCGCAGCCAAAAAAAAAGGAGAAGGAAAGAAAGAAATCAGCTCTTTGTCAATCTATCTCGAAGTCAGGCTGCCTGAATTTATTTATTTATTATTTTTTAACTTATTTATTTTATTTATTTATTTTTGGTCTTTGTTGCTGTACGCGGGCTTTCTCTAGTTGCGGCAAGCGGGGGCTACTCTTCGTTGCGGTGCGCGGGCTTCTCATTGCGGTGGCTTCTCTTATTGTGGAGCACGGGCTCTAGGCGCGCGGGCTTCAGTAGTTGTGGCCGGTGGGCTTTAGAGAGCAGGCTCATTAGTTGTGGCGCACGGGCTTAGTTGCTCTGTGGCATGTGGGATCTTCCCGGACCAGGGCTCGGACCCATGTCCCCTGCATTGGCAGGCGGATTCTTAACCACTGCGCCACCAGGGAAGCCCAGGCTGCCTGAATTTAGATTCCAGCTCCACCACTACTGGCTGAATGACGGTGGGCAAATTATTTATTTTCTCTAAGCCTTAATTTTTTCATCTATAGGATACAGGCAATAATAACACTAAACCCAGTTCCTGGTCTCTAGCAAGCCCTCAATAAGTGCTTGTTGCTACTGTTATTATTACCACTACTCTTATAAATCACTAAACCACTGAGAAACTGAGGCTAGGAGAGGTTGGGTAAACACCTGCTTTTCATACATTATCTCTTTTATCGGTGATATCATCCTCATTTTCCAGATGAAACTAAGGCCAAGGAGGAAATGACCTACCCAAGGTGACACAGCTGGTGCGTGGAGAAGCCAGGATTTAAACAGTCTGACTGTCTCCAAAGTCCAGGATCTTGCCCCAGCCGTCTCCTGCCTCGCCTATGTCCCTGGACCCAGGCCAAGGGGCCCCACCTCATCGGAACCCTTTCAACTCCAGAAGGGGCCAGTCAGAAGGGAGTCCTGAACTTTGCTGGCGCGGCTGGGCTTCCGGGCGGCTCGGGGACACCCAGCATCAGGGCCTCCTTGGCATCTCAGGAGCGCTTTCGACTGTTTTCCCGAGAGCCGCAGGAACTGCCGTCTGAGGCTGTGGGGAGCGACAGCTGACACTGACGAGGACAGGCGAGAGGACGTACCAGCCGGGGCCCCAACTCGAACAGATTCCCTGGGCCACAGCCTTTCGTGGGTTCCAGAAAGGCCCCACGGGTTCTGGCCGGGGCTGTTCCCAGGCTCTGCCTCCCCGTGAGAGGTGGAGAAGCCCCATTCAGGCGGACGCATCCCACTGTGCGCTAAGCCGCTTTCTCCCCACTTACACGTTTCAGATGCTTTTTGTCCTTCCGGCTTCCCATGGACTCAGGCCAAGTGACAAGTTGGTGCTGTGGACATATGTCGTCGCCATAATGGGAATGTTGACCCCACACTCTCTCCCTGCTGGGGCCAGGCAGCTTGTACCCCGCCCCGATGCTTGGCATGCCCTGTTCTCAGCCACACAGGACCCTTTCCAGCTCCCCAAATACATCACACACTCATGGGCCTCCCATTCGGATCTCTGTTGATGTCCCATTGCCTGGAATGCCTGCCTTGCCACTTCTTCACCTGGCTCTTCCTTACAAAGCATCTTAGAAGTCACCTCTTCTAGGAAGCTTTCCTAACCCCATTTTACCATGGAAGAAACTGAGGTGCAAAGAGGTAAGTTAAAAGGGCCAAGGTCAGGCTGTTTGTAAGCATCAGAGCCAGAGGTCCATCCTGGCATGGTTCTACTCCAAGACCATGAGCCTTCAATTCCACCAACTCTGCCCTCAAAGAAGAAACTGAAGGAAGACATGCTCTCTGCCTTCAAACATGGCAGATGCCTGCAAGAAGGGGCTTCTGCACCTGGATTGTTCTGGAAGGTGGGAAACAGAAACCATGGAGGGAAATTCCAGGAAAAAAGACTCCCCAGTCCAAGGTTATGAGGCATTTCCGACACCTTCACTGCCTACCAGAATTTCTGACACCTTCACTGACTTTAGGCAAGTCACTTCAGCTCTCTGAGCCTCAAATTCTCCATCTATAAAATGGAGGTAACAACACCCTTGCTACTTCTCCCCACAACACCTCAGCTAGAGCTTGTAAACTGTCAGCCAGGGAGCCAAATCCAGCCAGCAAACACGAAGTGGTTTGGCCAGGACTATATTTTAGAATAAACTGAGCAAACATTTAAAACCCAGTTTTTCCATAAACATCAGAATTTTGCAAACCAGGGCTTCTCTGGTGGCGCAGTGGTTAAGAACCGCCTGCCAATGCAGGGGACACGGGTTCGAGCCCTGGTCCGGGAAGATCCCACATGCCGCAGAGCAACTAAGCCCGTGCGCCAAAACTACTGAGCCTGTGCTCTAGAGCCCACGAGCCACGACTACTGAGCCCGTGAACCACAACTACTGAAGCCTGTGCAACTAGAGCCTGGCTCCGCAACAAGAGAAGCCACTGCAATGAGAAGCCCACGCACCGCAACAAAGAGTAGCCCCCGCTCGCCGCAACTAGAGAAAAGCCTGCGCGCAGCAACGAAGACCCAACACAGCCAAAAAGATAAAATAAATTAAATTAATTAATTAAAAAAAAAAAAAGAGTTTTGCAAACCAGAAGATCTGGCAAAACTGAGCCCCAATCCCGGCACAGCAACACGGTCAAGAGTGGGTAGCACCTGCCTTCTTTAGACAAGACGTGCTCTCCCAGGGGCACTGCTGTTTGTTGAACGCCCAGCTCACCTCAGTCACAACCCGGACAGCTTGTGAGTCTGGGGTCTCCAGCCAGGACTCTTGGGATTTATTTATTTATTTGTTTGTTTATTTATTTTAATATAACTGTTTAATATGTTTAAGAAGGAAAAGACTGAATCTGTTCAGTAGAGACAAGAAAGATATAAAAAAGACACAAATGGAAATATCTAGAGAGAAGGAACACACTGGATGCTATAAGAGCAGGTTAGACACTGCAGAAGAAAGAAGGCATAAGTACAAAGGTTACCACCAGAACAAAACCAAAAACCTTCCTAAATACCAAACATATTTAAATAAACCAGAGTAAAGAATTCACAACTGGTAGAAAAAGAAGCACAGCCAATAAAATACACAATATTATAAAATATCACAACAGAGTTGAGACCAAACATATCAGTTACATCAATAAACATGAGCAGGGGCTTCCCTGGTGGCGCAGTGGTTAAGAATCCGCCTGCTAATGCAGGGGACACGGGTTCGAGCCCTGGTCCAGGAAGATCCCACATGCCGCGGAGCAACTAAGCCTGTGCGCCACAACTACTGAGCCTGTGCCCTAGAGCCCGCAAGCCACAGCTACTGAGCCCGCGTGCCTAGAGCCCATGCTCCACAACAAGAGAAGCCACCGCAATGAGAAGCCCGTGCACCGCAATGAAGAGTAGCCCCCGCTCGCTGCAACTAGAGAAAAGCCCATGCGTAGCAACGAAGACCCAACGCAGCCAAAATTAAAATAAATAAATTTATATTAAAAAACCAAAAAACATAAAACATGAGCAGGCTTAACTCACTTACTAAAAGAATAAGACTTAGACTTTGGGTAACAAAACTAGACCCCAAATAATAATTCAGCTCCCCTTGTGCAAACAAGAAACATACCCAAACATATTTTTGGTGTTTCTAAAAATAAAAGATAGACTAAGGTGTATCAGAAGGACTCTTATGATTTATTATGTGTTTATATTATCTGTGTAGGGACTTCCCTGGTGGTCCAGTGGGTAAGACTCCACGCTCCCAATGCAGGGGGCCCAGGTTCGATCCCTGGTCAGGGAACTAGTTCCCGCATGCATGCCGTAACTAAGAGTCCGCATGCCGCACCTAAAGATTCCGTGTTCTGCAACTAAAGATCCCGCATGCTGCAACTAAGATGTGGCGCAGCCAAAATAAATAAAATAAATATTTTAAAAAATAAAATAAAATAAAATGCCCCTTCCCCACATATAATTAAGAAGAAAAGTAAACAAAATGTATTGTCTGTGTAGGCTTGATTCCTGTTCAGTCAGCAAACAGAAGCCCTGTTTCCTGCTTAATGGTTTGACAATAAAATTTGTCTACGTGTTGCCCATGGTCTTCAACGCATCTTTGAAGGCACTGCTCAGAGCTGTGTCCCCACCCACTTCACCATATGCACACATCTCCACGTGCTCTCAGCCAACCTGTAGTCCAGACTTAGGTTTAACAGCAACTGGTCAACCAATGCCTTTAGACATTCGGGTTTCCTCCAGTGCTTCCCTGCTCCTACAGTGGCCCCTGGCCAAGGCAGGAGTGACAAACCACAGTCGCGTCATTACAGGTTCTTTTACGGTTGAATGAAGAACACAGCTGCTCCCTGGCACAGCCTTCTGAGGTGGTAAAATCATGATCCCCTATTTACCAAGGAGAAAACTGAGGCCCAGAGGGGCGATGTGACCTGCTCCAAGCCACAGGGGCGCCTTGGTCCCATCCTCCAAATTCAATCCCACCAGCCCAGGGCCTCTTCCTCATGCCTGGTCTTGAATAGCTATGATCTGGGTTATTATTTGTAATTAATTTGTAGGTTCCTTTACTGCACAAACATCTCTTTAGCGCCTACCATGCACCAGGCCTTGGGTGGAGCAGGGGACGAGGTGAAGTGGAGAGTCCCTGCCCTGTCGGTCCCAGTGGTAGACTGTCTCCCACGTGGCCACCAACTATACTTGCCGTCGCTAAACACAAAGCCGTCTCCCGTGAAGGGGGCCTACAGCTAAGTCTGGACCACAGGTTGGCCCAGAGCACAAGGAGATGCGTGCACATGGTGGAGTGGGCGGGGGGCGGGGGGGAGGGCGATTAGCATCACCTCCAAAGACGCGCTGAAGACTACGATGGGCAACGCATGGGCAGATGCTGTGTGTTAAACCGTCGGCAGGAAACGGCGCTTCCCTTTAACGATGGAACAGAAAATCAAGCCCAGTGTATTTCCCCTCTCCCTGAACCGGATGAGGAAGCCTGGGATGAATCTGAGATGGCTTTGTGACCTGCTTTGGCTGCAGGGGTGATGTTCTGTGACATTACAGCCCAGGCCTCAAGAAGTCTTACGGTTTCTGCTTTACCCTCTTGGGAGCCAGCCAACGGGGAAAGCTCAGTGTAGACTACTGACCAGTGAGAGATCGTGAGGAGTGAGAGAGTGGGCCCGGTCTTCCAGCCTTCCCTACCAGGGCCTCAGAGATGTGGGTGAGGCCACGGCAGACCTTCCGGCACAGCCTCGCTGAGGGCAAGCTCAGGAGTGCTCCCAGCTGACACCACGTGGAGCAGAATAAATGCCCAGACTCACCCAGCCAATCCACTGAACCAGGAGAAATACTAAATCACTGCTGTTTTGAGACAGTACATTTTGCGGTGGCTTATTAGGCAGCAATGGATAACTGATACACTTCCCAGGGGCAGAGCCCTGTCCTTTTTCCAGCTCTCTCCTCCCTTGCTTGGAGCCTGGTACTGGGCATCGAATCCCGGAGCTGGAAGGCGCCTCCAAAACCACTGAGTCCCACTTCCTCATTTTAGAGAGGAGGTAGCTGAGGCCCGGGGAGGAGAAGCAATTTACTCCAGATCACAAGACAGACAGGGGCAGAGCTAGGAGGCAAACTTGAACCCTACAGGAGCCAGACAAGTAACACAAATGTGTGACGCAAGGTGGTGGTGAGCTACCCACCGTGTTCGCGTGTTCCATCTGAAGAGGCAGCCACTGTTCGGCTCCAGCCAGCTGTGGCCATGTGGGAATGTGGGCCTAGGGAAGCCAGACTGTCTGACTTCTCACAAAGCCGGAAACGGGATTTCTCTGTAAACTCTCTTGATTTTTAAATGTTGGCTAAGAATTCAAATTGGATTGACGATCTCTGGGCCTTGAGACTGGCCTTGGGCTTCAAGCTTGCTCTGGCCACTGACCTTGTGCAAGTCCTGTTATCCCCCCAGGCCTTAGTTTCCTCATCTCTAAAATGGGCCCTATGGCTCCCGCCCACTTACCGGGTTGCTGTGAAAACCTGATGAGCTAACGGGTTTAGAAATACAAGCTACAAATGGCCCTGTGACTGTTCCACAGCCTCAGTTCTCTGTGGAGGCACCCCTTACAATGTAATGAGTTAACACCCGATTTGTCTAAGTTAGAACAACATTATTCTGACCATTATGACAGAGATTGCATTTTTATGGCAGGTTTGTGAGTTCCAGAACCCTCCCGCTTGCATTATCTCAGGATGTTGATGGAGTCAGAGCTGGATGGCTGCCTTGGAGACCCTCGCCAGAGCCAAGCATTTCCTCTGAGCCAGGAGATACATTCCAGAGGCCACTTGAAGGGCAGTGAAGAGCATGAGCTTCAAAGTTCCTCCAGACCTGGGTTCAAATCCCTGCTTCCCACTCCCTAGTTATGTGTCCTTGGGCTAGTCACTTTCTGAGCTGCAGTTTCCACATCTGTAAAATGGGCGTAATAATCAAAGCACTGGGTAGGCTGTGGGGGCAGCTGCATGAGATGACATATACAATGCCCTTAGCAGAGCTAAGAGCTGTTATCATGATCATGTATGGAAGTTGGTGCCTGGCAGGCACAGATAGGGCCAAGAAGGAGGGCACAGCTATAGAAGATCTTGTCCCTTTCCTGGGATTAGGGAGGCTGAATTGGGGTGGGGATGGACCCTTGAGAAAAACCTGGATGGGAACCAGACAGGCAGGCTAGAGGGGCCTTTCAACTACTCAGCAAAAGTTAGATAGACTCAGAACTTAACTCTGAACCTTTGGCTTTTTCCTGGGGTTAACTGAAGAGGGGGAGAGCTGGAGAGAGAGTCCCCTAGTAAAACGGCACCCACGTCCCCCTACTCTGAATCCGGTTTCCCACTGGTTTCGAAAAATAACAGCCACAGTTAATATTTACTGCGTGCTCATCACACATGAGGTACACATTCAGTCTGTCAGCTTCATCTTTCATGGATTAACCCATTCGTTCCTCACAACCACCTCAAGAACTATTATTATCCCCATTTTAGAAGTGACGGAACCAGGGCTCAGAGAGGTTAAGTAACTGACCAGAGGACACAGAGTAAAGGACAGTCTGACTCCAGACATCCTTGTAACCCCCAGGCTATGCTGTTTATGGAACAAGGGAGAGAGTGGTCAGGGCTTGCCTAAAGGGCTCTGGGATTTCAGAGAAAGGAGCAAGTACTCCGGCAAGGAGTAAGGGTGCTGACATTTCATAGTAATGACAACTGATGAATACTGGCACAGCCGCGGGTCAGGCTGCTCTGCTGGCCACTGTACACAGGACCTCATTTAATCCTCACCACGAGCCTCTGACAGGCAGTATCTCCCATTTACAGATCAGGAAACTGAGACTCAAAGAGTACATCACTTGCTCGAGGCCACAGAGCAGACAAGGTCTCTTCCCTGAGGATACCCCTACCCCCAGGGGGCTGCAGCGGGGCTGCAGATGGCTCCAGGAAGCTCACGGCCCAGGCTAAGGGGGTCTAGGCAAGGCCCCCAGGTGACACAGGAGCACTGGGGAGACAGGTGTCCCCTCTCCACCCTCCGGAAGGCACCTGCTTTAGAAGGCCCTAAAACCCTAAAATGCTTTCAAGGCAGCCTTATCAGATAGCCCATCCCAATCAGGAAGCTTCCAGATGCTGTCACGATCAACCGCCCACTCCACCCCTGAGAGGTGTGCAAACATTCTGCCCTGCCCTGCCCTCCCCCAGCCAAGCCTCCCTCCATCCACCAGCAGGCAGGCAGCCTGGGCCGGGGGCACTAACTGATTGATTTCACTTCATTTCAGTCCTTTCCAGCTTCCTGCTGAGGCCTCTCTTCCTCTTTCCCAGGAGTCCTGTGTTTTATCTTAGGGCACTGGGTGGGGGGGGGGGGGGGGGGGCAAATCTGCCTGCCCAATGGAAAGACCTGGGGAGTGAGTTAAAAATACAGATCCCTGGCCTCGATCCGGATCTACCAAATCTCCAGCTAAGTCAGGCAAGCAGGCCAGGCCACGAGATGGGACGGGGCCTCGGTCAGAGGTGCAGGCCAGGTCCACCTCTGCCAGGAGGCCATCCTGGTCTCACCCCTCCACCCTCTGAGGGAGCACAGCCCCCCTGCCTTGTCCAGCCCAGGCCTGTCACCAGCCAGCTCCATCTGCCCCTTCCTTTAGGGGTCTCTCTGCCTGCAGGGGTTTGACCTCCAGCCTAAGCTCACAGGTGAGCTCTGGGCAGGCAGAGATGACAAGCTGGTACCCTGGGCCTTGCTGAGTACCCAGCATAGCTGCCCAGAGAACCTGCCCCCATCCTGGCTTTGGGGCTGATGCAAAACCTTGATGAAGTGGCGGGGGCCAACGGCACCAGGAAGGACAACCCCCTAGGAGGGGCTGGGGCCACAGCAGGGCAGGGGGGCTGGCAGTAGGGCCACGGGGCCAACCTAGGACTCAAGCCCCCCACTGTGAGTCTGGGTATAGGCTTGTGTTTTCACAACTGTTTTGAGAATCTTCTGAAAGCTAAGGCCCCTCTTCCTTGGAAAATCACATTAACGTCCAACATTCTATTATAATTTCAGGGTGATCCCAGAGCCCCACAACTAAGAAGGCCTGTGGACTCCAGTTGAGAGCCCCCCCACCCTCAGTTCCCTGCCCTGTAAGAACCAAATATTTGCCCCCAACAGGGCCCTGAAGACGGAGGCAGAGATGGGGCTCCAGGCCTGCCCACACTTGTGGGGTCACCATCCCAAGGCTGAGGGACAGTTAGGAGCCTGTGCGATGGGTTGGGGGAGACACAGAGGGCTGATTCATTGCCTGAACAATCTGAATGCCAAAAAGTGGGGGGGGGGGCAAATTAGGACACAGCCATCACTGACCACACCCATAGGCACTCCAAGGAAGAGGGCCCTGGTGGGGCTGAGAACAGCCTCTACTGTACATAGCCACGAGCCTGCCATTTTATGTGGGTGTCCACAAGAACCCCTGAGGACACGGTGTCCAGCTCCTTGCCCAGGGCACACAGTGTGCAGTGTTGGGATTTGAACCCAGGTCTGATTGCTCAGAAGGCTGTGCCTTTTCTCTACTCTACAGTCAGTGAAGTTGGCCAGCCTTGTTTCCCACCAAAGCTGGAATCTCTTCTCCCACCCAGCACCTGACAGGAAGGAGGTGCCTGGTGACTCTTTTAAAATATATAGATGGATGGAGGAATGAACAAGTCAACTTGCTTTTGAATTCGGGCTTTAAATCTAAGCCCTGATTTCCTGGCTAAGACGAATACATGAAAGCAGCCTCCTTTAAAAATGAGAAGCAGGAGAAATAAACATAAAAGAGAAACCAATTCTAAATTAATCCCACTGAAGGTCGCTGGGTCTTAGATAGGTAATGCCCAAGCAGAGGGCTGGGCTGGGAGTGGGAGAGACAAGAGGTGTATGGCAGGGGGAGGGGCAGGCAGGCTCCCTCAACCCCTGTAAGAAGGGGGACTTGCCTAGCACATAGCTGCTGCTGGCCCATTTGAATCCTGAGCTCTGGCTGAACTGATCTCTGCATTATCCCCATCGGCCTGCATTCTGGATCCCTGCTCACATCATCCCTATGCTTCTCCCTCCTGGAAGATTTCCTTCCTCTCCCCAGCCGGATGACTCTCTCCTCCATCTCTGTATCATTCTCCGGACACTTACTGTATAACACAGTATAATCATTCATTTGTTCACTCAACATTCATTCATTCACTCATTCAACCTTCCTTAGCTGATTATGTCTTTCAGTTACTGGGCACCATGTGACCGGGCTCAGTTCAAGGCACTGGGCTGCCGTAGCAAACATGGCAGACAAAAACCTCTTCCCTCCTGGAGTTTACGGTCTAGTGGCCAAGATGGACACTAAAAAAGGAAATCAACAAATCTCTGATACCGTTTCAGATGGCAGTGGGTATTCTGAAGTAAAACAAAGCAGGAGGGATAGAAAGTGTCTGAACTGAGCCTTTTTTAGATGAGGTAATCAGGGAAGGCCTCTGGGAGGTGGCATTTGAACGGAGCTCTTTTTACCACAACTGTGGACACAAAAATGAGCCAGAGGAGCTCCCTCAGGGAGCTCAGAGTCTAGCAAGGAAGAGACAAGCTGGCCTTCTCTTGACTGGGTAGGACGGGGTCTGGCTCACCTGAATATCCCACACACTGAAGCCAGTGATCTTTCCAAAAACAAATCTGGCCAGGTCCCTCAATGTCTCAAGAACATTCAATGGCTCCCCACTGCCCTCAGCATCAAGTTCAAACTCCTCAGCCTTCCATCCGAGCCCTGCTCTCCATTCTCAGCCTCATCCCCCTTTGCTGCCCTCAACACCCATCTCCCTCAGATACACCCAAGTAAGTACCCAATCATCATGCCTCTGTGTCTCTACACACGCTGTTTCCAGGCAAAGAATTTGCCTCCTCTTAGTCCCAAAGTTAACCTCCTTAACGTTTGGGAACACAGTTCATTAATGTGGCAGGTGGCTGACAAAGTTTTGTTGCAGAGAGAATGGGAAGTAAGAAAATGAGGCAAAGAATAAAGCCATAAATGACGAAGTGACCGGCTTTCCATCCTGAACGGCTTCTGTTGCCCCAGGTGGTTCACAACTTCCTCCTGGCAGTACTTGGGATACACTTACCACATTATATCTTGCCAACTGTTTCCCCATCAGTTTGTCCCCTATCTCCCTGCCCGCCCCAGGAGCCAGCACCACACCAGCTAGATAACAAGCTCCATAAATATTTGGAAACCAAAAGAACAAATGTACAGAGGAGATCGGTTTTCTCTAGACTTCAACTTTTGGATTCCATCTAGCGGCTGGTCTTCTGTTGGACACGTCCCTAGCGCACTTCCATCCTCTCCAAGTGCGCACGCCGGATGCTCCAGACTTGTGTTGCCTTTGGAGGGTCTCATGGTTTGGGGGAGATACTAAGGTACTAAACTCACCATCCTGACACAGGGACTCCCCCGCCTGAAAAAAATCTACACACACCCTCTCTCCTCTCTCAGAGGCTGGGGATTCCCTAGACCTTAACACTCAGGACAGCCTTGTTACTACAGGGCACGAGGAGGGGGAAGGGCCAGGAGTGGTGGCCGCACGTCTCTGGGTACTGGGAGCCCCAGGGGCTGCCCTCCCATCACTCCAAGTTTCAGACCTGTTTTTACGGACTGTGCTACTCCCGGGAGGATCCTGTCTCTTCTGGTTGTGTCACAAACAGCACTGCCCACCCCCATCTTCCATCCCCCAGAGGCCACGCAGTTCTTCAAGGTGACTTTTTGCCACCCATTATCTGGTCTGAATCTCACAAACATGCCTAATCATTGGCATGATTACCCTCACTTGACAGATGAGAAAACTGAAGCTCAGGGAAGGGAGGTAGGGTGCATACGATGGAATCCTAGGAGATTAGGTTGAACATTTTAGACCCAGAGAAGCTGGGCCCCTTATAGGGAAGGGAGCTGGCCCAGGGTCCCATAGTAAATGAGAAGTGGGGCCTCTGACCTCCACCTCGCACCACCTCCCCCTCCATTAGGCCAGCTCCTTCTTAACCCCTAATGGACTAGACTCCTTAGTGCCCAGGGGGCAAAGGGAGAGCCGGAAGCAAGGTCTGGGGTGCCGACCACAGCCCTCCTCCCAGCCTGCCCCCCAAGTGGCAGCCCAAGCAGCCATGCCCTCCTGTGACATCAGCAGCCGATCAGCCCTGTGTCCAGGGTCCAGGGCCCTGGGTCGAGTCTGGCCAGAGCCCACCAGATTCCGACCGCCGCCTCCCAGGGACATGGCCGGACAGACGTGGCCCTTCCATCCACCCCACGGTAATTAAAAACACACCCAGGCCTTTTCCAACACGAGAGGGGCCAATTTTCTTCCCCTCCAGCACCGCTGACTACAACCCGAATAGCAATATTTATGCCAAGCTCCCCATAATACTGTAAACATCCCAATGTATAGCGGGCCAACGCATGAGTCATTTCCCCAAAGCCAGAGCTAATAAGTGGTACCTCAGCCATATTCCAGGGAGCTCCCATCAGCACCAGGCCTCAGGGCTGCGCTCCACACCCAGGGCCCATGGCACCCTTGGTGCCCCAGTGGCCCCACTCCGGGAAACCTCAGGCAGCCGCCAAATCCTCCAGGAGCCGGAGGACAGCTGCCTCTGTGCCAGAAACTATGGCTGCCATCCAGGGACACCCCTCCACCCCCTGAACTGCGGTCACTAAAGCACTCATTACTGAGAAACTAAAGTTACAGCACGGGATCCCCCATTGCGCCTTTCGCAGAGGCTGCAGCCTCCATGCCTGGTCCGATCAGGGTTTTTTTTGTTTTGGTATTTTTGGGGTTTTTGAGCTGCAAGAAGGAAAGGGGCTTCACATCATCCCCAAATGGCCCGAGATGAAGGTACCCCTCGCTCCTATGGTGGCAGAATCCTGGAAGAGGTCACCCTGTGTAGGGACAAGAAGACCCAGCAAAATGAACAGAGCACAAGCTTCAGAGACTTGAGATCCCCATTCTATTTTTATCACCCAGTGACCACAGGGTGAGACACTGACTTTTCTGAGCCTTAGTTTCCCTTTCTACTAGAAGGAAGTAAGATTCATACCCACCTGACTTTCGTGGAAGACTTATTTTGGGGAATCCACAAAACTGTGGGTGGGAAAGCACTTTGTAAAGCTTAAAGTATCTCGTCAACTGTGCAGCACGTTGTAAACCACAGTACTCTGCATATACTGCAAAGTACTTCATAAACTGTAAAGTGGTTTGAAAACTGTAAAGAGCTGTACACATGAGAACCACTATCCATATTCCTTTCTTGCCCTACAGGCTCATCCATTTCTGGTGGACACACCCAGACCCCACTAACTTTCCCTCCAGAGCAAGCTGGCTCAGGAGGCTTGGCAGCCACCCTGACCCCTTGAGGGTCAGGTGGGACCAACACACGAGGCTATGGAGAGACGGCCCAGAGACCCTGGCCAAGGCCAACACATGGCAAGAGCATCTGGTCCGGCCCTGGCGGCAGCTGGAGAGTTCCCGGGGCTCCAGCGGCCACTCTGAGCTCTGCCGCCAGCGGGGCGGTGGCCGGCAGGGGTGCCCGGAGACCCCGCGCAGCTAAGAGATGCCCACGGACCCATCCCCCCCCCCGTAGTCCTCCAGGGGAGGGGACCCCATTGTAAGCCGCGGGCGATGGGCAGGCACCAGAGCGGGGGTGCTGGCGCGCTCACTTCCACTCTGCCAGTCCCCGCTCTTCGGGGCTCCGACCCCATCCCGGGGGCGCGGACCGCGAGCCCCCACCCCAGCCAGTCGTGGTACCTTCCTCTCTCCGTTCCCTGCCAAACTTTCCAGCCCCAACTGCGCGCCGGGCCCCGCGGCCGGCGCCCCTCCACCCCGTGCCGAGCAAGGCCAGGCCCGCGCGTAGGGGGTGGCCGGGCCGGGGGCGGCGAGCGCGCGTGGGCAGCCCCCGGCCCTGGGCGGCGCTCGCCGGGCTGGCTACAAAGCCTCCGCAAGATGGTCCCTTCGCCTCCTCCTGGCACAGTCAATCAGCGCCCGCCGTTCCCGGGCGCCCGTGGGGCCCGCGCCTCCCGGCGCGGCCGGACACACCTCCCCGCGGCCACCTGCGCCCGGCGCGAGCCCCGGGGCAAACTTTGCGGGCCGCCGGGCGGAGGTGGGCGCCGGTGGCCGCTCATGCCCGGCCGCTCCCCGCCCCCATCACCCGCCCGCCCGCTCACCTTCCACGGCGGCGAGCAGCGGCAACAGCAGCAGCGCGGCCCCCAGCCTCCGCAGGGCCATGGCTGCGCTTCCCGGGGCCTCGGGCCGCGGCGCCGCGGGGCCCGGGCGGCCCGGGCGGGAGCGCGCGCCCCGGGCTCGGGGGGCCGGGGGGAGCGGCGAGGCGCGGCGCACAGACAGCCGCCGCCACCGCGCAGCCAGCAGAATGAGCCATCCAGCCCGGGCAGAACGGGGACCCGGGCTCCGCCAGCGCTGGGCGCGGCCCACCTGAGCCGCGGGCGCGGGGGATCCCGGCCGGGCCGCCGCTCCCCGCGCGCGCCCGGGACCCCAGCTGTCCGCGCGAGCTCCTGGAGCCCCAGCCCCCCGCGTCCTCGGGGCCACCCGGGGGCCTTGCGGGCGCTGGAGCGCGGACCTGTCGCGCGCTCCGGCGACTGAGACGCCGGGCTCCCCCCGCGCAGCAGTGGTCTCTCCCGGCGCTGTGGCTCCTCCAGATAAAGCAGCGATTTCAGCCCAAATGTTTCTGAATTTTTATTGAATGCTGCAAAGCCGGAGAGCGTCTGGCGCGGCTGACAGGGGCAGGGAAAGGGGACCCTGGGGGAGGGCGGGGGAAGGGGCTGCCCAAAGCGGGGCGGGCCCTACCTGTCAGGGCCGGGAGTGCCACCCCCCTCGCCTCAGCCCTGCCACCCGGGTCCCTGCAGCTCCGAAAGGGACCGAACTAAAATGAATGAAAAAAAAAAAACGGGGTGGGGGGGGGGATGGAGATGGGAACAAAACAGGCGTCTTTCCCAGGCGCTGGGGCTGGGCTGGGGCCTCCGCTTGGGAGAGTGGGCCTTGGCGCTAACACTGGGGCCTGGGGTGGGGGGGTCACTCTGGCAGGGGCGGGCCGGGTCCTGGCAGGCAGACCCCAGGCCTACCCTCCCTGCCTTGTTCTGAGCGAGCCCACCAGCCCCTCCCTGTAGCCCCTTCTGTCTGTACACTGGATTTCTCTCTCTCTGTTCATCTTGTTCCCAATGCAGTTTGGGGGTGGTGCAGATGGGGGGGTGTCTCGGGAAGCCACCCCCGCCCCCATGGAATGGACCTGTCTGTGCAGCTATGGTTTTGTGCTGTGGCTGTCCCTTCAGGGAGGACACAGCCCCTTGTTCCATCCCTGCTCTGACAGTCTTCATCACCATCATCATTAAGGGCTTTGCTGAGGCTGATGGTGGCCGAGCTGCAGGGGGGCTACAGGAATCACCCAGTCAGGGCCTCTGGCCTTTGGTAGCCACACTCCTGACAAACAAGACTTAACCAGGAGCGTCCTGCCCTGTGGAGTGGGTGTAAGTGCCCAGTGGAGGAACAGACGGTTTAAATTCAGTCAATGCCACCCAGACCTCTCCCATCCCTTTGTCCCACAATCTATCAAAACGTCCCAGCAATCCCCTCCCTTCAGGCCCACCCTACAGTTCACACCAAGAGAAGGATACCACAGACTCTGAGACCCCATTTAAGGTTTGGAAAAGTGGGTCATCTTTAGAAGCTTCAAGGGTCCAAATGAAATGGGCATCATCCTGGAAGTCCCCCAGGAGGAAGTGGGCCAGGAAGGCTGGGAGAGACTGCCTGGGAAGCAGACAGAGGAGAAGTGAGCAGAGATAGGAAATGAGGTGGGGGGTTGCCCCCTGTTAAGCTTCAGACTCCTCCTTGGCCAGGGTCAAAATCCACTGGGGTGTGGCTGACCTTTATTTTTAGTCCCTGCTTCTCAGACTTTTCAGGGAACCCAGGGTTTGAGAGACCCTGAGCTTGACCCATCCTGGGACAAGACTCCCTCTCCTGGGCAGAGAGGCTCCAAGCTATTGCACTCATCAGTGCCAACATCCAGGTGCCTCACCCCTTCCCAATTCAAGATATATTTTGTGAGCACCTGTCATGTGCTGGGGGGATTCAGCACTTCTGTTGCGTTTCTATCCCCTGGGGCCCTTGTCCCCATTTCCCCACCCCATTGGTATTTCCCTCTGATTCCAAATAAGAACAGCAGTGGCATTTGTTAAGGACCTCGTACCAGGCACTAGGCTAAGCTTTGTTTATACAGTGTTCCCCTTAATCTTTCAACCCTGTGAGGTAGGTGCTCACCTTTTCAGTTGATGAAATTGAGGACCAATTTGTCCAAGGTCACACAGCAAGTCAGAGCTGGGATTTAACCCCAGGCCTGTCTGACCCCGACACTGATTCCCCCCTTGTGCCTTTCATGGACACAAAGAGCTCAGCCAGTCATTTGTCGATTTCCCACATCCCCTTTTCACAGGTAAGGAAGCTGAGGCCTAAAGAGGGAAGTGACTCACTCAACCTTATATAATTAAGTGGACATCAGTCCAGGGCATTTACCTGGCTAAAAAGAAAAATAACGATAATAATCAAATAAAGCCCCCTTCTCTCCCATCTTTTTCTCCCTACACATTATTTTATTCCCCATTTGGGAGCCCATAGTGTAGGCCCATAGTGTTTTGCAGTCTGGCGAGGCCCCTCCTCACTGGTCTCTGTGGCAACTGCCTTCAGCTGTGCCTTTGTCCCAGCTGTGCCCTCCCCCTGGTTGTCCTCTCCAGGCTAATGGCTTGGATTTGCACCCCCCCCCCCCCACAACCACCACCAAGAGCTTTAACTGACATTGGCCTCACCCCCCTCAGACTGTTTGTACTTGTTATCTGTTTCCCGAGAGATGGTTAGCCCCACGCACAGCAGCCCATTCAGTGCTGGTGTCTCAGATTGTTTGTTTCTAATTTGCGTCTTATCTCTACCACCCCCTTCAGACTGGGAGCTGCCTGCAGGCAGTGCAGGGACTCTGAACAATATACTCCCGGGGGCGGGAGGCCCCAGAGAGCATCTGACCCGATCCCCTCCTCAGCAGAGGAAGAGGCGGCTTAAGCTTCATTTGTCTAATGACAACAGCTACTCGCATTTGCAATCACGCTTTAACAGTTTACAAAGCAGTGTTCACACCCATCAACTCGACTGATGCTAATTCAACCAGCCTATCCTGCCAGCCAGCCTGGCAGCAGTGGGAGCTCCACTTTTCAGAAGGGGAAACTGGGGCTCAGAGAGGGAAAAGAGTACTTGCCCAAGGACGTATGGCAAATTTGGGGTGCAGCTGGAACTAGGCCTTCAGTGACCTGACAGCGTTAAATCAAATTTGATGAATAAACATTAATGGGGCACTTCCTACAGGCCAGTTACTGGAGAGGCAGGGACACAGCTGTGGACCTGCCTGACAAGGCCCTGCTCTTTTAGAACCTACATTCTGCTGTGTAAGACCTATATATGGACAAGATAATTAAGATAAGGATAAGTGCTAGGAAGACAAGACAACAGGCGATGGGACAGTTGGTGACTGAGAGGAGGGGGCTATTCTAGCCAGGGAGATCAGAGAAGGCCTCTCTGAAGAGGGAACATGAGAGCTGAAAGCTGGATGACAGGGAGTCCACCATGTAAAAGTGCGGAAAAAGAGTTCCAGGTGGAAGGAACTGCAAATGCAAAGGCCCTGGGGTGGGAATATACAGGGTACCTTCTAGGAATAGCAGCTGAAGCATGGCAAGCAATGGGAGTGTGGAGGAGATTAGGTGGTGGAGGAGGAATATGATTGTATTTTAGGCACAATGGGGAGACATAGAGGATTATAAGTAGAGAATGAACTGATCTGAGGTAGAGGAGGCAGTATGAGCGTGGTTCAGCAGGGCCTGCGGGCAGCCTGGGTGCTAACCCATGCCACCATCCTCCTGGTCTAGGGGGTTGGCTGGGCCTCTATACCCCTAGACTGAGACTCCAGGGTATGTCCATGCCCTTCTCTAACTTGCTGTGTGAGCTTGGGCAGGGCACTCACCCTCTCTGGGCCCCACTTGCTACAAATGAAAATGCAGGCATTGGCCAAGGTGGTTTCTCGGAGGCCACTTTCAGTCCTGACTCCCTCAGTGTTGTGGATTCAGTGGGGACGGCAGGACCTGTGTCCTCATCTCAGCCATACCAGGGGATGCTAATGTGTTCTGGGTCCCCTCAGCTTTCCCTGAGACCTTCATCCAGAGGGGCAAGGTGGAGGGGCTTCTGAAAGGGAAGTGCATTATGCTAAGTGACAGCCTGGAGAGAACATAGAGGTCACCTTTCAGTGTACCTAGGTCTCTGACTCCCGTCCCAATGCTCCTTCCCTGCCCAGGTGCAGTACTGATGCAGGCACATGGCCAGTTGTGGGTCAGACCCACCTGGAGCCAGTGCCAGGCCAGGGGGAGTTTCTTAGTAGAGACTTGGCTCAAGTTCTAGTTCTGCCACTAGTTTGCTGTATGACTTCAGACAGGGCCCTTCCCCTCTCTGGGCCTGTGCTGGCAGTCACAGATCTACCCTCATGAAGCTCAGGGCCCAGCACTGTCCAATAGAATACAATACAAGCCCCATATGTAATTTTTAATTTTCTAGCAGCCACATTAAAACACATAAAAAGGAACAGGTGAAGTTAATTTTAATATATTTATTTAACCCAATATATCCACAATATTATTGTTTCAACATGTAATTAATGAACTATTTTACTTTTTTTTTCATACTAAGTCTTTGAAGTCTGGCGTGTATTTTATATTTCTGCATCTCTCAGTTTACCCCTGCCACATTTCAAATGCTCAATAGTCACATGTGGCAAGTGGCTAGTGGCTACCATATTGAATAGCATAGATTTAGACATTGACATCAATAATTACCCAACGGAGTGAAAAGTGCTCTTTTATAAAGACTGTTCAAACCTTTCAGGGGCGCAGAGAAGGGAATCACTACCTCTGCCTGGAGAAAGACGGAATGCTTCCTGGAGGAGGTGACAGTTGAGAGACAAAAAAATCTTATTGACAGCTAATATCTTTCCTATCCATTTTGAGAAAAGTGTTTCTACCTCGTGATAAAAGTAGCCCATGCTCATTGGTAAAAGTAAAGAAGATACAGAAGAGTTAAGAAGGGAAACAAAAACTACCATAATTTCCCCAGCCTGAGAGGCATTGTTAATGTTTCAATCCATTTCCTTTCAGGCATTTTTTTAGGCACGAGTATTTTGCATATAACTATAATCTTGCTGTATGCACAGTGCTGTGTCCTATTTTTTTTTTCCCCACCTAGCACTGTAGAGCGAGCATCTCCCTGGGTTGTTAAAAACTCTCATGCAACAGTATTGCTATTGGCTATGTACTATTCCAGGGAAGGACTGGCCATAAAACCTTTGTGCCTTCCTGCTTCACCTAAGGGTGCCTGCAATCCCAGCTCTGCTTTGGATGCCCCTCTGAGAACAGAGGATGCAGAGATTGGTGCAAGGAGCAACCAGGAGGGTCAGGTGCCCTGAAAGCCATGCTGTGCTTCATGCCTCACTGCCAGTCCTGGGCTTCTGTGGCTTGGAGCTGGAGAAGGCTGGGCTGGGCTGCAGCTCCGAGCAGGCAGTCTCCCCACTGCCACCTGGCGGTCCTGGAAGTGAATGCACCCTCCAGGAGCGCAGCACCACCCAGGGGGCCTGGGTCAGGAGGTGCTGGGGTCCTGGGTTTCCACTTTTTTTTAAATAAATTTATTTTATTTATTTATTTATTTTGGCTGCTTTGGGTGTTCATTGCTGCGCGCGGGCTACTCTTCGTTGCGGTGCGTGGGCTTCTCATTGCTGTGGCTTCTGTTGTTACGGAGCAATGGCTCTAGGCACGCGGACTTCATTAGTTGTGGCACTTGGGCTCAGTAGTTGTGGCTCACGGGCTTAGTTGCTCCGCGAGCATGTGGGATCTTCCCGGACCAGGGCTCGAACCCGTGTCCCCTGCATTGGCAGGCAGATTCTTAACCACTGTGCCACCAGGGAAGTCCCCTGGGTTTCCACTTTTGACCCCTGGTCTCTGCACCACTCTGTGAACAGCCTTCCGCAGTGGAGGGCATCTGAGTTTTTATTCTGGAGTAGGGCTTCCTTCCTGCTCTCATTTTGAAGGGTTGTAGCTTTGGAGAAAGACTGCCCAGGTTCAAATCCAGCTCTACCTTTTAGGAGCCTTGTGACCTTGGGTAGCTACTCCATTTTTCTGTGCCTCAGTTTCCCTATCTGTAACATGGGATAATAATAGTCTATCCACCACAGTAAGTGCTCTACGTTTTAATTATTTGATGTCAGAGGGAAACTAAGTGCAAAGTATAGAGGGTGGATCTTATTTAGTCTCATCCCCTTTCTCTAGATCTCTGCTACTAACCTTCCAACCCCTGGAAGGTTTTCCTGAAACTCGAAATCTCCAATTGAGCTACTTTCCTGCTCAAAAGTCTTCAGTAGCTCCACGCTGCTCCCTGCAATAAATACAAATGCGCTAGCCTGGCATTCAAGGTCCTCGGGAACAGGACCCAGCTCACCTTCCCAGTCTTGTCTCCCATTTTTCACCTTCAGGTCCCCTTTGCTCCAGCCAAACCGTTGTCCTCAAGACTCCAGGGGCATCCTCCATTTTCCCACCTCCACGCTCCTGTCATACTCAGCTTCATTTTGGACCCCATTTTCCCCGTCCTCCAAAGACCTCATCACATACCACCTCCTCCAGGAAGCCTGCCATAGATCTACTCCCCCACTCCAAATCTCCACAGCATGCTGATGGCACACATGTCAATTTCCTTCATCTTGTATTCTTGTAAATAGCCTCATGGGATGGAGCGAATCCGGGCTTTGGGGTTAAGGGAGGTACTTGTTCAAATCCTGTGTGATCTTGAGCAGGAAGGATACTTAACCTCTTGGAGCCTCAGTTTCTTTCTATGTAAATGGTCCTAATCCTTACAGGTTTGTTATGAGTGTAGAAGGAGAGGACACAAACAAAACACCTGCCACCTGCAGATACCTGTGAGACGTTAGCTCCATTCCCTGCTAACTTATGGCCCCTCTAGACGGGAAGCCCCTTTGGGGCAGGCTGCATCCTGTACCTCAGAATCCCAGAGGGCCTGGCACATGTGTCCTGTGTAAGTGCTCGCTATAGTGAATCGAAACTTCTCTCCCACCAACACAAAAAAAAACCTTCTTGGCATTGGAAACAGGTGGTGAAATGCTATTCAGTATCCCTGAGCCATGGGAATTACCACTCAGAACTACAGTCACTTCCTCCTGGGGGTTGGGAGGGCCCGGATTATCCAGCTCATAGCCGAGGGTCCTAGAAGGGGTGTTGTTCTGGCTTGCAATGGGCAGCCTGTCTCCACAGCCTGTTCCCACCCATCATCGCTTTGATCCTTACAACAGTCTAGTGAGCCGGGAAGCCCTCCCCGTATTATGGTGGAGGAAACAGCACCCAAGAGAGGATGTGACTTAGCTAAGGTCACTCAACAGACTAGTGAACGTTGGGCTAGGTGCCAGGTGTCCTGACCCCCAGATAAAGACCCTTTTGAGGCTGTTGTTATGGTGTGACACCAGATTAAACGTTAGGAGGCCTGAGTTCAAGTCCCGATGCCCCCATTTACTTTCTTCATGGCTTTGGGTAGTTGTGTCACTTCCTGAGCCTCCATTTCCTTGTGGCAAGGGGCCCTGTTGGGAGCTGAAAGGAATCAGGAGATAGGAAATGCTTCTGGAAACTGTGGAGTGTCGTATCCAGGTAAAAGGTTGTTTCATTTGACCACCAAGCCTGATACAGGATGCTTTGATCTTTGCACCACATCGGGAGTACACAGGGCTTTTATAGCTGCTCGCCTGGTCGGCTCTTTCCCAATTTGCCTCTCTCTTGGAGTTTGAAAGAGCTGTTTTGATAGGTGCCTGGCAACAGGGGTGCAGTAGGGTGGGGCTGCTGGACAGGCAAGCTGGGTGTGGCCAGGAGAAGGCATTGAAGGCCAGGAGAGCTGCCCCCTTCCAGAAAAGGCTCAGAGTGGGATGGGCACTGGGGTTGGGGAAACCCACAGAAGGATAAATCATTCTTTAAGGACACTTGTATGTGAAAAGAAGAAGTCATAGAACCTGGTGTAGCTGAGCTCTCCAGTATAACAGTGAAGTCCCATTAGGGCAAAGATTACAGCTGGCTCATATTTAAATAGGACCAGGCACAAGGAGGTGTTCTAGAAGCTTTTACCCGATGGATGAGTGGATGGATGGATGGATGAAGAGGAGGGAGGATGATGACAAGCAGGCAGGCTTCCAGGAGGTGGTGACATATGAGCTGGGAAGATTCTCTGGATTACAAGAAATTGACTCAGGAGTTTTTGGAAGGACACATCTGGCAATCCA
This sequence comes from Phocoena sinus, assembly GCF_008692025.1. Taxonomy (NCBI): domain Eukaryota; kingdom Metazoa; phylum Chordata; class Mammalia; order Artiodactyla; family Phocoenidae; genus Phocoena; species Phocoena sinus. The sequence goes on along the minus strand of NC_045763.1, from coordinate 17,716,022 downwards.
AAAACAGGAATCTCTAGTCTATGATCACGTGTTAATGGAACGGGGCAAAAGACTCAGGAGGCCTGAATGTGACCTGTGATTATTCAGAATCTAAGGCATCTCTAACCATTGAGATAATGATAGTAATAACAATGGCTACCAGGGGCTGTGCTGAGCATTTTGTAAATGTTGTCTCATTCACCCCTTGAAAGAGTCCCTCAGCATGCTTGCTTGAGGCATTGGTTCCCTTTCTTCTCTCTGCAGCGTATTCCTCTCTGCATGCACCTCGACTGCCTGACTGTGCTTCTCGGGAGAAACTGGGATTGGTCCAGCCAGCAGCTCAGCCCAGGGTGGGCACAGCATTTATGTCACCCCATGGGTCCCTGGTCAGTCCGAAGTCCTCTGCCCTTGGGTGTCATGGGAGAGGGAACAGCACTGCCCAGGGTCTCAGGTGGGTTGGGGCAATGTCAGGATGAGAACTCAGATCTCCTGGTGATTTTCTATCTCTGGGCTGGGGTGAGAAAAGACATCTGGGGTCCAGGAGAGGTTCTGAGAAGAGGGAAGGAGAAGGGGATTGAAGTAGTGGGCCTGAACTTCCCAGCCTTCCCAGACTTCTCTTGGACACACTCTGTTCCTGGGAAGAGGGCCTCAAAGTGCTGTGCCTCAGGACAAGTGTTTGATATTGGTGATGAGAGAACCCTAGAATTTTTAAACTCGGAAGAGCCTGACATCAGCTTCTGCACCCCTCTCATTTTATAAATGAAGAAACTGAGTCCCAGAGAAGGAAAGTGACTAACTCAAGGTCACACAGCAAGTTAGTGGGTGACAGTGGTGAGGTGTTCTCTGGGCTATGGAGCCGACTTAGCCATTGGCCTCAGACTTCCAACCACGGAGCTGGGACGAGAAGCTCAAGGCGAGTCCAAGGAGACCAGGAAGGTGGTTTTCATCTTTCTAGCACCATCTCGAATGCTGTGCAGAGCTCAGCACTGTAACTGCCTGAGTTGGCATTGGAAAGTAGCCAGTTTGTCAATTCTACACATTAACTAATAGTCTATTATTTTCCTCTGGGATTAATGTTTAAATACAAATAGGATGTTTTATCACACAGTTGAACATTTAACATCCACTGATGGCTGATCTCTGAGCAGGGGCCAGGCCTTCCGTCCTCCAGTGGTTCAAGGGGCTCAGGCAGCCCCATGGGAAGGCAGGCATGGGGGTACACGTAGGAGCAGGTCTACACCTCTTGTTCCAAAGTTCCAATTCTGCACCTTACTCATGATATATTTGGGAAGGGCGAGCAGGAGGGTTGGCATGAGGGGACAATGGTTGAAAATCAGGAGCCAGTTCTCCTTGCCCAGGACATTTTCCTCCACTTAATTAATATCACAAAGGGAAACTGGGTCTGCATTGGATTATGGGGATTATGCAAATGAAGCCATGGAAAGGGAGATTTCTGAGCTCCTGGTTGTTCTGGCTGTGTAAAGGCCTGTCCAGAAAACACCCACAGAGGCCAGGGCTGGGACTAGGGCCATGGGGGAGGCATTTGGAGGGACCCTGACTTAACAGGGCCCAGGCTGGGGCCAGAACTTCTAGGGGGAGTCTGGGAATAGGTTTTCCTAGCCGAGGGGAGCTTGGACTGGTCACCCTACAGGAACTCAGCCATAGAACCCAGAGCTTAGTTCTTCCTCTCCAAGAAGACAGAAAGGGTGAGGACTTTGGAGTCAGAACTGGGTTCAAATCCCTGCTCTGCTACTTACTGGCTGTGTGACGCTGGGTGAGTCATTTCACCCCTAAGCCTCGGTCTCCTCATCTGTGAAATGGGGGCAATGATAGCACCCTCATAGAGTTACACAGAGTTGATGTAAGGATTGCATGAGATAAAGTCCATTAACTGCCTGGGATGGCTCAATAGTGCCAACTCTGCCTCCTCCTCCACCTGCTTCATGTGGGATGACTGTAACAATAGTTCATGTAATATAATAATATCAGTAATATAAATAATATAATAGTATAACATCAAGCTATATTTTATACACACACATATATATTTAATATAACAGTGAAAAATAATGTAACAGTGAACACTTGAAGAGCACCTACAAGAAGTGGGGACTGTTCTGAGCTCTTTATACACATCAGCTCATTTAAGGCTCACAACAACCCTATGAGGTAAGTAGTAATGCACCCATTTTATGGATGAGGAAACTGAGGTAAGTTAAGAAACTTACTAAAGGTCACACAGTTTGTGAGTGGCCAAGCCAGGATGACAGTCTGGCTCCTGATTATGGGCTGTGCCAGCTCTTACCTTCCTCAGTGGAGGGAGAAGGATGGCAGGCACCTCAGGGTCAGGAGACCTGGGGTCCAGGCCTGGCTTTCCCTCAGAGTGCAGGGACTGGGCATTCTGATCTGGGGTCCCCAGGAGTGTGTGTGTCAGGAGGGACGCATTTGTTGTGCTCCTGCCTCTGAGCAGAGACTGACTGGTCAGGGGCCCTCATTACCAGCTGTATAGCTGCCATGGAAGGGCCCTGACATTCATCAGGTTTGACCTGCCCATTTTACAATTGGGAAACTGCGGCCAGAGAGGGAAAGGCACCCACCCAAGGTAGCAGATGGAGTTATCAGCAGGTCTCCTGTCTCCCAGCCCAGAGTGTTCTTGCCCCCCCACCGCCACCTCACCACAGGAGAATTGATTTCTGAACCACCAACTGCCTCACGGGCTGAAAATGTTTGCTGAACCTGAGTCATGAGCTCTGAGCTAGGCCCTGGGGGTGGGGGCCAGCCCGAAAGCTGAAAAGCTTTCCTACCTGTCTGACTGCAGAGTGAGGCCCAGACAGAGGGGAGCTCTGGGTCAGGTGCAGAGGAATGGGGGAGGGTATGGAGGGAGGGGGCAGAGAAATGAACAGACCCTGGTCTCTGCCCTCCAGGAACTCACAGTCTGTTGGAGAGGTCAGACCCGTAATAGTGACATCAGCCCCCACCACAAGTGGCATTTATCAGGAGCTTACCCTGTAGCATGCCTTGTGCTACAGGCTTATATTCAGTCTGTTCGTTAATCTTCACAAGGGTCACTGGCTGTTATAATCATAAGGTATAAGATAATGATATAATAATCGCATATAGAATATGATAGCGTCACCTCCACAATAATATCACATATAGAGAATCATAGACATTTTACAGATAAGGGCATTGAGGCTCAGAGAGGCTAAATAACTTGCCCAAGTTCACACAGCCCTACAGCAGGTGAAGGAGGAAGCATTCACCCCAGCTCTGCAGGTCCCTGAGCCTGTGCTCTCCTACTACTCTGTCCAATACACTAGCCACTGGCCATAGGTGGCTACTGAGCACTTGAAATTTGCCCAGTGGGACTTGAGATGTGCCATAAATGTGAAACACACACTGGATTTCAAAGGCCTGGTAAGAAAAAAAGAAGAATGGAAGACATCTCGTTAATATTTTTAAATTGGTGATACGTCAAAATAATATTCAGGATATATTGGGTTGAATGAAATATGTTATTAGGATTACTGCCATCTGTTTATTTTTACTTTCTTTAACGCGGCTGCCAAAACATTTTAAGTGACACGCGTGGCTTGCATGATGTTTCTACTGGACCTGCTGCTCTAAACCAGTGCCGTCCGATAGGATTTTCCGCCATGATGCAAGTGTTCTATTCTGCCTGGTCCTGTATGGTAGCCACGAAGTCCTACGGGGCTGTCGAAAACTTGTAATATGGCTATTGTGACTGAGAAAGTGCATTTTTAATTGGATTTTATTTAAATTAATTTATATTTGAATTTAAGTAGCCACACCTGGCTAGTGACTACTGCCTCAGACCAGCACAGCTCCAGAGAGTTAGGCTTTTCTGCCTTGTGAAGACAGTTAAGAACCACAGCGTGTTACAGGCGTCCTGATAGCTGTGTTTGTACCAGGTATGGGGGTGTACAAAGAGAAGTTCAGTGGTTATTAGTCTCCAATGTAGTTGTGGAAACAGAGACTCAGAGAGGTATAGAGATTACACAACGGCACACAGCTTGGAGGTGTTAGAGTCGAGTCAAGGTTTGGCCTCAGGAGAACCTTACTCCAAGGCCCAGGCTTGTCCTCGAGATTTGCTGTCTGCTCTGCTGGGGGAACTGTCACCTAGGAGCCCCTCCAAGGCTAACACTGGGCTGCACCATCCCACCCCAAAGCCCTTCCTGCCTCCCATTCCCTTGCCAGAAAACCCCAGACGTGGTCACTTGCCTCAGTCTGTCCTCAGGTACTGCCAACACCTGCCCCAGGTCTCTCTCCATCACCCCTTTGCCGCTTTCATCCCTCAGCACTTCATGCTCGAATGCCAGCCACATCCTGTCTCGTCCCATCCCTCTTGCACGCCCACCAGACCCCTTCCATCCCATCCCACCCCCTCCTCCAGGAAGAGTCACTGCCCTTGCCGGTGGCCTGCTAGATTTCTATGGCTTCTAAGACTTCCCAGTACTTCAGAATGCAGAACTTGAGCTCCCGTCTTGTGTGGAAACAATACAAGAAGTAGCTGGGCTTGCTGCTGTCCTACCAGTGGGCTGGCTTCCCGCCCTGCTCTGCCACCCCTGTCTGTTTGACTCTAGGTAACTCACTTCTCTCTGAGCCTGTGTCCTCACCTGTAAAATGGAAATAATGACACCGCAGGGTTCTTATGAACATTAAATGTAGCAAAGGATGCAAAAAACCCTGTTAACTGTAAAACGAAATACAAACCTGGGAAATAATCATGGCACTCACGATGAACGCTGACTTACCAGATCCTCTGCTAAGCATTTTCATGCTGTTTGAAAATATGTCCTCAGATTCTGAGCTCCTCCCCGCTTCAGGAGATGGAGGCTAATTCCCTCCCGTTGAAGGTGGTCTGGACTTAGTGACATGCTTCTAACTAATAGAATAAAGCAGAAATGATGATATGTGTCTTTGGAGACTTGGTCATAAAAAGGCACAGTGGCTTTCTCCTCTTGCTTGGAGCACTCACTTTGGGGGAAGTTAGCTGCCATGTCTTGAGGACACTCAGGTACCTGTTGGGAGGGCCAGGTGGTAAAGAATGAAGGCCTCCTGCAAGCAGCCAGCAAGGAACCGAGGCTCCTGCCAAGAGCCACATGAGGGAGTCAGCTCAGAAGTGGATTCTCCAGTCCCAGTCAAATCTTCAGATGAGTGCAGCCCCTGCCGACATTCTGACTGCGACCCGGTGAGAGGCCCGGAACCAGAACCACCCCACAAAGCCACTCATGAATTCCTGACCCACGGACACAGTGAAGTTATAACTGTTTTTTAAGCCATGAAGTTTGGGGAATAATTTGTTACACAGTAATAGATAACTAAAACACACACATAATCTAGTTTAACTCTCATAACATTAGGATGCAGGCATTGTTATTATCCCCATTTTACAGATGAGAAAACCAAGGCTCAGAGAGGAGCTGACACTTGCCTAAGGCCACTCAGTAATGATGTGGTGGACTCAAGACCTCGGCCCTTGTCCATTTGAATTAAAAGCTGGTCTGTGTGGAACCACGTGCGAGACATCTCTTAGAGATGCTGCAGTGACTGAATACGGGTCTTTCTGAGCTCCACAAGGAGCCGGTGCACTTACAAGAACAGGGGCTGTAAACTACACTCTTTGGCCTAATTCCCATGCCTAGCAACCACTAGGTGCGCATTAAATGCATGTTTGAACGGGAGGCAAAGCATTTGGATCACGTGTGGCCCTGGGCAGGTCCCTCGACCAAACCCATCCAAACATTTGTGGGGTTCAGGGCAAGATACAAATGGAGATTTACATACCATAAATCTGAATATTTTAAAGCTGTAAATCAAACTAATTAATAATAAATGAGTTATGACAACTATACGTTCATTACAACAAAATACAAAATATGTGCAAAGCTGTGGTTTCTATGAGTGAAAGTCAGCCAAGTATCAAAGATGACTACACATGCCTGGGTTGTCTCTTCATGGGCCGATGACGTTTGAGTGAGTGATAAAATAAAAACAGACAGGATTCATAAGTTATTACACATTTAGTCTGTCCATTTTGTTTTTCCTGCTTTTACTTCAGCAAAATCAATAATTGTGTCGTTATAATCAAGATTTTCACATAATTTCTGTTCTGTTGCTAATAATGTGAAATTAGACCACCTTTCTCAAGTCACTGTATTTCTCAGATAGTTTTACTTACTTACTTATTTATTTATTTATTTATGGCTGCGTTGGGTCTTCATTGCTGCGCGGGTTTTCTCTAGTTGCGCCGAGTGGGGGCTACTCTTCGTTGCGGTGCATGGGTTTCTCATTGCGGTGGCTTCTCTTGCTGCGGAGCACAGGCTCTAGGTGCACAGGCTTCAGTAGCTGTGGCTCGCGGGTTCTAGAGCGTGGGCTCAGTAGTTGTGGCGCATGGGCTTAGTTGTTCTGCGACCTGTGGGATTTTCCTGGACCAGGGCTCGAACCCGCGTCCCCTGCATTGGCAGGGAGATTCTTTACCACTGCGCCACCAGGGAAGACCCTCTCAGATAGTTTTAAATTAATTTCAGTTGGGAAACACTTGCTCTGTTGAGACGTAAGAAGAAATTGTCAATAATATTCGAAAAGCAATGTTTAGATTAGGAAATGAGCCATGAGTATCACATAGCAAGCTTAAATGTTCTAATGGGATTGCATCTGATAAATTATGATTATTGTGGAAAATATTACAAACTCTTTGAGTTCCTCATATAAATCCTATCATGTGTATCTTGAGTTTTACTGTCTCTCAAAGCAGTATCTAGATCCAACACTCATGTGAGCGATTGGTGTCATGCGTTAAGTTTGTTACATCTGGACCTTCATATATACCAATTTAAGGATAATAGGAATTATTTAATACTGCAAAATGTTCCCCAGCTGCCCTGTGCGTTTTGGATACCATGCCCTTTTTTGTGTACCTCTGGAACCACAAACTGGAACAGGAAAAGAAGCAAGGAAATGGACACTCAGTACCATTGGGAATTTACTGCGTTTGTGCCAAGAGGAAGGATCTAAGAAGTCAATTAGTCTTCTGTCTTACCGAAGAGCAAAGGCTTTTCTCTTTTTTTTTTGCGGTACGCGGGCCTCTCACTGCTGTAGCCTCTTCCGTTGCGGAGCACAGGCTCCAGACGCACAGGCTCAGCGGCCATGGCTCACGGGCCCAGCCGCTCCTCGGCATGTGGGATCTTCCAGGACGGGGGCACGAACCCATGTCCCCTGCATCGGCAGGCGGACTCTCAACCACTGTTCCACCAGGGAAGCACAAAGGCTTTTCTTATTGTTCAAAGCCTCCCTGTGCTCCAAAGCAGAGAGCATCGATAACGTCAACAGCCATACAACCCACAAGTGTTGGTGGCATTTGAATGCAGCCATCTTTTGTGTTGAGGACACAGCAAGGGATGAACAGAAGCATTCCCCTTTCCTCCTTGGGACCTGAACAGTGTCAGGCACGAGAGTGTGCTGTGCCAGGTGACCGAGGCTCCAGGATTCCTTAATAAATTGTTTGCACTGTGACATGCATGTCTCTGGACGACTCATGTGTGGTCTGGTGGACCTTGGCTGGTGCAGGAGCTGTGCAGGAACCGAGGGTGTTTCAAAACTTTCACAGCCATTGCTGCTACACCCAAGCTCATGTTCACTTTCCTAGTCATTCATCTTTTTGTAATCATTTTATAAAATGTTCTAAGACAAATACAATGTGTTTCTCTCATTTCCTGAACAAGTTTAGTACCGCTGCTTTATGAAGCACTGACTGTCATTTCAAAATAGAATTTTATGTATTGGCATCTATATCATTGTAAGTTATGAAACTTTTTATTGTTGTAAAAAACATCATAACAAAATTTACCATCTTAACCATTTTTAAATGAACATTTCAGTAGTGTTAAGTATATTCACAGGGTTGTGAAACAAATCTCTTGTACTTTTTCATCTTGCAAAATGGAAACTCTATGCTATTTAAACTCCCCATCCACCCCCCACTCCCCGAAGCCCCTGGGAACCACCCTTCTACTTTCTGTTTCTATGAATTAGACTATTTTAGATGCCTTATTAGTAGTAATTCATTTTTATTGTCTTTATAAAACGTTCAGTCTGCCACAGATTGGAAATTTTAAAAGCCAAACGGTCCTTTGCAATAGATAGTTTGCGAGCACTGCTTACAAAATCCAGGGCCTAGGGACAGGGCTTCTCTTGCCCAGGTAGGTCTAAAGGCATCGCTGATCCACTTGACTGGATCTCAGTTTCCTTGAGTGTAAAAAGGGGTGATGGAGCAGCAAATGCTCTGAAGGCCTTGCAGCCAAATCGCTCTGGGATGCTCTGGTCGCTGGAATTCCCCGTGTCAGGACTGGCTGTCCTGGGGGACAGCTGCCCTCTGTCCCCCCCCGGTGGGCCCTACTCCAAGTCCCATTTCACGCCCTGAGGAATTTTTTTTGTCTGCACTGACACCTGGTTTCCTGCCTCTGCAGTCACAGAAAAGCCTTCTCATGGATGACAGCTTCCACTGCTCATGTCCTGGCCAAAGGTTCACGGCATTTCCCCACCAAATCCACATTCCTCTAAAGTTGACTGTTGCTCCTGTTTTCCATGATTCACACTAAGGCTGAGAGGGACACGATGATATTAATGAGGACACAACCAGGGAAGAGCCCCACAGTCTAGAATTTCAGAGCTGAAAGGGACTTGATTCTATTTGTTGTCTTATTTTATAAGTAACATACAATCTCTGCAAAACAACCCCAAAAGGATATATTTTTTAATCACCCATAATCCCAGCACCCAATGATAACATCTTTAACATTTTAGTGAATCTTTTGCTTGTTTTTTTAACATACATTGTGAAACAACAACATTAATAGGAATGTGCTACCTATATTGTTTATCATCTGCTTTTCCTACTCAGTATTTTCTACATCTATATATGCACTGCTATGTCATCAGTTTGAGTGGTTGCAGAATTATTCCATTGTGTATATCTTTGGCAATTGCCAGGACCAGTGTCCTTTGATTGGACACTTCTCTCTGCCTGTCTGTCTCGCTCTCTTGTATAAACAATGAACAACATTCAATGTTTCCATTATTTCCTTACAGTAAGATCCTAGAAGTGAAGTGTTCTAGGCCAAAGGATATGCATACCATATTTAAAAGACTTTGGCTATAGGATTTGACAATTTTGACTAATCACTGTCATCAAAAGTATCAAGAGTGCTGGGGCTTCCCTGGTGGTGCAGTGGATAAGAATCTGCCGGCCAATGCAGGGGACACAGGTTCGATCCCTGGTCCAGGAAGATCCCACATGCCGCGGAGCAACTAAGCCTGTGTACCACAACTACTGAGCCTGTGCTGTAGAGCCCGTGAGCCACAACTACTGAGCCCACGTGCCACAACTACTGAAGCCTGCACGCCTAGAGCCTGTGCTCTGCAACAAGAGAAGCCACTGCAATGAGCAGCCCACGCACCGCAACAAAGAAGTAGGCCCCTGCTTGCCACAACTAGAGAAAGCCTGCGCTCAGCAACGAAGACCCAACACAGCCAAAAATAAATAAATAATTTAATTAATTAAAAAAATCATACTGAAACGTATTTTGGAGCTTATCCATCCAGCCCTTTACTTTGACAGATGTGAAAAGAGCCACAGAGGGGAAAGAGCTTCTTCCGCAAGCCAAGTTAGGACAGACCAGAATGGTAACCAAGTAGTCCGATGCCCAGGTGAGGATACCAGTTTCTGGGGTCCCTTGAGTTGACAGAGGAAGATACAGGGTTAGGAATGGAGAATAGAAAATGGCCCTCCTGTGGTCCAGACACTGTGTGACATTATATGAGTAACTCCTCCCACCCGAGGCTCAGTCTTCTCACCTGTAGTTGAGGAGGTTTGATGAGTCAGTTGCTCAGATCTTTCTCAGCTCTAAGATTAAGGCTATCCTGTCATCTCCAAGTTCCTTTCCATTTTTAATAGTTATAATGAAAATCTTGCATGTGCACAGCCCTTTATGGTTCACAAAACATTTCTGTGAAGTAGAGAGGAGAGGTATTGTCATTAATGCCATCTCATAGATAAGCAAATGCAGGCTCAGAGAGTCCAAATGGCTCACTCTGTAAGAACCACTATAACTTCAGACAGATGCCCTAGTCCCCTCGGAAATGCCTTTTAACAAGACAGTGACCTCGAAGCTTTTCTTACACAGGAACCTGGACCCACCAATAATATCTATCCACCTGTCACAGACTTTTCATTCAGCTCCAAAATTCACTGAGCACTTACTGAGTGCCAGGCTCTGTGCCAGGGGTGGGGCATACAGAGGTGAGAGAGAAGCTTGCAATCTGATGGGGGAGACACACCAAAACAGAGACGCTAGACACTCTGAAAGAGGGCAGTGTGAGAGTGGTGGGAGCACAGGGGAGATGAGAGGCATCAGGGCAGGCTTCCTGGAGGAAGTGATGTCTGACTCTCATCTTAAAGAGGGAATAGGTGAAGGAAGCCAGGTGAAGGAAAATGAAGAGGGTATTTGAGGTAGAGGGAAGAGGTGGGCAGAGATCTGGAGACAAAAGAGGGAACAGCACCTTCAGGGAAATTTAAAGGCCATGGGGCTTGGATTCAATCCAGTAGACTGAGAAACTTTAAAAATATGTACTTGTTCATTTCAAAGTAACAATAATAAACCCATTACATTTAAAAATAAATAATACCTTTTAATGAAAGATAACTGTATTTTCCAAAATAAAAGTACAGACTGGGCAGAGTGGCATTGTTTTACATTTTTTGCAGATCTCTCCTCTTTTTAAATAAATTTATTTATTTAATTAATTTATCTTTTTGGCTGTGGTGGGTCTTCACTGCTGTGCGCGGGCTTCTCTAGTAGTTGTGGCGCACGGGTTTAGTTGCTCCACAGCTTGTGGGGATCTTCCAGACCAGGGATAGAACGCTTGTCTCCTGCATTGGCAGGTGGATTCTTAACCACTGTACCGCCAGGGAAGTCCCTGCAGATCTCTTTTATGTCTGGTTTATTATCATGAAAAAAATTTGACCTCACCAACTCCCTGACAGGGGATCCCTGGAGCACACCGTGAGGAGGATGAATGGGAGGAGGGGATCCTGGAGGCAGAGAGGCAGGTTTTGCATCCCATCCCTCGGAGCTGAGGCAGAGCCCTGCCTGAGGGCCTGGAGAGGAGGGGCAGGGTTGAGAGGTGTTAGTGGGGCTGAGAGGCGGGGCCTGGGGTTATGGTTTTGGCTGCAGGGCTGGGAAGCAGGCTCCAGCTCCAGCCCCAGCTCAGGTGCCTGAGTGCTGGCTGCCCAGTCAGGGCTCTGGTGGAGGAAGGTTTGGGGAGCAGATGGTGAGTTCGAACCCCACAGGCAGCACCCAGAGACTGGCACCTGGGTAATGGAGGAGGATGAGCTTGTTTGGGAGGGAGACCTGTCACTGAGGACAGAGCTGCCAGGATTGGGGGAAGGTCCCCAAGCTGGGTGCACCCACCACTGCTGTGAGACCAGCAGGGAGATGGGAAGGGGTGTGTGGCCTGGAGGCTGCACACCAGCCAGGCAGGAGCCAATCGATGGGGGTGGGGGTCTGTCTCCTCCCAGCCTTGCTGAGCAAACACTGTGTAATCCAAGCCAGCTCCAAGGAGCAGCCCAGGAGAGGCTCAGCGAGGGGCTCAGCCCAGAGGAGAACTGGGGACGTGGGAGGAGTAGGTGGCCGAGCGGGTGGCTGGAGACCCCAGGAGCTAGGTGCGCAAGGTGCTCAGATGGGGGTGGGGGAGATTCAGGGGAGCAGCGTGTTCAGCGCATCACTGAGAAAGGCCCCAAAAGCCGTTCTGCTGTGTTTTGAAAATGTGGACACCCTGCCAAGTAGAGGCAGGTGCTGGGCCAGGTGAACGTGACATGGGTCCTTTCCACATCAAGCCATGGGCCTGACCTCTAATACAGAGCACATCGGTCCTGTGCTCTGATACGCTTCTGGGAGGTCCCTTACGGCTGACCTGGGCTGTAAAAATGCTAATTCCAGGCTGTCCTGGTCCTTCCTCGGGCAACTGGGTGATCTCTGCCCATGTGCTAGCCCCGCTCTGGCACGGCTGGATCCAGGACTTCCAGTGATGTCATCAGCCACCTGTCTCTTACCTCTGTTTTCCTCCTCAAGCGCTTTATCCCCAAGCATCGCCTGCCCACATGTTGGCAAGATGGCTTCCTTGTATAGCAAGCTTAGTAAAAAGAGGGCTCCTAGGGCTTCACCTGGTGGCGCAGTAGTTGAGAGTCCGCCTGCCGATGCAGGAGACACGGGTTCGTGCCTCGGTCCAGGAGGATCCCACATGCCGCAGAGTGGCTGGGCCCGTGAACCATGGCCGCTGAGCCTGCGCGTAGGCCACAGCAGCGAGAGGCCAGCGAACCAAAAAAAAAAAAAAAAAAAAAGAGGGCTCCTTTTCCCCCATATTTGTCCACAGAATTCCTGGGTAGACTCTCACTGGCCGGACATGTGTCATGTGCCCATTTTTGAACCAGTCACCCGCTGCCATAAGGAGAATGGCCTATGCTGATTGGCCAGGCCTGGGAGGTGTGCTCACTCTTGGAGCGGGAGGTGGGATGGGTGGGGGCAGCAGGATCAGCCCCTCCCAAATTGCATAGACAGAGAGTGAGGATGGCGGGTCTCCAAAAGGAAAACGGGGCTTGCTGCCAGGGGAAGGGCCTGGACCTTACAGAGGTGAGAGCCATTCCCCCAGGGTGGACGCCCTTGGAGCTGAGGGCCTTCCTCCCATAGAAGTAATGAGTGTCCAGCCCCCCTACATGTAGTATAGCATCGGGGTCCCCACATAACCCTTGGGGATCAGTTGGACTTGGCTCCCCAGCCCCTGGCTGTGTGACCTCCAGTGAGTCATTTCTCTTCTCTGAGCCTCAGTTTCCTCCTCTGTAAAATGGAATGAGTCTTTATAAGAAGAGGAGAGGACACAGAGAAGAGGTCATGTGAAGACAGAGGCAGAGATAGGAGTGATGCTGCCACAAGCCAAGAAATGCCAGGAGCCATCAGAGGCTAGAAGAGGCAAGGAAGGACTCTTCCCTAGTCTTCAGAGGACTCAGGGCCCTGCGACACTTTGATTTCAGACTTCTGACCTCCAGAACTGTGAGATGATAAATCTCTGTTGTTTTAAGTCATCCAATTTGTGGTAGATTGTTGCAGCAGCCCTAGGAGACTAATATACCATCTGAAATGATTTTATTTAGTTATGTGTTTATTCTCCATCCTTCCCCAAGGGATCAGCTCCAGGAGACCATGTACTGTTTGTTTTTCCACTGCTGTGTCCCTAGTGTTTGGAAAGTATCTGTTGCATAGTACATGCTCATGAAATATTTGGTCAAATCAAAGAATGGGTCATTGCATGAACACTTCAACTGGCACTTTTTGTTTTTGTTTTTTTGTGTGTGTGTACGTGGGCCTCTCACTGTTGTGGCCTCTCCCGTTGCGGAGCACAGGCTCCGGACGCGCAGGCTCAGCGGCCATGGCTCACGGGCCCAGCCGCTCCGCGGCATGTGGGATCTTCCCGGACCGGGGCACGAACCCGCGTCCCCTGCACCGGCAGGCGGACTCTCAACCACTGCGCCACCAGGGAAGCCCCCAACCGGCACTTTGAAGCACCTTTTCTCAGACTGCCCCCAACCTGCTGTGCTAGCCAGACCCTTCTCAGGTCCTTCCACCGCACTTCCCAGACCCTTTGCTTTTGACAAATTGGTGACAGACCGTGACCTCATCCTCTTCTCATGCTCAGAGCCACACATGCACACACCACTATGCCTACATGGCAGCACAGCCCAGCGGTGACAAGCTTGGAGGTATGGGGACCCCAAACTGGTTTAAATTCTGGCCCAGGCTTGCCCTATGGCATCAATCCGGTCCCTGACCTCTCAGTTTTCTCCTCTGGAAAATGGGAATAGGCTCCCCATCCTTTCAGTGCCTGGAACACAGTAGGTCCTCAATGAATAGTAGCTGTAGTCAACTCTCCTTGGACATCCTATCTCCCCCACAAGGCTGGCCTGAGTCCCTTCCTCCTGCAGGAAGCCCTCCCAGACCACCCCTGCCCTGGCCCCAGCTCTCCCCAGCTCAGACTCTCTGAATGGCTCCCTCGTCGCTCGGCACAGTCTGCCTGGGATCATTAATTCTCTTTTTGTGCATACGTGGCCCGTCTCCCTGGCTGCCTCAGCCGTTGGCCATGTTTTAATGAGGATTTCTCTTTGTGAATAAAGAAGCAGGCCTTTGATCTCCCTTCTGGAATCGGCTGTCTTTGATAATCTGCGCCGAGTAACTGCTGAGAGCCAGGCCAGAATTCAAGTCTGGGCGCAGCTGCCTCTTGCTGTCAGACCCTTAGCAGGTGGGCCTCCCTTCTCCCAGCCTCAGTTTCCCTATAAGTACAAAGGGCCCACGCAGAGCAGACATTTTGTTGTATGTAAATTAGCCAATCCATGAATTCAGCAACTTGTCACCCTAGCCCCAGTTTCTTTTGTAACATCTCTTTCTTAAATTTCAACTGCAAATCAGTAATTATCCCCACCTCACTGATGAAGAAAAATAAGGCCGAGAGTTAACTTGCCTAACACCCTCAGCCAGTTATGGACAGAGGCGGGATTTGAACCCAGGTTGCCTGACTCCTGGTGACCTCAAGGCCAAAGTTAACTAAGAATGCCGTGGTCCTTTGGTGACACCTTGGGGGTGAATCAGAATCAAGACCCACAGGCCCACTCTGCTCTGGAGGCGGCAGTCCTGAGAGCTCTGGGCAGGGCGGTCAGGACAGGGGGTTGAGCTGGGCGTCCCGGGGGGACACAAGGCATGGGAGGTTTGCGGGGGGAGGGGTAGAAGAGACAAGATTTGGGGGAAGGACCCTTTTCAAAGGTGAATAAAGTTCTTACATAGCTCCTCAAATCACTCCATGACTCTGGTTCTTGGGGACGGGAACGTTTGTGGGACCACGCCCTATCATGGTCTTGGCCATGTGCACAGAGGGGGACAGAGGCCCTGTCCAAAACTGGCCCCGGACGATGACCTTGCACTGACCATCACCCCATGCTCCAGAGGGGGACATCATCAGTGGGGGAAGCTCCCAGGAGAGCCCCTGGTACACAGAGAGGAACACACAGCCAGGTTCCCTGGGGGAAAGTGTGTCAAGGGCCGGAGTGGGGACAGGGAGAGCAACAGAGAGAGACAGTGTGAGCGAGAGAAAAAGAGAGAAACAGAGAGCAAGCAGGGAAAAGATAGGAAGGAGAGAGTGGGGTGTGGGAGGAGAGAGAGGGGAAAGAACCATGGGTTCACTTCCATCTTCTGAGCAGAGTCCACCTCCAGATCTGGGGAAATGAGAGGGGCGGATGGCTCACTCAGGCCACCCTGTTCACTGTGTGACTCCTCGCTGGGCAGGGCCTAGGAGGAAGGCTGGTGGGATGCAGGGACAGATCCCCTCAAGGGAGGGAAGAGGGTGGCTGGAGACAGGGCTATGCTCATTAGCTGGGTGACCTTTAGAAAGTTCACAGCCTCCTTCCTGAGCCTCAGTTTAGGAATCTGTAAAATGGTCAGAGTTGGGCTGTGTGTGTGTGTGTGTGTGTGTGTGTGTGTGTGTGTGTGTGTGTGTACAGAGACAGCATCTGGGCTCTGATATTCTGAATTCCACTACTCCCGGGCTCTGGGCCTCATGTGGCGGGGTGAGGGCCAGGGGCAGCTTGTCCACCGTCCCCTCCCTGGAAGGGGTTCAGCCTGGGCTCCAGCTGCTGCCTCCCTCCCCCTCACTCCGACTCCTTCCTCACTCTGTCAGACAAACCCCATCCATGGAAAAAATGAGTGTTTGGGGCCATCCATTAATGGACGGAAACTCACTGTTTCCTTCTCTTCCGGTTCTGGGAGCCATCCTGCTCTGGGCCAGTCAATACTATTATTGGCCACCTACTGTGTGCCAGGCCTGAGTTAAAGTCTTAACTGATGATCTTATCAAACCCTCAGAATCACCCTCTTCACAGATGCCCATTTACAGATGAGGAAAGCAAGGCTCCGAAGGGTGATGTGACCAGCCCAAGGCTGTAAGCCAGAAGATGGGAGAGCTGGGCCTGGGACCTGAGTCCAGCTGAGTCTAAAGACTCAATCCTCTCCAGCACCACCCCAACTCCGGACTACCGGATGAGCAGTCAGAGAGGTGAATTCAGGTCCGCACTCTACTATTACCCTTAAGTCAGTCACCTCTCCACGCTGAACCTATTTCTTCATCAACAAAATGGGACAAATATTACCCGTCCACTCTTCAAAACTCTCGTGAAGAGTTCTACAACTGATAATGGTTAACATTTTGGAGCACTTAAACGTGAACTAGGCACCATTCTAAGTGACTATAACGAATGATTTCATCAGTTGAATTCTCACAACAACCCTATGAGATGGTTAATCTTATGTCCATTTTACAGGTGAAGATCTTGAGCCTCATAGATGCTGACTTGTCCAAGGCTGCACATGGATTTATGAGGGCTGGGACCAGAATGCAGAGCAGAGCTAGGACTTTTATCTGGTCTGTGACCTCGGGCAAATCACCTTCTGCATCTGGGCCTCAGTTTCCCCATGTGTCCAAGGGTTGCAGGAAGAAATGGAGATGGTTGTAGAGTCCTGGCATAGAGCGGCTCAGCAGACTTCAGACTCCCCCCAGTGAGTGAATTTAGATTCAGCTCAGAGCTGAGACCCCAGCTCCGCCATGAAGCAGCTGGGTGACCTTGGACAAGTGACCTAGGCTTTCTGAGCCCATTCATAAAATGGGGTGCGGCAAGGAAAAGGTAAGGGGTGCATATAAAGGGGTGCACTGGGGGTCTGGCACTCGAGAGAGGACCTTGGATCCCAGCCCCTCCCCCACTCCCATCCCTTGCCCCAGCCAGGCTGTGTGGGAAGGGAAGGCGCAGGGCAGGAGGGGATTAGCCCAGGGTCCCCCTCCCGGGGCGGCCCTTTTAAGCGTGTTCTCCCCAGGGCCCAGCCGTGCCCCCTCCCAGGCCCCAGGCCAGGCCTGTGTTTGCCGTGGGGATCGGGGCTGGCCAGGCTGGCCTTTCATTCCCGGGCAGCTTTTGCTTGCTTTCCGCTGTGGGGCCAGGCGCCAGCTCTGCCGGGCTCCCCAGGAGCAGATGGGCCTCAGTGGGAAAGCGCCCGGCTGGTCCTAAGAGGATTGGCGCCTTTCTTCCCACCCTTTGTGCTGCTACCCACGGCTGCCCGCGCCCAGCCCACAAAGGCCGCTTGTTTGGCCGCCTCTGGGGGTGCAGGGGTCACAGCTGACGGTGGCGCCCCTGGAGACGGCGGCACCCCGTGTGAGCCGGAGAGCCGGGGGCACCCAGGCTCCAGGGAGGGCAGGAAGACCTGGGCTACAGGCTACACCCCAAGGTTCACTGGAAGCGGAGGGGGATGCCTCAGGCAGTCTGTTGGGGGACAGGCCCCGATTTTGTCTTATTTCCGTCACCTGGCAAGTTGATGGCCAAGTGAGACTTGCTCCCAGGGCCCACGGTGCCCAGCAAAGCTCCCTGCCTTCTTGAAAATGTGGTCGCCCTTTCCTGCTGGCTTGTTCCACGTAGCTGTGTGGGCCAGGAGGACCTGAGAAAAGGAAGGTTGAGGCCAGGAGAAACTGGAGGGACTTGGCAAACTGAAGCCTGGAGACCAAGGAGGAGCCCCGTTTGAGGCCAAGCTCCAAGTGAGAGGTGGTAGCTGGGCAGAGAAAAGGGCAGGAATTATCTCACCTATGAATTTATTTTAAAAAATAATTGTTGATTGAGTGCCTGCTCTCTGGTGGGTGCTGAGCAAACAGAGAAATAAGCTGAGGGTCCACTCTGAGGGTCCTCAGTGTGCTACGGGGACAGATTTGTACGTAATAAGCTCTAGACCAGGGTTTCCTAGCTTCGGCACTACTGACATTTGGGGACATATAATTCCTTCATGTGGGGGCTATCCTGAGAGTGGTAGGATGTCTGACCATTTTCTTGGCTTCTCCCCACCAGATCTCAGTAGCACCCCTCCCCACTGCTGTGACAACCAAAAATGTCTCCAGACATTGCCAAAAGTCCTCTAGGGGTGAAATCACTTCGGTTGAGAACCATTGATCTAGACTGTAATTCTGGTCATTTGTCTATTCCTTCATTCAACACATGTTTCTTGAGCTCTGAGTGTGTGCCAGGCGCTGTTCTAGGGCCTTGGGGATACAGCCATAGAGTTATAGGTGTCGAGTTCATTCCCACTGGGATTGCCTGTCGGAGGACGGAGTAAAATATTTCATGCAGGGATGAAATGGGGGCCAGGGTTACCCAAGGCTCTTGGAGGAGGTGACATTTAGCCAGGCCTGGAAGGTGGAATAGAAGGTACTGGAACAGAGAAGGTGGGAAAGAGGACATTCCAGACTGAATAGGACAGAGTGGTCATCTTGCATTTGTTCCGCAGAGGTTCACAGAGGACCTGCTGCATGCAGGTACAGGTAGTCTACAACAGGGCCCGTCCGGCATGCAGAGGATTCAGGGCATCCAAAGAAGGGTCTCCATCTTGTCTGGAGGCTGCAGAGGCATCAGGAAGGGCTTCCCAGAGCAGAGACAGCAGCCAAACCTTGAGCCTGAGCAGGCTGGAGCTAGGCAGGCGGGGGTGGGGAGGTGGAGTGGGTGCGGGGAGGCGGAGACGGGGGAAGAGGGAACAGCTCCTGCACGGGCCATAGTGCCTGAGAGAGCCTGAGGCTGTGGGGGAGGGGCAAGGAGGCTCCTAGGGTAGGAGCACAGCATTCTGACAGCAGGGGGAGGGAGATGAGCCTGGAGAGAAAGGCCGGGAAGAAGGACTCAGTTAAAGAGCTGGACTTTATCCTGGAGGTGCCGGGGAGCCATGGAGGGCATTTGAGCAGGGCTGATTTATTTTAGAAAAATCACATGGCTGCCGTGAGATCGGCTGTTCGGGGAGCAGAACGAGAGGCAGGGGACAGTTGTAGAGGTTCAGGAGTGAAATCAAGGTGGCAGGAGTCTGGAGCGGAGGGGACAGACGCCACAGACACTTAGGAGGTAAAGCATTAGGATGCGGGCTTGAATGTATGGCCGAGGGAGCTGGAGGCGGCATCAGGGCAGATTACGGTTGTCTATAAGCAGTGCAGCCCTGAGACGAATCAGCAGATAAAAGACCAAGCAGAGAAAGCTATGCCTGTGAATCTCAGGATGCAAATTATTTTTGAAACTTTGCTCTCATGCATCATCTTTAAATATGAATAACCAACATTTTTTTAGAGCTTAATGCTGTGCCAGGCACTGTTCTAAGCGCTTCATGTGCATTAACTCGTTAAGTCCTTGCAATAGCCCTACGAGGGAGATAATTCTTACCATCTTCCTTTTGTTGAGAAAGAACTGAGGTACAGAGAGAGTAAGTCACTTGCCTAAGGTTACACAGCAAGCAAGCGGCTGAGCCAGGATTTTAACTCAGGTAGTCTGGTTCTTCCAGAGACTGTGCTGCTACTATACTACCAAAATGCAGAGTTTGTTTAAAGCCTGCTTAACTTCAGCTATTGATAAAGCCCTGTATCCTTAATATAAAAGTAAAAAAAAAACAAGCAATGGGATTACATTTTATAGGTTGTGGTAGAGGATGTAAACTGGAAAATCACCTTCTGGAATCTCAGCAAAACCCTATACCTTGGCAGTGACTGCCGCCACCTGGTGGCAGTATACCCCAAATGGAGGAGCTATGACAAAGGCCACACCCAGTTCCTTTGGGTGTTGAATTTATGAAACCCCAGGCCTGGATGATGAGAGCCTGCTAAAACAGGCATTACTATTATGAAAATGTGTCCTCTGTTAGACAGGAAGAAAGAGGCGAGGCCCACAAAGCCCAGGCTGCAGGGTGTGTCCCTGAGGATTGTGACTGTGGGTACTTGGGATGGGGTTGCCAGACCTCAGCCACACTCCTTCACCAGTTCCCTAGACGACCAGCATTAGGCATTTCTGAAACAGCTGGTGGGAGCTAGGGGTGGGGTGGGGTGATACTCTGCAAACACGGGCTGTACCCATGACCCCGACCTTCTAATCCCAGGGCTTAACTGACCTTATTAACTCCACAGGGCTCCAGAGAGACCCCCCAAATCATTCTCTGTCGAACCACATTCATAAAAATCCTGGTCCTGAGGACTGTGCAGGAAAACCTCCTGCCTGAAGACTGGGGACTGGAGGTGGTGACCCTTGGATGTGAACCCTCTGCAGGCTGGTGACAGGGCAGAACTGGCCCCACCCCCCTGCCTGCTGAAGGGCAGCGAGGGAGAAAACTGGGTGAAAGCAGAGCATACTGGGTAGCCTGGCCAGGAGCTGAGCGGTCCAGTCTCCCTCCCCCCTCCCCACCCCACCCCGTAGTTGCCATGACAACTGAATGGGGGAGGGAAGAGCAGAGGAGAGACCACTTGCCCCTCAGACAAGGGAAACCTATTCCAGGTCACACTTGGCCTTGTCCTGAGGGCATTGGGGTGGTCAGAAGTTCCGGGTTCTTCATACCTTGCAGTATTGGGATTTGGGGGAGCAGTTCTTAGCTCAGGCCAGGTTTGGGAACCCAGAATGGGGGTCACAGACAGGATCCCTTCTCCCGGAAAATCCCAACCCTACCAGAGCCTCCTTCCCGGGCTCTCCGACACCCCATCATAGGCTAATTCCAGATGAAGTTCGGTTCATATTCTGAGTGCTGTGCCCCTCCACTGAAGAACTTGACCTTGTAGTGGGAGGTGAGCGGCGCTCGCAGGGAGGAGGCGGCAGTCGCTTTGGGGACAGGCCAAACATTTTATGAGTAATTTAATATCTGGAGTGCGAACCACTGAACAGAGAACCCGTCAGCTGCCCAGAGCAAGGAGTGGGTCTGGTCCTCATAATGCAGGGGAAAAGATGGGAGACTGACAGGGATGACCAGGGGCCTCAGGGAAGTTAACCCATTAAGGGCCCTGGGAGGGAGCTAGGAGGGCGCAGGTCTGGCTTCCACTCTGGGTGTGCCTGCTATGCACCAGATACCGTCCTGCCGTGCACTTACCAGGGGTTTGAACACTTGAACTTGGATGGGAAAGTGTGCCCTGTGGAAGAGGCACTGGCTTTGAGACCCACAGACCTGAGCTTGGCTCCTGCTAAGTATGTGACACTGGACTAGTGACTCCACCCGTCTGTGCCTTAGTTTCCTTATCCATAAAATGGGGATGATGACCAATGGTACCTACATCACAGGTAAGAACTTATTGTCTAGTGACAATAAATATAAAGAATTCAGTGTGGTGCCTGGGACACAGCAGGTGCTCAATAAAGAGACCTGCTTCCACAACTCTGATGAAGCTCACAACAGCTCTCTGAAGCTCCCAAACTTCCTTTGTGGGGTTGTCCCTGCCACCTAGCTACACCCTGGCCCCCTCCTCTCTGGCCCCGGAGTGGGGCCTGAAGGGCTTTTGTCACGTTACACACAGCCATGGTTGTGTCTCCTCCTGACACCTGCTTTAGTAACCGTCTCAGGGCTCCTGGGGAGGAGTCCTGTCCAGCTTGGTGACAGGTCCTGGACACAGATCTGGGTCAGATTCCCAGTTCAGCCACATTCTGGGGCGCACTTCATCTCTCTAGGCCTTCATTTCCTCATCTGCAAGATATGATTAATGAAACACCTTCCTCGTAAAGAGGCTGTCACAATTAATGAACATGCTGTACAGAAGCTAGCAGAGAGCCTGGTACACAGTAGGTGCACATTAAATGATTTATCATCATCATTACTTCGGGAGTGCAGCTCAGGGGACACACTCTCTTAGTCCATGTCCCAGCTCTGCCTTAGCCAAGTTATGTAACCTCCCTGTACCTCAGTTTCCATATCTGCAAAATGGGCGTAATAATAATACCTGCCTCATGGGAATTAAATGAGTTAAGATATAGGAAGTGTCTAGAACAGAGCCTGGAACAAAGGAGGAGCACAGTCAATGCCAGCTGCTATTACTCTCTTGTTCTGACGTTAAGAAGCAATTGGTGAGAAGGAAGCTCAACTCCCCTCCCCTGTCCTCATTCCACCATTCCTAGGTCTGGGACGCAGGTCTCCCAGTGCCACCTTTATCTGCAGCTTGGGGCTGCAGCCTGGGAAGCTCACTCCCTGCTCTGGGTTTATCTTTCAGCCTGGCTCCGGGACTCCGAGAGAGTCCAGGGGTTTCTCCCCAGATGCAGCTCTGCCCTTTGGTTAATCATTAAACTGCCCTTTTCCCTCAGCCCAGTCCCAACCATTGTTTCCTTTCCTGAAAGAAATTCAATGTCCCTGAGTTGAGGTGGCCCAGAGATCACCAGGTCCAGCCTCCTCATGTTACAGATGGGAAACTGAGGCTCAAGAGGGAAAGCCACACGCCAAGTGGATGTTCAGGCCGGAACTTGAACCCAGGTCTCTAGCTCCCAGTCCAGTGCCCTTTCTCTGCATCAAGTTGTCTCTGAGAGTCTGGCCATAACTTGCACCCCATGCTACTGATGGGCACATGGAGGCCCAGAGATATGAGGGGACTGGCCTGAAGTCCCACAGCCCATGGCCTGGGTGAGGTAGGGGGCCAGGATTGAAATCCAGGCCTAGGGAGCCTCAGAATCTCAGTAGCTCTATGGCCTGTCCACCAGGGCCAGCAAGGACATGGGCAGGCCAGGCTCCGGCCTCATCATGGTGCTCCCGGAGGAAGAGGCTGGACAGACCAGGGATCAGCCCCCCATTTTTTTTTTTTTAAATAAATTTATTTATTTGTTTATTTATTTATGGCTGTGTTGGGTCTTTGTTTCTGTGCGAGGGCTTTCTCTAGTTGCGGCGAGTGGGGGCCACTCTTCATCGCGGTGTGCGGGCCTCTCACTGTCGCGGCCTCTCCCGTTGCGGAGCACAGGCTCCAGATGTGCAGGCTCAGTAGTTGTGGCTCACGGGCTTAGTTGCTCCGCAGCATGTGGGATCTTCCCAGACCAGGGCTCGAACCCGTGTCCCCTGCATTGGCAGGCAGATTCCCAACCACTGCGCCACCAGGGAAGCCCTGCCCCCCATTTTATAGTCCCAGAGAGCAGAGTCACTTACCCGAGGTCACAGTGAGTCAATGACTCTGGAACCAGTGCACCTGCCTCTTACTCTGCTCCCATTATCTATTTTTAATGTCCTTTCACTAAGGATCTCAAAGTCCCTACCAGCTTGGATCCAGCTAAAGGGACATTCTCTGAGCATCTCTGCAGACAAAGTGTGCAGCTCAGTTCCCCAGTGTCCACGTCTCTACTTTCCTGGTTGCCATGAACACCTGCTCTGTGCAAGGCACTATCCTGGGTACCTTACAAAAGTTATCCCTTATCTTCTTAACAGCCCGTGGCACATAGATTATTGTTCTTATTTTATAGATAAGAAGAAGGCTCAAAGGGCATAGGTGACTCCAGGTCACACAATTGTGGTTGGGCCTGGCTGGGGGCAGACTGTCCCACTCGCCACCCCTCGCATGCCCCGTACAGGTTTCCAGCACTGAGAAACAGGAGGAATGAAGACATGTTTTTCATTCTCCTTCCAGGGAAGGAGACCTCTCCTTCCCTGGAAACCAGCTGGGGCGGGTCCCTGCAAGGCTGACATTTATGTCCTGTCTTTAATCACATTAGCTGACATGTTCTAAACAAGGTCTGCAGATGACTTTTTAACAAGGGCCCAGCCGTCTCTCCCAAGGAAACCTGTGCCTATGGGGAGAGCTGCCCCGAGGGGTGCGAACTCAGGAGCCAGAGCCTGCAGACAGCCCACACCGCGGTGCCGCCCACATGCCCGCTGCAAACCCAGGCTGGGGGGAGAAAGGGAAGTTTGTCCCAAGGTGGGCGCCGCACTTTTCCATGTGCAAAGCTTGTTCTCCTCTTGCAGCTTCTCCGAACCCTACAGCAAGCAATAGTCTCATTTTTCAGATGAAGATGCCAACGTTTGTTGAGGATCTGCTGTGTGTCAGGTGTGGAATGTGGTTCTTTATAAAAACCACTCTTGATTGTGTGCCTACTGCTTTACACGCACTAGCTCACTTAGCGTTCATGCCAATATTAGCCAATACAGCTCCATCTTACAGCCGAGGAAACAAAAGCTCAGGGTTGAGCTGACTTCCTTTCCCAAGGTCACCCAGCTAGAACGCGGCAAAGCTGGATTTGAACCAGGTGGGGCTCTTGTGAGAAGCCAATGAGGGAAGGTACACCTTGCCCGATGCACTGTAGGTGCTCTGTGTACTGTATTTTGCTTCTTCTGCCCTCTTTCTGCCGATGGCTTGTTTACATTCTCCCTGCTCCCCTGGATGCTGTAAGGGCTTATAGGGACAAATACGTGACAAGAGGCACAGATGAGAAGAATCTGCAAAAGACAACGTGAAAATGAGGTAGGGGAGGCAGGAAGATATGGAACAGAAGTGAGGAAGGAGGCTTCCAAGAAAATATGTTCCATCAGATGTGCCCACTCGCTGCTGGTGCGTCTGTTTGGAGACGCTAGGGGCTCAGTTCTCTTTGCATCATTGGGGAATAAGCCCCAGTCTCCTTGCCTGCAAATGGGGGTGACAATGCCCACACCAGGGAGGGGGCAGGGGGGATTGTCATGAGGATTAAATGGGTTAATGTCTGTATGATATTCATGATCTCAGTTAAGTTTCTCCTGCTGGCCTGTCTTTGTTTCCCCTGGAAATGTCAAGTCTTCCCAAGGAAATTGTCCCAAGGGCCTACGAAACATTACTGCATTCCCTCTCATCCTGGGCAGGACATGATTTTGGCATTCCTTCCATCTTGCCTTTCTTCCTTCCATTCAACAACTATTTATTGAGCCTATAGCTCAACAACTATTTATTGAGCCTTATTATGTATATCTGTCTCCAGACCTTGTACTCTCTGGAGTGAGAAATATTCATCAATCAATTAGTTAACTAACACACATATGCTTTCATTCATTCATTTGATAAACATAAATCTTCTGGGCTCTCTGAGCTGTGACATGTCTGTTTCTGGCCTCTTTTGTTTCCTTCTGGGTCCTGGCTATGGTCTGTATAGGTGAGGATGCTGGAAAATTGAGGTGTGTTGGGGGACTTGGCCACTGTGTCCTCCCTGGTCAGTGACCCGGTAATAACTCTTCTCCCTTTTCCTATGGGTGTCACAAGCCCTCCTAAGGTTCCTAATCCGTAGGCTTGGGGCGGGCCCGAGAATCTCTGTCACAGGTGGGTCTAATGCGGCTGATCTAGTTCAAGCCCCTCCTTCTGTGGGGAAGTCTGAGGCTCAGAGAGGGGTAGCAACTTGTCTGAGGTCACACAGTAAGTCAGATTCCGAGGCCAGCCTGGAACTGGGAGCTCTCGGCTTCCCATCCAGGGCACTTCCTGCTCTGCCAGGTCCCCTCACTGTGGGTGTCCCTCCCTGGGTGGGCCCTGCTGGATTTCTCGAACACCCTTTTCTCTTACATCTGGCCAACAGGGTTGTCTATGAGAATGCCTCCTGGCTATGTGCAAAAATAAACGCAGCTCGTAGCCTGCTCTGAAAGGAGGGTGTGTGTTTGCGTGCGTGTTGGGTAGTGGGGGGAAAGGCAGGGCACCTGGTGCCCATTGTCAGCAGGAGACCAGAAAAGCAAAGATGTGGGGGAGAAACAGGAGCCAGACCCGCAGTGCTCGGAGCAAGGGGTGATCGGCATCGGAGAGATGGACCCTCCGCTCTTCATCCTTTCCTGTGTCTGCCTGCGTACTTGCTCACCATCCCCAGCAGAACATAATCACGTGACCACAGTGGCAACAATAACAGTAAGAGGTTCTTCACTGAGTGCTTGCCAGATACCACCAGCTCCTGTGCTAACTGCTGCCCGTGGTTGAGAGAAATCCAGTTCACGGCAGGTCAACAGACTGAGCCAGGGCCCCTAACCCTGCCACTTAAAGTGTGGTCCCTGGTCCAGCAGCATAAACTTCCCCGGGGAGCTTGTTAGAAAAGCAAATTCTCAGGCCCCACCGCAAGCCTGCTGCATTAGAAAATGCATTTTACCAAGACCCTGGGTGGGTTTTGTGCACATTAGAGTTTGAGGAGCCCTGCACCATCACAGCACCCCAGTTCCAATGACAGCCCACCAATGATAACTATAACTAATACTTGTGGAGAACTTTCTGCATGCCAGGGGCTCTGCCCATAGAATCCCACTTAACCCTCATCAGATTTCTGGCGTGTATATGATTATCACCCTCATATTACAGATGAGGAAACTGGAACTCAGAGAGGTTAAGTAATTAGCCTGAGAACACACAGCCTATAAGCGGCAGAGGTGGGAATTGAATACAGCCTCTCTGTCCTTCCGGTTCCTGAGCTCCCAGGCTTTCCTCCCTCACTACGTTTCTCATTTTGTGTAGGTCCCAACAGAAAAGAAATTTGTTTTCCCTTCTTTCCTCAACCCCGCGTAGCTCACTGACTCCTGTGAGCCGAGGCTGGGCTACTACTAGTCACCGCTTTCATGTCTAGCAGCTTAGCCTTCTCACTGGGAGCAAAGGTCCACCTGTACTAGAATCACCAGGGGTGTTTGAGAAAAGTGCAGATTCCTGGGGCTTCCAGGTCCTACGGAATCAGAACCTCTGGGATGGGGCCTAGACACCAGCAAGTTTCCAGGGGATTTCGTTGCCCACCAGAATTGGAGACCCAGTGCCTCTGGTCACTCAGGGTAGGAATTGCAATGCCTAATTTACAGTCAAAGACAATGAGGCCCAGAGAGTTTTTCTGTCAATGTCCCAAGGTTGGAACCTGGCAGACTAGCCTAATGGAAGGTGAACTGACTTGGGAATCAGGCAGTTCTGGGTTCAAGTTCCTGCTCTTCCCTTTCCAAGCCTGGAGCCATACCTTGGTCTTGAGCAGAATGGCAAATCCAGCCCACAGACTGTGTGCAACTTGCTAGCTAAGAATGGTTTTTACATTTCTAAATGGTTGAAAAAAAATCAAAAGAAAAATATTTTGTGACTTGAAAGTTATGTAAAATTCAAATTCCAGTGTGCTTAAAGATTGATTGGAACAGAGCCATGCTCATTTATTTATATATTGTCTGTGGTTGTCTTCATGCTACAGAGCAGGGTTGAGTAGTTGCAACAGAGCCTGTATGGCCACCAAACCTAAAATAGTTCCTATCGGGCACTTTACAGAGAAAGTTTGGCAGCCCCTGGTGTACAGCAGTGATTCTCAAACTTCAGCTGCATCAAAATCACCTGGAGGGCTTGCTTTAAAACACAGAATGTGGGGCCCCATCACCAGATTTTCTGATTCACCCAATCTGGGGTGGGGACAGAGAACCTGTATTTCTAACAGGCTCCCAGGTGATGCTGATGCTGGAGCCACACTTTGAAGACCCTGGTTTAGAGGAACTTGGGTCTTCAAAGCTGATGCTCAGCCCCACCCCAGAAGCTTGTAGCCCGCCCAGGGAGTGAGATAGGCTTGGGGAGAAGGGAGGGAGGAGGCAGGAGCTCCAGGTCCCATCTCAGCTGCCCGTCCACCAGCTCCTCTTCCAGGCTGTCCTTCTCCTGGTGTCTGCTCCCCCCTGGTGGCAGCAAGCCTGGAGCTGGCCTGGCGAGTCCAGCCTTGACAGATAATCCTTTCACATTTCAAAGCCTTCAAAGTTTACACATCCTTTCCCCTAGGGAATCCACTTCGAGGAATTTAATCCAAGAGAAGAATCACCGATACATACCAGCGTGCGCACTGCATCGTTTGTTTGTAAGCAGGTAACATAGAAGACCAGGGCAGTCACTTGACGTGGTCGCACAGCTGGTAAAGAGTTCAGGCAGGATTTGATCTTAAGTCTGTCTGACTCAAGAGGCAGTGCCCTCACCTGCCACACCACACAGCCCCTCAGGGACCTCCTGCCTGCTGTGGGGAGCAGTGACTCCGAAGCCAAACTGCCTTGTGTCGAATGCTCATTGTATTACTTACTAGTTGTGTAACATCAGGCAAAAGCCACTTAACTGCTCTGTGCCTTGATGTTCCCCTCTGTGAAAGGGGGACATGATTGTAAAGGTCACCATGCATCAGGTACTCTGTGAGCTGTTATTATTATTACTTATCAAGCCCCCACCTTCCTTCTTTGCTTTCACCCTCCTTTCCTCTTCTTCTGTTTTTTGGTTTTTTGTTTGTTTGTTTTTTGGCTGCATGGCATGTGGGATCTTAGTTCCCTGACAAGGGATTGAACCGGTACCCCCAGCCTTGGAAGCGCGGAGCCTTAACAACTGGACCGCCAGGAAAGTCCCTCCTTTCCTCTTCTTAATTGGTTCAAAGCTTGTGGGTCACTGGGAGGGGCACGCCCATTTGGATGGACTAGGGTGGAGGTGGAGAATCAAGGATAGAGCACTGTAGCCAGGAGGTGGCAGACAAGGTGGAGCCGCCCATACTGCTCTGGGAACTGCCCAGCCAACCCTGCAGTCTGGGCAGAAGGGCACAGAGTTTAACACATGGATCCCTGGGTTACATAGGCCTGGATCTACATTCTATTTTTTTTAAAGATTTATTTATTATTTGTTTATTTTTGGCTGCATCGGGTCTTAGTTGCAGCACGCGGGATCTTCGTTTAGGCAGGCAGGATCTTTCCTTGCAGTGCGCGGACTCATCGTTGCGGCGCACGGGCTTCTCTCTAGCTGTGACGTGTGGGTTTTCTCTCTCTAGTTGTGGCGCACTGGCTCCAGGGCGTGTGGGCTCTGTAGCTGTGGCATGTGGGCTCCAGAGCGCGCGGGCCCTATAGTTTTGCCGCACGCAGTCTCTCTAGTTGAGGCACGCGAGCTCAGTAGTGTGGCGTGCAGGCTTATTTTCCCCACGGCATGTGGGATCTTAGTTCCCTGACCAGGGATTGAACCCATGTCCCCTGCATTGGAAGGTGCCTGCATTGGAAGGCGGATTCTTTACCATTGGACCACTAGGGAAGTCCCTGGATCTAAATTCTGAATCTTCTGTGTGACATGGGCAAGTAACATCTCCTCCTTGAGCCTCAACATTCTTATCTATAGAATGGGAGCAGTAAAATTAGAGCAGTGGTTCCTAAAGTGTGGTCCCTCAGGCAGCAGCACCGGCAGCATGTGGGGAAATGCGAATTCTTTTTTTTTTTGGCCACACCTTGTGGCTTGTGGGATCTTAGTTCCCCGACCAGGGATTGAACCTGCGCCCTCGGCAGTGAAAGCACAGAGTCCTAACCACTGGACCACCAGGGAATTCCCAGGAAATGCAAATCTAACAAGCCCTCGTGGTGACTGTGATGCCTGCTGAAGTTTGACAACCACAGGATTAGAAGATTTGCTCCTTAGGCTTGTTGTGACTAGTACAGGAGAGAATACTCACTGGGCGTTTAGGTCAATAACCATGAGCTGCTATTATTATAGGCCTGTTCCTTCTTGGCCTCAGCTGATTGGGCCAGGAGTATTCTTGCTCCAAGCTGGGCCAATCAGATCCCCTCTCCTGGGAACTGGGAATAGGAGACGTTAGTCTCTGTGTAACTTCCGTGAGGGGTAGGGGATGACTTGGAGGTCCAGGCTGTTGTTGGGGGCATCCATTTATCTCCACTTGCCTTTAACAGTTAAGAGGGCCAATCTGTAGAGAGAGGCTCAGAGCCGAGAGGTCCCAGCAGGAGACACAGCAGCCCCGGTCTGGCACCCAAGTCCACTGAGACTGAGCTGTCCCACCTGCTCCTGGGTCCTGTAGGTCCTCTGGCCTCTCCTGATAAGTCCCTCCTTTTCTGGAAGGTTATTATTTCTAGGAGGTTTCTTGGAAGTCTGGAAACTAAAAGGACTCTGGCATGTTGAGGGTTATGAGTCCGAGTCGAGGTGGGTGCATGAAGGTCAAGGGTCACAGGCCTGAGAAGACCACTTCCCTTCCTTCCCCTGCTCAACTAGCTAGCCCAGCCAGGAGATCTGAGTTTCAACCCCATCCACTCTGAGAAGGGGCAAAGGGGAAAAGGCAGGTCCGGACAGTGATGGAATAGGCAAAATCCCGAGACCCACCTATGGTCACCTCCAGGCTCCCCCCATCATTCTTCGTCCTGGTTCCTGTGATGAAACCTCAATCGTCTCTCCAGAGAGCTGACAAGGTGAACCCTCCTCACAGGGTGGGAAAGAACAATAACAAAGGTAAAGTGTATATTTGATTGCAGTGGGCATGGCTGAACACGCAGTGAGAGCCCTGGATTTCTGGCAGATCTGGAAGCTGGGAGGGAAGGCACAAGAGGGGCACAGTTCAGAGTGCTGTCAGGGTAGCGGTCTGACGGAGGAAAGGCAGCAGGGTCAGGGTCTACGGGTCAGGAGTCAGAGGAGGGCAGGTCCTGTAGGAAAGCCAGCCGGCTTAAGGCAGCACTAGAGACGAGCTCTGATGTCTTGGCCGTGGCTGGCTTTGCCTGGGTCCTTGCAGCGACTTGGGGTGCCCTGCACGTGCTCACCCCAAGCAGATCTGCCCTTGGGGTGAAGTGTAGCCCTGCACAGACAGACCCAACGGTAGAGGCTCAGGAACGTGGACTCCTGAGGTCGGATGGGTTCAGGTGAGAGGCTGGGGGACTGCAGAGGGAATTCCAACAGGAGAGGGTGGCAAGGAGTGGTATGTCTATAGATTTAGCAAGAGCTTTGAGACAAACAGAAGCAGGCCTCAATCCTGGCTGTATACTTGCATCTGTGTGACCCTGGGCAAATCCCTTGCCCTCTCTGAGCCTCAGATTCTTATTTTTTAAATGAGGATAATAGTATGTGCCTCCCAGGGTTTGTGGTGGGGGTTGAATGAGCTAATGCACACAAAACACTAAGTACACAGTAACTTAACTCAGTCGTGGTGTGGTTGTTATTATTATAACAATTCTTACTGGACACAAAGACCAGGCAGACAGTTTGTACTGAAAGGGTTGCATAGCAGAAAGAAGGCCCAGCCCCCGGTGAAAAGGCTCAAACCAGGTCCCCTTTGAAGACTCTGAGGTTGGGGGCAGGCCTGAAGCCCAGGAGATAGGGCAGAAGCTGCACCCAATGAACGGAATCCTGAGAAACAGGCTAGCCAAGCAGGAGGCTGGACTGGTGCTATAACCCTATGTGATAGGCTGAAGTGCTTTAAATCCCTTCTACCTCTGGTCAGGATTGGTTGAGAATCTTGGTGGGTGGGACTAGTAGGAGGGGCTGCAGAGAGCAGGTGCAGGGCTGGGAGGGGTTCAGAGATAGGCAGGGTAAGGGGCTCACAGCTTAGCTGGGGAGACGGGGTGAACATGAGTGAAATGCTAGATGCAGGCAGTGTGTGCTCAGACTTGAACAATTGAGAAATGGGGTTAGAGGAGGTTGGAGGGGTAAGAGCTACGAGGGCTGGCATGGTCTGCTTTTAGGGAGAGGGTGTGGCTTGAATGAGGTTTTAAAAGATAGTTAGATAGGCAGAGTGGAAGGGGAACAGTGAGAGTAAGGGCATCGAGGCAGGAAAGCATGTGTCTTGCCTAGAAGACAGAAAGGGCCCAGCTGGTCTGGAGTGGAGATATTCTTTGTCCGGGAGAGGAAGGATTGAGACTGGAAGGTCAATCCATAGAGAGCCTTGAATGCCAGCTCGTGGGCAGGGACTATGTCCCGTTGGCAGTGGGGAGCCACTGAAGATTATTGAGCAGGGGAGTGACGTGTGTTCTAACTGGATGGCTGAGCTTGAGCCAGGCTGGGAAGGCATTGGGAAGGAGAGCATGTGGTGAGAATCAAAAGAGGAAGGGTCTTGATTCCAAGGTCACTTAAGACTGAAGAAAGGCTCCTTGATCCCTTGGGTGGAGGTTTGTGACGTTACACAGAGAATACCCCTTTAGGGGCCTAGATGCCTTGCCTTGAAAGAGGTCTCAGTTATCAGTGGGCAGACCTGCCCTCCCAGCTCTTCTGTGGGATCGAGGGCCATCCCTTCCTCCCTCTGATCCTCAGTTTTCTCATCTGTGAATTGGGCATGATTTAACCTATCTCCAAGGATGAGTGCGAGGATTAATGAGAGAAGGGGGAAAGGGTCTGGCCCAGTGTTTTGAGCATATACGTGCTCAACAGATGGTGTTCCCTCCCCATCTCCCATTGTGCGTCTGGCACAGAACTGGACACAAAGTCTGGCCCTCCAGTCACCACCAACTACATAGAGCTTCTGCTTTCAGAGCTCATTCATTCGTTCATTCTTCAGTCATTCAAGCAGCATTCAAGCAATATTTCTGAGCACCTACTATGTGCCAGTCGCTGGGACACAGATTTGAATTAGACCACTGTCCCTTGGCCTTGAAAAGTTTATTTACTCATTCACTCAGCAACATCCATGGAGCCCTACTGTGTGTTTTGGCCAGGTGGGGGCTGGTGTTGGGGGTAAAGAGAGCGTGGCTGGCAGGGGAGGGGGTGAATTGGACCCACAGGTCACACCTCTGCATCTGGGAAGAGCAGGAACCCGGTGAAAATGCTGTTGGCCCCATCGATGCCTACCAGGGCGTTCTTGTCGGTGGCCTGCAGGAAGACGGTCTCCCCCAGCCCCAGCTTGAGCACGACACTGCCCGTGGTGACCTGGAAGGTGTTGTAGACATAGTCGCAGAAGGTGAGCACCTTCTGTATCTCCTCCCGGCCCCGCATGAGGTTTACGCAC
This sequence comes from Phocoena sinus, assembly GCF_008692025.1. Lineage (NCBI taxonomy): Eukaryota > Metazoa > Chordata > Mammalia > Artiodactyla > Phocoenidae > Phocoena > Phocoena sinus. Next base: position 17,683,483 of record NC_045763.1, on the reverse strand, counting down.
AGGTTCCCTCGAGAGCTGGCATGGTAGGTGAAGTAGTAGAGGCCGGGCAACCTGCACGTGAACTTGCCGTTTCGATACTCGTAGTTGTTGTTGGTGTTGGTGATCACGTGGTCGAAGCGGATGACCTGGTCCCGCCTCAGGGGGCTGTTGATGGTGCGTGTGGCCGAGAAGGCGATTTTCTGCGTGGCCTTGTAGTCTCCTGATTCGCCCTTGGGGCCGTGGGCTCCGGGAGGCCCTGGGGCACCTTTGGGGCCAACGGGGCCCTTGGGGCCGACTTTTCCTGGAATCCCAGGAAACCCTGGGTCCCCCTTCTGTCCAAGCTCACCGTGGTCTCCAGCTAGCCCCGGCAGCCCTGGAAGGCAGAGACAAGAGATATGAGGGGGCCAGAGATCGCTGAGAACCCGGAAGGAGCTGGGCTGGGAGGCAGGGAGCCTGGCTGCGTAACCTCAGACAGGTCCCCGCTTTTCTCTGGGCCTCAGCTCCCCATCTGTGAACAAGAGGACGGGATGTCGGGGAGGGCCCCTGAGTTTCCTTCCAGCCCAGCTTTCTGAGTCTGAGACGTGCTTGACAGTAACGGGGCCCGATGCCCGTGGGTTGGGGAGCGGCGTCTCCCTCAGGAAGGTGCTGGACCTGCCCTCCTCACCAGCTCATACAGGCTTAAGCCTGGAGCAGGGATCAGGAATTCCGGGCACACGTGCTATCCCTCTCCACCCCCTCCCTGATGGCACATATCCCTCATCAATCACGCATTCTTTCTTGCTGAACCTGGAAGTGAGTATTAGAATCCTTCTCACTCCACCACTCCAAACAGCTACTCCTCCTTGGTTTGGCAGAACACAAGATAAAACCTTTTCCAGTAGAGTGGCTGTGAACATGGGCTCAGGGGACAGGCAGATGTGTTTCTCATGTCACATCTGCCATCATTAGTTGGGTCACCTTGACTGAGTCACATTCTCCAAGGCTCAGCTTCCTCATCTGTAAAATGGGGATGATGATATTTTGTGGGATTGTGAGATTATGTGAAGAGAGCGGAAGGCTATGGCTAAATGAACGCATGAACTACATCTTACAGGAGGGTTTTATGGCAGGAAGTCTCATTTGAACCCCGTGACAACTCTGACAAAGAATCATTATCCACATTTTACAGGGGAGGGAATAGCAATTCAGAGAGGCGAAGCCACCTACCCTGGAGGTAACAGCCCAGGACTGTGTGACTGCAGTGGATTTAGTGGTGAGAGAGCCATGGTTTGGCCTCAGCCTCAACATTTACTGGGTTCCCCTGAGCAAGTCAGTAGCCTTTCGGACATCAGTCTTCCCATCTGTAAAATGGGAATCAGAATTCCTTCCTTGCAAAGTTATTGTGGAGGGCTCAGCAAACTGATGGATTTGCAAGTGTTTTGCAATCCTTAAGGTGGGCAACTGGGACTTGGGAGGTAGGAGATGGGGCCTTGGTCAGTGACACTAGTCTGTTCCCAGAGTCCACAGTACCTTTCTCTCCCTTTATCCCTGGAGTCCCTGGTTTGCCGTCGGAGCCCGGTACCCCGGGGATGCCCGGGATGCCAGGGATGGCCGGGTGCCCAGTGCAGCCACTCTGGGCCCGGGAGACGTGGAGCAGACTCAGGAGCATCAGCGGCAGCAGCACTGGGACGCTGCCCCGCGGGGTCTTCATCATGGCCCTGCTCAGCCGCTTCCTGTGTGTGTGGCGGCGGGGGACAAGAAGATGTGGTAGGTTACAGCCATGGTTTGTTCATTCATTCCTTCACTTGTTCCTGTGTTCACTGAGTGCCTTATCCCCCGGACCCTGTTCTGGGCACTGGAGATTCGCTGATGAACAAGACAGATGTGGTCCCTGCCCTCATGGAGCTGACAGTCTGGGAGACGATAAACAGGTCAACATACAAGTCAATAGAACTAGTTATAGGCTGTGGTGAGTGCCCTGACTGAAATGAAAGGCTGCCTGGAGGGCTGGTTTCGTGAGGGAAGTCCTCCCACCAGGAAAGTCTATAGACAGTCCCACCAGGAAAGTTTTTTTTTTTTTTTTTGCGGTACGCGGGCCTCTCCTGTTGCGGAGCACAGGCTCCGGACGCGCAGGCCCAGCAGCCATGGCTCACGGGCCCAGCAGCTCTGTGGCACGTGGGATCCTCCCAGACCGGGGCACGAACCCGTGTCCCCTGCATCGGCAGGCGGACTCTCAACCACTGCGCCACCAGGGAAGCCCTATCCATTCATTATTGATGGGCATTTGGGAAGTTTCCACCTTTTGCCGACTGTGACCCCTAATGTGAACATTCATGTACAAGGATTTGTTTGCAACTTGTTTTCAGTTCTTGAGTATATGCTCAGGAGTGGAATTACTGGGTCTTATGGTAATTCTGTGTTTAACTTCTTGAGGGATCCTCAGCCTACTGTTAAGTCTCCTCAATAACATCTCTGCCAAGGCCCCTTCCGTCCATGACTTGTACCATCTCAGTGATGGGAAGCTCATTACCTTCTGAGGCAGCCCATTCCACCTCTGCCCAGATGCAAATTCTCTCCATCTTTCCAGGCCCAGGTCAAAGCATTTTTCCTCCAGGAAGCCTTCCCTCTTAACCCCTCAGCCCACAAAGGCTGAGTAGTTTCCTGCTCTTAAAATAGGAGAGCATAGGGGTCCCTGCTCATCTCCCAAGATAACCATGGGGAGCCAGGTGAGGCCATGGCTGGGGAAGAACCATAGGGTTTGGGGCTCTAGTTCAGACCCGTAGCTGGGGTTGTCTGATCCTCACAGCACTCCAGGGAAGTGGGTTGTGATTATTTTCCCACCTTGCTGATGAGGAAACTGAGATGCAAACATTAGAAAACAGCCCTCCCCAAATCACCCAGTGAGCTGGCTGATGGTGAGGCTGTGGCCAGACCCCTGCCCCCTCTGCCTCGTGAGGCCTGTGCCAGCCCAGAAAAACCTGCTGATGTGGGGCTCATGTGCTCAGAAAGTCAGCCTCAGCCCCCTTGTTCTCCTAATCAGTTCATGGCTCAGACCAGGAGCCGAATTAGACTGGGGGCTGTACTGGGTACCAAGGAAAGGGGGGCTGCAAATGTGGGTGCGACCAGGGCCACGAGTGACCGGCTTAGGCTCTGTCACGCTCCCAAGAGAGGGTGGCTCTGGGGACGATCCTGCTTATCTGGCTGGAGGTTTTACACAACGACAATTTGACACCCTGAATAATCAATGCGTTGGGCACTTAGCAGGTGCCAGGCTCTGTGCCAAACACTTCACGGGCCACATTCTCTCACTTAATTTGGTCCTTACAGCAGCCCCCTGGGAAAGCACCCCTGCTTTCTCATTTCACAGACGAAGAAACTGGGCAGTGGAGAGGGCGGGAACCTCGATCAAGGTCACGCAGCCCCGTTGTGGCTGAGATTCAAACCCGCTCCCCATTCGAACCCATCCAAACACCACGGGGTGTTACATTAAGAGGCCTCCCTACCTGGTGGTTAAAACATGGGCTTTGGAGCCAGACAGCCTGACAGAAGGAGCTACAGCCTGGGTGGTACTTAGAGCAGTGCTGGTTGTGGGCCGGTGCGTGGTGATGGCTTTTATCATTACTATCATTTCTGCTGTTGTTTGGCAGCAAACATTCACCAAAGGTGAGAGGCCTGGAGCGTCATAAGGAAAGGGACACTGCCAGGGTCCAAACCAGGCCTGTGCCCCTTCTTAGCTATGGGCCTTAGGCCAGTTGCTTCTCTCTGACCACAGCTTCCCCTTCTGTAAAAGGGAGATAATAGTAATCTCTACCTCACAGCGGCAGGACCAATGCGTTAGGGCTCACGACAGCCCGACATGTTGGAAGTGCTTAGTGAATATTAGCTAGTTTTTTTATTATCACTATCATCTGAGAGTCCCCAGGTTTCAGGACACAACGGAGGATGCTTGGAAAAGTAAAAAAGAATCCGGTCCCTTTGGGAGATTGGGCTCAGGGAGAGGAGGTCTCTCAGGTGCAGGCGGCACAGAGGTGGGGAGCCCTGGCCACCTGCCGGGGGGTGGGGGGTTGAGGGGAGCAGGGTCCTGACCCATGATGAGACTTGGGCTTTTTCGGGGGAGCCGGAGGTGGGGGAGGGTAGTGGGGAGATCTGGCCCATTTCAGGGGCCAGCGAGCCTCAGACTTGGGCAAGGACTCAAAGCTCATCCGGTGACCACCCCTGGCCTTTACCGCCTGTCACCGCCGTCAGCCTGGCTCCTCACATGCTCCCCATACCAGCCGCCCTTCCATCTCCTTCCAGCCCCAAGAGCCCCTTTGCCCCTGACTTGGAGTCAGGCCAACTTGACCTTGAACTCCCACTCTGCTGCTGCCTCGCCGCAGAACTACAGGCAAGTGCCTTAACCTCTCTCGGAGCCTTTGGCAAAGTTAATTTCAAACTGACAGGGCTGCCAGAGGATTACACGCGAGGGAACCTAGAAGGAGCCAGGTCCCTAGTGCAGTGCCCGACCCCACACCCTCCTTCACAAGCCTTATTGAGTGGTACCAGTACTGACTAACAACCCATCACAACTCCGCCTGCAAGTCAAATCATTTCGTTGAAAGAGTCAAGCTGAGTTTTCTCATCTGACTGGGAGGAAATAAGAGAAGGCGGGTGCTGGAGAAATGCTGGGCTGAGCAGAGGGGAACCTGGATTCTGATCTCATCCCTGCCTCTGACATATCTCGCACCAGGTAGTGTGCTAAGCGCTGGCTGAGCTGATATATCCTTTAGGGCTCACAGCAGCCCTGAAATGTTCTGATCTCCCCGGAGAGGGTCCGGACTGAGAGGGGTCATGTGACTTGGCTCAGATCACCAGCACCTGAGAGGCAGAAGCAGGGCTCAGCTCCAGTCTTGGTGATCCCAAAGCCTTTATCCTGGTGCCTCCCCATCACCTGGGACCCCAGGTAGCAGCAGACTCCCAAGCTGACCCCCAGAGAGTTTGACTCCCGAGGTCTGAGATTGGGCCCAGGAATCCTCCCTGTCAGACACTCCAGGTGGCTCTGAGGCAGGGGATGCAGGGCCTGTCCTTTGGGATCACCACCCTCTGCCATATTGGTCCTGCCCGCCAGTCCCCCCAGGCGCCAAGCCCCATCCTCACCTGGGAACCTGGCGTCCTCTGATGCCGCTGGGCTGGGCAGCAGTGGGACAGGCAGCTGGGAGCCTCCTGTTCTCAGTCCAAAGCGGAAGTTCCATTCTCCAGCTAGAACAAGGGCCTTCCCCTGACGGTCCCCTCCCAGGGACCCAGCAGGCCGGCCCCCTCCCCGTCACCCCACTCTCACCCTGTTCTGCTGTCCTCAGGCAGTTTCAGGTCCTGTTTCTGCAATCTGGAGGGTTTACTGTAAATAGGACGGGTGGGTGGCCAGTTTGGTTTTGCCAGCTCAGCAGCTGTGGGGGAATCGGGCTGTTCCGGGAGAATGTCCACAACTGGGGGCTTGCCTGCCAAGGCCCCTGACCTCATGAATTTCTTCAGGAACGTGGGTGTTCCTCAATGAAATGGAAACATGGCTGCCCTGGTGCCCGAGGGCTGGATTTGGAGTCAGGAACCTTGATTCATATGCTGGCTCTGCCACTTACCAACTAAACATTCTCAGCCAAGGGAACCCAAGGGAGCCCCCATTTCCTCTGCCATATGGTGGGACCATAATAGTACTCGCTCTACAGATTGCACTGGGGGGCTCAGATGGGATAGTGGAGAAAGAGGAGGGTAAACTGTAAAGTGCCGTGCACACGTTACTTGTTAATATCATACCATGTCCCAGGCCTCCCCTTTCTGGGTTCATCTTCTGCTTTCTTTCCCTTCTACACGCCGGCTCTTTCCCTGTTCTCAGAAAATAATCTAATAATGAAAAATGAATTTTAAATGTGGTCATTATTTGCTTATACCCCTTCCTCTGCTTCCAGCGGACCTGTAGCTGATGACTATAATCGGCACAGCCTGGAGCCTGTTGCTCGTTGATCCCGGCATCACAGCAAGTTAGGACAGGAGAGGGGCTTGCAGGTCACCCAGCCCGTGCCGCTCATTTTATATATGGGGAAACCAAGGCCCAGAGGGGAGAGAGCATTGTTCAGCAAATATTTATCGTGAGCCTCTATGTACTCTGGCGATAGGCCCACACCACAAGCAAATCAGCCATGGGTCCTGCCCCGTGGGGTGTCTCTTCTCCTGGGGGAGACTGGTATTGCACATCAAGTGACACAGTGGTTTCATTGCTCCTGCGATGAACGTCACAAGAAGTAGCTGCTGGAGCCCACACCTCTCGCTAGTGGCAGATGCAGGACTTGGAGTCAGGCATCCCTGGCACCGGGATAGCAGCCCTCTTACCGAGGCTGCGTCTAAAGCAACGTGATGCCCCTCTCAGGGATGGTTGCCCAGCAAGTCCCAGGAGCTGCCATAGGTCAGGAGGGCTCTCTTGATATCTGTGCTTAGAGAGAGAAAATCGTTGGGCTTGTGGATGCTTCTTGGCAGAAATTAAGTGTTTACTGCCGAGAGTGATAGGGAAAGAAGAGACTCGTGTGATAAAACCCAAGGGTCTCTGGGTTCAGCCAACTATAGACCCTTCGATGATTTGGTGGCTGGTAAAAATGGGAAAAGATGGGCTTGAATTTGGGGTAGAAACAGGTTGAGCCTAAGAACAGGAAGCAGCGGGGGGGTGGGGTCAGGGCATGGGCTTTGGAATCAGCCCCTCCTAAGTTTTTTGTTTTTTTTTTTTGCGGTACGCGGGTCTCTCACTGTTGTGGCCTCTCCTGTTGCGGAGCACAGGCTCCGGATGCGCAGGCTCAGCGGCCATGGCTCACTGGGCCCAGCCGCTCTGCGGCATGTGGGATCTTCCCGGACCGGGGCACGAACCCGCGTCCCCTGCATCGGCAAGCGGACTCTCAACCACTGCGCCACCAGGGAAGCCCCCCTCCTAAGTTTGAATCCCAGGCCTACCTCTTTCTAGCTATGTGGCCTCAGGTGTGTTTATTGACCTCAGTTTCCCCGTATATGAGTCAGGGGCATGGGCACCCCCTCCTGGGGTGATTGTGGGGCCAGTGAGGTAACCCCACATGTCCAGGGCCTAGCTGAGTGCCCAGCCCTCAGTAGGCACCCAAGGCAAACCTGGGAGTCGTGTGATTTCTCTGAAGAGAAGACAGAAATCTTGGAGCCTGGAGGCACAGGAGCCATGCCTGGATTAGGGGTCAGGAGCTAGGGAGACCCTTGGCCCCTGAGTGAGAGCCAGCTGGTCTCTGTACCCTTAAAACGCTGGCTTGCAACCCTGATAGAGAGGGGACAATCCCTACAGAGGGTGGAAGAGAAGCCTAAGACCCTTCCACATCCTGTGGTCTGAAAGAGGCCCCCTGGTCCTTGGGGTGCCTCGTACTAGCTCCTGTCCCACCCTTGCTACCCCCCTTAAAAGCCCTCCCCCAGCTCCCCTCAGCCCAGTAGACAAGTTGGCATTTTCAAAGGCCTGTCTCTCCTGGCAAAGAGAGAACAACAAGGAAACAATTATGGAAAATAAAAATAGTCATTTCCGAAATACAGGTTTCTGATCTGACACCGTGGCCTACATAAACGGTGCAATGATTTTTTAAACAAAAGAGAAATGAGAAGAAAGATGTATCACTTGCGGCATTGCCGGGTGGGCTGCTAAGTAGCTGCTGGAGGTGAGCTGTGAGTGGAGCGGCCCCGTGACCCCCGCCTTGTCCCTGCCAGTGGCTCTCAGACTCTGTGGACCAGGCCGAGTTCCTAGGCCCTGGCCTCTGTTATTGCTCTGTGTGTGTGTGTGTGTGTGTGTGTGTGTGTGTGTCTTCATCTCTCCTTCCTTCTCATCTGACACATTTCCCAGGCCCCTACTATGCTCCTGGCCTGTACCAAAGGGGCCCCACCCTCAAGGATGCTCACAGTCCAGTGAGGGATGCAGACCTGTAAGGAAATAAGTGCAGAAGAGCCAGGTGGTGGACCTCGTGCATTGACTTCACCTGGCAGACCGTCCACCCACCCATGTCTCTGTCCTCCCCAAACCCTTCTTTTTTTGTATGATCATATTTATTTGTGAAATCCCGAAGAAAATGATTAAACTCACAGAAAAAGAATCATGCATCATGCTTGTGGCTCCCAGCAGCAGAAAATTGGTGGGAGGAAATACAGGATAAAGGTTGTTCAAAGGTACAAACTTCCAGTTATAAGGTAAATAAATACAAAACAGGTAATGTACAACAAAAACTCATACATCACAATAGCAAATAACCAAACTATAATATGGACTAAGGAACTGAATCGACATTTATCCAAAGAAGATATACAAATGACCAATAGATACATGGCAAGTTACTCACCATTACGAAAGATGGAATGTACAAGAAGACCAAAATTAGCACAGCTGTAGGATACTATCAAAGCTGTTAAGGCAGTAAATCCTGTTCATCACAAGAAGAAAAAGGTTTTTTTGGTAACCATTTCATAATATAGGTAAGTCACATCATTACACTTCAAAATTTGGTATCATAAAACAAGAAAAACATTTAAAAGGTAAAAACTAAAAGTGCAAAATTATCAAAGAGGACAAACTACTACTGTTTTACCTTTAGAATTATTTTATTAAATCTTAAATGTACAACAGCTTCTTAACTCTACACACGAAATCGATTTTTTTAGAAGAACGATGTTATGTCTTATTACACCATGATTCTGGCTAATAGTCTTTCAAAACTTTGAGAAAAATCTTGAAAAAGGTTTCACATGTCACCCAAAACTTTGAAATTTGACATTATCAAAGAAGGGATTCTTCCACACTTTTATAGAGACCACTGGAAAGACACAACAATTCAAAAGCTAAGAAACTGTTTCAAAAGCATTTTTTATAGTCTTTCCTCCACAGGAAGGTAATGCTCTTGCATAATTGAGTCCACTCACAAAATGGCTAAGATAAGAGTTTCCTGAACATCGTTATTTCGATAACCTAATGCTCTTCTGTTTCCTCTGGGCTCTAATTCTCTATTTATACAGTCAAGCCCATGGCAAATAAGAAGCTCAGTATCATCTTGTCTGTCCATAACCCCCACTTCCTCCATTGCCTCTTGGACCATAGCTTCCTCCACTGTGTGATCGCCCCATGTTCCTGCTACCACTCAGTTTTCCACTCTTCAGTAATTCGTACTTAGAGGGTTTCTGCTTATAATCCTCCAAATCACTGTAATTTTTCTTTTAATTTTATTTATTTATTTTTGGCTGTGTTGGGTCTTCGTTGCTGCGTGCAGGCTTTCTCTAGTTGCGGGGAGCAGGGGCTACTCTCCATCGTGGAGCACGGGCTCTAGGCATGTAGGCTTCGGTAGTTGTGGTTTGCGGGCTCTAGAGCGCAGGCTCAGCAGTTGTGACACAAGGACTCAGTTGCTCCGCAGCATGTGGGATCCTCCCAGACCAGGGCTCGAACCCATGTCCCCTGCATTGGCAGCCGGATTCTTAACCACTGTGCCACCAGGGAAGCTCCAATCACTGTAATTTTGACTTCCATAATTCCTCCTTCTATAGTTGTCATAACCAGCTCTGGAGCTCCCATCCTGGTTGCCATATCCACCACCATATCCTCCTCGCCCTCCTCCATGCCCAGGGCTACCCCCCAAATTGCCACCTCCGGGTCCTCCTCCAGACCCATGATAGCCATCCCCAAATGTATGTCCTCTTCCACATCTGTCAGATCCTCCTGTAAAGTTCCTTCCTCCAAAGTTTCCTGCTCCAAACTTTCCACCACCACCATGAAAATATACAAAACCAGCTTTTCTTTCTCTTCCACTTCTAGAACATGGGCCTTCTTGCATTTCTTGTCTAGACAAGGCCTTTCTTACTTCTGCATGATGACCATTGACGGTATGATTTTTCTGCAACACAACCTTATCCACGGGATCATGGTCATCAAAAGCAACAAACCCAAAGCCTCTTTTCTTGCCTGACTGCCTGTCAGTAATTAGTTCAATGGCATTGATTTTTCCATATTTCTCAAAGTAATCTCTAAGATGACGTTCCTCAGTATCTTTTGCAATTCCACCAACAAACAGCTTCTTCACAGTGACTAGAGCCCCCGGCTTTCCATAGTCCTCTCTTGGGACAGCACGTTTGGGAGTAACTGTTTTCCCATCAATGGAATGAGGTCTGGTAGCCATGACAGCATCAACCTCAGCCATGGATGAAAACGTGACAAAACCAAATCTTCTTGATTTTTGGCTTACAGGGTCCCGTATTAACACACAGTCTGTGAGATATCCCCATTGCTGGTAGTGGTTCCACAGACGTTCTTCTGTGGTTTCAGAGCTCAAGCCACCAATAAAGAGTTTACGGAATTGTTCCTTTTCTCTCTTATTCGTCTCCAAAGGAACAGATTTTGAAGTTTTCTTTATCATGGGCTTACTAGCTTCAGCCATTTCTCCGAAACTCAGGGGGATGAAGGAGATCTCAGGGCACTAACAGGAACCGAACTGGCCCCTGTTCTATGGTGAGAACACAAACCTGATCGGTCCTGACCCTGCGGTCAGAACTTCCACTGCTCCAGGAAAACTCTAGGAGCACCTCCACGGCGACCCGGCGCTGCTGCCTCTGGAGCCGCTGCCGCCCTTGAATCAACCTTGAGCAACTTTCAATTTTTCAGAATAGGTTGATGGGTGAAACAGGTCAATGCAGGTTCCCCCAGTCCCAAGAGCTGTCCTGTGACCCGCTCCTGAGATGTTGACAGCCTGTAGCTTGCTGGAAATAACAGTCTTCCCCAAACCTTTGTATAACAGGCTTGGGTCCAGAAATCTGTTTTTTTATTTTGTAAATAAGTCTGCAGGTAATTTTTTGCACCCCCAGATTTGGGAACCTGGGCTCTAACAAGTCAAGAGTCTGTGGTGCAAGTCGGTGGAGGACGCTGTGGGGACACGAAGGGGAGAATCAGAGAAGGCTTCATGGAGGAGGTGATCTTTGTGTTGCTTCCTGACAGCTGAGTGCGTATTATCTAACTGGATGGAGGATTTGTAAGAGTGGGGTGGGGGCTCTACAAAATGAAGGAACATCATGGGCAAGGCTATGGGGGTGTGAAACAGCTTCCTTCAGGAACAAAGGAGCCAAAGTGGATGGCAGTGGCTGGAGAGCTGAGCTCCAGCCTCTGCTGTTACAGCCCATCTCATGCCTTTGTGAGCTCTGTGGGGCCTTGTGGAACCAAGCTGAGAGCCCAGTCAGGCAGGGGTGATTTTCCCTGGCCTGAATGAGCCTTGGATTTCACTGGGCTCTGAGGCCAGACCCTCAATCTGCACAGGAAAGTTACACTTTTTATCTTTTTGAACCTGAACTGTCAACGCCTTCTCATGGTGAGCGCAGCGAAAGGGCAGCAGCTTACGGCCGGCTTCCTGGTCCTCCAACGAGGATCGAGGCAGCTGGGCCCAACTGTCAGGAGTCTCACAGTGAAACCCTGATGGCTTGTGGGCAGTAGTGGTTTTGGATGGTCTCCTGGGGGCCCCCAGAGTCTCAGTTATTTGGGGAAAATCAGACATCCGGGAGTCAGATTCTCACTCTCTCCCTCACCCATCCATGCCCACCTAGAGCATAATTACGAATATTAAATCATTTAATAGGTGGGTTAGCGTAATGCCTGGTGTATAGTGAGTGCTCAAGAAATGTTAGCTATTATGATTGTTTTACTCATTCATTCGCTCTGCTTTTAGTCATTCATTTACCCACCATTCATTCATTCACCCCAATTCACTCATTAATTCACACAAATTCATTGCACATCTTGCCTTCATCTGTGCTGGGCCTGCCTTAGCCCAAACCCCTCCTGTGATGGATGCTCCCAAAACTCAACATCGGTCAACATAGGTCTGGGAATTCAAACACACTCCCGTTTACCTGTGAGCACGAATACCTTTAATGACAGCAGTGCCTCTCACCCAAACAAGTGACAACGGATGGCCCTTTGGGGACCCCTTGCAGCCTTCAGCCACATTTGACCATCTCTCTCCCAAATGGCCAAATGGCGCTGAGTGTCTCTACCTTGGCACCAAGCTTTACTGAACACCAGCTAGATGCCTGAATCTGGAGCCCACACATGGCTGTGGCAGGGGCAAAGTGGAAGATGAAGGGAACTACTTCTTAGGGAATTGGCAGTGAGGATTCGGAGCCGTGCGTAGCCTTTGATTTAATTATTTATTCATGTATCTCTCTGTCTCTTCCAAGACTTGGAAAACACCAATGACAGTATCAGAAGGTGTTGGTTAAGTGTCAAAGCAGTGACTCCTGAAGGAGCTTGGAGGAGGGAGAGAACTCAGGGCAGGAGGGCAGGGTGGGCTTCCTGGAGGAGGAGTCCATCCAGTGGCGAGAATGACCTGAGCAAGGATGTGTGGCCCAGTGGGTTCTTGCAGGGAAGCTGAGGGAGATGGGGTGGCCCCGGGGAGTGGAGCAGGTCTGCCTGCCCTAGTCAGGGAAGAGCAGGAAGCCGGAGAAGACACTGTCGGAGCCCTCGGTGCCCACCATGCCGTTGTAGTCGTTGACCGCCAGCCACACCTCCTCGCCCGCCTGCATCCGCAGCAGCACACTGCCTGAGCTGACCTGCTTGGTGTTGGACATGTGGTCACAGAAGGTGGTCACCTTGACACCGTTGCGGTACAGCTGCACACACAGGTTGGCCGTGTGTGACGTGTGGTAGACAAAGTAGTAGAGGCCGGGAACTTTGCAGGTGAACTTGCCAGTGTTCGTGTCGTAATCCCCCTGTGGGTTTGTGATGACTGAGTTGAACTTGACCAGGCTGTTGGGCGCTGGGAACTGGACTGTCTGCCGTGTGACAGTGAATACTGACTGGTGATTCTGCTTGTACCTGCCCTCATCACCCGGGTCCCCAGGGGGTCCCATGTTGCCGGGATCCCCTGGAATCCCAGGGGTTCCCATGGGACCATTTTTCCCAGGATAGCCAGGTGTGCCAGGATCTCCCTTCTGACCCTTTGGTCCTCGTGTCCCAGGGATAGCTGGGATTCCTGGGGAGAGAGCAGGTGGGAAGGAAGTGATGGGGCAGGGGACAGGGAAGAGGGACAGGGCTATGCTCCAGGGGACATGCCACCAGGGTTTGGTCTCTGGACTCTCTTTCCCCCTGAGAGTGGCCTACTCACCTGGGCACAGTGGGCAGGGAGAAGAGGGGAGAGAGACCCTGGTTCAAATCCCGTCTCCCCATGGTCTTGCCCTCTGACCTTGGCTGCAGCACGGCCCCGTCTCTTGGCCTCAGTTTCCATGTTTGTGATGGAGAGGAGGGTAGGACCAGCCAGCTCAGGAGGTGGCAGAGCTGGGCTGCATCTCAGAGAGCATGCCAGAGGCCACGACTGTCAGCCCACGGACAGCATGCGGCCTCAGATAACTCCTCACCTAAAAGTCTAGGTTCTTAGTTTTTCTTGACAAAAATCAGAAGATAGGTCAGAGGCAGATCTCCTGGAAAGGTCCTAAAACTTAGGCTTTGGGCCCCATTTACTTGCACTGGCCCTTTCAAGACCCTTTGCATAATTTTACATTTATAATTTTTTCAACTTTTTATGTTGAAATAATTACAGATTCACAGGATGTTGCAAAAAAATAAAAGGACAAGGGGGCTTCCCTGGTGGCGCAGTGGTTGAGAGTCCGCCTGCCAATGCAGGGGACACGGGTTCGTGCCCCGGTCCGGGAAGATCCCACATGCCGCGGAGCGGCTGGGCCCGTGAGCCATGGCCACTGAGCCTGCGCGTCCGGAGCCTGTGCTCCACGAAGGGAGAGGCCACAGCAGTGAGAGGCCCGTGTAACGCAAAAAAAAAAAAAAAAAAAAAGGACGAGGAAGTCTCATGTACCCTTTACCTAGTTGTCCCCAATCTTACATAACTAAAGTACGAAATCAAAACCAAGAAATTAACCTTTGTAGGACCCACAGAGCTCCACTTTTACATGCATTATTTGTGTGGTTATAGTTGTAAAACAATTTTGTAGCACGTGTAGATTTGTGAAACCTCCCCCCGCCCCCGCATCAAATTCTGTACTACTTTTCTTAAAGAGGATCCTCAACATTTTATAAGATTCAGAGCCCCACAAAACCCGTTTCCATTTCGGAGCTGGAACCACTCAGGCCCAGGCCAGCTTAGCACATGGGATCCACCGGATGGAGCCATAGAGGCTGCCTTTCCCCAGCTCCCCCAGCCCCACTCAGCCCAATTCAGCCCCTCTGACAACCGGCCTGTTTCAACTTACTTCATGTTACATATGAGGAAACTGAGACCAGAAACTTGCCCAAGGCCATGCAGCCGGTAGGAGGTGGAGTCAGGACTCACAGTCAAGTCTGGCTAGTCCCAGTCAGTGTCTGACTCTTGTTACCGCCTTAGTTATCTGAGCCCCTATGAGCTTCTTCTTCCCTTGTCCAAACCATACTCATCTTTTAGGACCTGGCTCCAGTCTCCTCTTCCAGGAAGCCCTCTCTGACCACCCCTGCTGGCCCTCGTGGCTGCTTCCTCCTCCGACTTCCTTTGGGGTGGGTGTCTGTGCAGACCTACTGTGATGGATCTTCTGCGGCTTGTGAGCCTTTTAGATCCCAGGGTTAGGAGTGGGGAATCAGAACCCAGCAGACCTAAGCGTCAGGCCACGTGATCCCGGGCAGGTGATCTCCCCTCCCAGAGCCTCTGTTTGCCCAGTTGAGATAAGGGCATAATAGAACGGATCCCACAGAGCTGCTGGCAGAGTGGGGTGGGAGAATGCCCGTGCCGGGCACCTCACAGGCAGTGCTCAGTAATGTCAGGTCTCGGTGACGGCTGTCAGCTATGTTAAACAGGGCTGTGTTTCATGCTTCAGGTTGACTTCCAGCAGCCAACTGGGAGGGGGGGACACGGCAGTGGGGAGGGGGCCTGAGAGGCAGTGCAGGGTAGCGGTTAAGGGTGTGGCCTTGGAAGTTGGACAGGATTCCAGTGTGTGACTTGGGGCAAGTTGCTCAATCTCTCTGAACCTCAGCTTTGACATTTGTAAAATGGGAGTAAATCGTTTCTTCAAAGGATTTTGGCCTCAGTTTTCTCATTTGTAAGACAGAGTTAATTTTATCTACCTCATGAGATGAATATACGTAGAGCAATTGGAACCATGCCTGGCACAAATTAGGAGCTAAAAATTGGTGTTCGGGACTTCCCTAGTGGCGCAGTGGTGGGGAATCCACCTGCCAGTGCAGGGGACACGGGTTGGATCCCTGGTCCGGGAAGATCCCACATGCTGTGGAGCAACTAAGCCCATGTGTCACAACTACTGAAGCCCGCGTACCACAACTACTGAAGCCTACGCACCTAGAGCCCGTGCTCCGCAACAAGAGAAGCCACTGCGATGAGAAGCCCGTGCACCTCAACAAAGAGTAGCCCCTGCTCTCTGCAACTAGAGAAAGCCCGCGCACAGCAACGAAGACCCAAAGCAGCCAAAAATAAATAAATAAAAAATAAATTTATATTAAAAAAAATTGGTGTCCATCAGCCATCCCACACAGTGAGATGGCCAGAGGCAGCTGTG
This sequence comes from Phocoena sinus, assembly GCF_008692025.1. Taxonomy (NCBI): domain Eukaryota; kingdom Metazoa; phylum Chordata; class Mammalia; order Artiodactyla; family Phocoenidae; genus Phocoena; species Phocoena sinus. The sequence continues at coordinate 17,667,997 of NC_045763.1, read as the reverse complement.
AAGTACAGGGTCCTGGAAAAATGGCAGACCTGGGGGCTTCATTTGACTCACCCTGAATTGGAGAATTCCTTCTGGAATGTTGGTACAATTCCACTCTATTGCCAGGAGGGAAGATGACAGTGGGAAATTCCTAAGGACATTCCCCTCCACTGGCTTCCCTTGCCCAGTGCCTCTGCCACCCCTGTCACCTCTGCCCAGCCGCACCCCAGCCTCCCCCATGGCCACTCTGGACACATTCCACCCCCAGATGTGCACCTACTCTCAGACAAGTCACCAGCAGACTGCAGTTCTCACCCAACACCAGTGCCTGTTCATGTCCTCAGCCCTTTTCACTCGTGCTAGGGCTTGCCCATGAATCTCCAACAGAAGATTCTGTGACTGTGATCTTGACTCCTTACTCCCTACCCCTCCAACTACCCAGAATCCTAGGGAGTGAAGGGAGCACACATCTCTGATAAAAACAAAGATGACAACAGCAGTAACAACCATAGCCCACACTTACTGATACCTACCACGTGCTAGTACTGTTTTATATTGAATTTTATTAACCATCACAGCACCCCTGTGCAGTAGGTACTACCATCTCCCCATTTTACAGATGAAGAAACTGAGGCACTCGGAGGTTCTATAACTTGTGCAAGTTCACACAGTGGAAAGTGGTGGGGCTGGGACTTGAACCCTGGCCACCTGGGCATTGTATACAGTCACTGGGGTCCATGTTGCAGGGCAAGTCGTGGAGGGGTTGGAATAAAATAGTAGCAGAGTGTTTTAGAGTTTGCCAAAGGCTTTCACCTGGATCATCTTCCGTGATCCTCCCTGCCACCTTCTAGGGCAGGTGCTCTTGTTCTCTCCCTGTTATCAGATGGGGAAACTGGGGAGGCCGGAGGCCTGGGCTCTGAGGGGGAGAGGGGCTAGACCTGCCACAAGAGTTAAGACTCTGCCCCGGGAGCAGGCATGGCCGGAGGGACCACACTCCTCGCCATCAAGAAGCTGTCCACCGTCCCCAGAGTCAGCCCCAGATGGACACTTCCGACTCCTGCCCCCAGGCCCTAGGTGACCCCTCCCCAGCAGGCCAGCAGACTCACCTGGTTCACCCTTGGGCCCTGGCAATCCGTCATGCCCATCCTTCCCTGGGGCCCCAGGCAGGCCCGGCATCCCGGCGATCCCATAGCAGTCTGTGCCAGCTTGGCCCCCAGGCAGCAGTGCCAGCAAGAGCAGTAGCAGGTTTGGTACAAGGCGGGGCCAGGAGCTGGACCCCATGTCCATTTGGGAAGGAGCTGGATGGGGAGAGAGCTGAGTTGTCTCCCAGCCCCTGGCATGCCCTCCTCACCCTCTCTCTCCCCAGGGGCCGTCCTTCTCAGCCCTCAGGAGCTGACCTCCCTTCCCCGGCCCCTCGCCCCTTGGGACTGCACAATGGATGGGGAACGGGGCCTCTTCTTCAAGCTCAGGCCCCGGCTTAGCGGAGATGGGGACCCTCCTTCCTCTCACAAATCAGGCTGTCCCTGGGGCCACGTTTCAGGAAGTGGCAGCGGGGAAAAGCTGCCATTTGCCCTCACCTGCACAGGTGGGAGGTTTCTGGTCTGGTCACAGAGATGTCCTCAGATCTGCTTCCCCTCTCCAAGGCAGGAGGACACCGTGTCAGTGTGGACACAGCAAGAAGGGCCTGGGCAGACTGTGCTGTCCCCTCCCCTCCTCTCCCCAATACCACATCCCCTTTCCCATAATTTTTCCTGACTCAATACTTTCTCTTGGGTGCTGAGCCAGGCTGACCGCACTGATGTCCCTGTGTCCCTCCACCTCCAGGTCATGAGTGTCTGAAATGAGGAAATGTCCGCTGCTCCGGGTCTGCTGAAGGGCGCCAATGAGTGTGTGTGCGTGTAGACATCAGCCGCCTGGGCAGACTTCCCCTAGAGTCAAGTTCAGCCCGGCTAATGCCCATCCCTGTTTGTTGCCATTTACTGTGCCTGTGACCCCGTTGTTTCACAAGATTCCTAGGGGGAAGTTATAATTCCCCCTGTACAGATGAGGAAACTGAGGCTGAGGAAAGTGAAAACCCTTGCCCAAAGTCACTTAGTGAATGGTTTCTTGGGTCCAAAGCCTTGTTCTGACCCCTCTGCTTAGCTGCCGTAAGAAACAAGCCCCACATGCACCTGTGAAGTGACAGGTCTTATTCTAGAGACTTCCACATGCCCCCTCCCATTTGCCTTACTTGGGGGTGGACATCCAGGGCAAACTTTGACAGCAGGCAGCCTGCTGTGGCCGACAGATTCCTCTGGCTACAAAGTCAGCGGCCTTGGGTTCTCCTTCCAGCCCTGCCACTCCCTGGCCCCGAGGCCTTCAGCAAACCACTGGCCCCTAGGTCTCAGTCATCCCACCTGTATACTGGGTGGTAGGGGAGGACCAGGCTTTGCATGTTGGTGCCTCTTCCTTTGCTGGGGCCCCTGATGATCCCACCTTCCCTGTCAGCACCCCCTCCCTCACCTCCATCCCTGGCCTCTCGTCTCAGAGCCTATTATGGCTAGTGAGGGGTTGCCAGTCGAGGCCGGGCTGGCAGAGCTGAGAGAGGCCCCTCCTCTCTTTCTTCTCCTCACATGAGATTCCAGAGAGGAAGGAGGTGATGGGCAGTGGAGGGTTCCAACCCTGATTCCACTCCTGCCACCCATGTGAGTGAATGGTTTGATCTCCCCGAGCACTGATTTCTCCCCTGTAAATGAGGGTTTCCAGTAGCTCCCATGCAGGGCAGTGCTAATGCATACACAGTGCATAGCCCTGTGCCAGCCATGAGCAGAGTTCCAAGCCCTGCCCCTGCTCTGCTGGGTGACCCTCGGGGCCTCAGTCTCCCCAGCTGGCTCTCCACCCTCCAGCACAGGGCTGCAGAGTACGCAACAAGAGCAGCAACGTGAATGTACTTGTCCCTGGAATTCCCAGGTGGGTGGAAGGCTGGGGAGAGCAGAAACAATGGACACAGCATTATGGAGGGTGGGGGACCCCGCCGATGGCTCCCAGGCCTCTCTCCCATCTTCAGTCCTCACCTCCTTCGTGCCTGGGTCCGGCTTCTCCAGCAGGTGGCAGCCTCAGCCCGCGCTCAGCCCGCCCCTGCCCCGCCCACCTGGGTTGCGGCTGGGTCCCCTCCTTCCAGAGGGGCAAGTGATTTGCCTCTGCGAAGAGGGGTGGGTATGGGTGGAATTTAGGGGAAGAAGCAGCGGGGCACTCCCTGCACCCGCCATTTGTATAGCCTGGCCTCTCCAGCTTCTTACGGGCCCTCTACCCCTGGCATTGTCTTGGAGCCCCGTTGCAATGAAAGAAGCCCTTCACTTTGGGGTCAGGCAGACCTGGTTCAAATTCAGGCCCTGCCACTTTCTGGCAGTGTGACCTTGGGTAGATGTCTCCTTGCTGTGAGCCTCAGGGTCCTCAGCGATTTTGCTGGGATTACATGCATCCATGGTTGTAAAATGGCCAGTGCACTGTAGGTGCTCACAGACCTGTTTCTCTTCCCGGTCCGTGGGTATGTGTGTTCTGGGTGGGCAGGGGGCTGAGGAGTCAAGAGCTGCTCTGGGGCTGCAGAGCTTTGCTCTCTTCTTCCTGAGCCCCGAAGGCTGTTGATGGGCCTGGGCCCCCCTCCAAGTGGGTCTTGAGTGTGCGGCGAAGGCGGGCGTGGAGGTTGTGGGTATGTGAGGACTTGGAGATCACAGGCGTTTCTAAGGCACATGCGTGTCAGAGGGAGAGGAGGGTGTGTGCGCCTTCGTGTCAGGGGTGTGTCTGGAACACGTGTGTGTGAGAGCACTTCTGATGGTTGATGGGGGCACGTGGGTGTACGAGGTGGGTGTGCACGGGTATGACGCATGTGCATCCTTGAGTGCGTCTGTGGGTCTGGAGGCGTAAGCAGTGCGTCCAGGGGTGCAGCCGGTGGGTCGCAGGGAGTGGGTGTCTGGGTGAGGAGTAGACGAATCTTGGTCCAGGAATGTAGGTCCACGTGCATCTCGGGAGGTGTGTGTGCAAGTGTGATGTGTATTCTTGTGCGTGTGTGTGCATACATGAACGTGTGCTGCACAAAGGTAAAATCAGCTTCCTTTGGGAAAAAGCACAGGACGCTGGACATTTTCAGGACTAAACTTCTGGTCGCCTTACTTTTCTCACATACGAAGGGCATAGTGGGGCTTTTTGCTTCTGAGCAGCACCCAGACAGGCTAAGGGGACCCTGGGAATGCACCACAAACATTCCAGACCCTCCCAGTCCCCGGCCCAGGTGGGATACCCAGCAGGCAGCAGCCCCAGCCTCTGTGCCTGCTGGGGTAGAAGTCCAGCTCTGGCCTCGGGCAACCTGGCTTCAGGAAGACGTCTGGGTGCCCTTGGATGTGCCTTTCCGGTTGAGCGTTGGAAATGACACGTGTCAATTGTCAGGTGTGTGTCTGTGGAGGCTGGCTAGGGTAGTAGGTAGACACACAGACTTGGGCGTCAGTAAGACTTGGAGTCAAACCCCAGCTTCTCCCCTTACACACTAACCTTGGGCTTTAAGTTTGTCCCAGCCCCCTAGCCTCAGTTTCATTATCTGTAAAATAAGGTCATAATACCCACCTCAGAGCTTAACTGTAAAGATTAAACAAAATATAATTAAGGCTAAAACGTATGTGTAACCCTTACTATGCACGAGGCACTCCTCTGTAATTTTCATATATTAAGTCATTTAATCCTCCCAACAACCCTGAGGAAGGTGCCATCAGTATTCCCACTTTACAGATAAGGAAACTGAGATTCACTGAAGTAACACAAAATGCACGTAATTGGACAACTAGTAAGTAAAGTGGTGGCCCAGGATTTGAGGCCAGGCCGATGAGGCTCCCAGGACCTGCTAAATATTTATTGTAAAATATTGAATGCAGGCCTGGCCTGTAAGAACTCAGTTATTGTTGTCATTCTTAAGCCTCCCTCCCAATGGCCAGGGTAGCAACTGAACTTCAAGCTCAGCAGACATGGACTCAGGTATTTATTCCAGGGAGAGTTCCAAGAAATGATCTTCCTTCAGGCAGCTAAAGCAACAGCACCCCGACTTTACAGAGCAGGGCATAGACACCAGAAAGGTGGAGTGAGTGGGCCAGGGTCACACAGCAGGAAGCGGAGGCCATGGTGGGGAGGGGCTCAGGTGGATGGGAAGATGAGGAAGCCGCTAAATACGCTGTCGGCCTCTGAACCCCGGTAAATGCGGCCCTTATTGGGGTCTTTTTCAATCCAGACCTGGTCTCCCTGCTGGAGCTGGAACACCGTACCCCCGGACACCACCTGGAAGAGTCCTTTGCTGTTGGTGTCACAGAAGCCCAAGGAACGCTGGACTTGGTCCCTCCCAAAGGACACGATAGACAGGCAGATGTCCCACTTGGACACCACCTGGAAGGTGAAGTAGTAGTAACCCGGCACAGAGCAGATGAACCGGCCCGAGTGGCTCTGGTATGGGCTCTCCTGGTTGGTGATGACCGTGTCAAAGATGACCACGTTGCCGCCCGTCGGAGGGTTCCGTCTCACGGCCGAGAAGGCCGGCTGTGGCTGGTCCTGGATGTTTCCTGGGTTGCCTTTGATGCCCTTCAACCCTGGGAGGCCAGGGGGCCCCAGGGGGCCACTGGGCCCTGGGTAGCCCATTCTGCCAGGTTTTCCAGGGGGCCCAGGCTCTCCCTGGTCTCCTTTAAGGCCACGGACGCCTGTCTGGATACCAGCGGCCCCTGTGGGGAGAAAGGTCAGATTGGGAGTGAGAGTCCCAATTGCTCTAGTGTCCTCCAGACCTCAGGGGGGTGGCTGGGACCCCGGACGGCTGTGGGATAGAGGATAGGGGGAGTGTCTGGGCCTTCAAGACATTGATTCTGACTGGCTGTGCGTGACCTTGGGCACGTGTCTTAACCTCTCTGAGCCTCAGCTTCTTTATCTGTAAAATGGAGAGGAATGTGAACAGGCACTGGGAGTGTCAGGTTCTGGGAAAAGCAGTCCACTGGCTTCACTCCACAGTCGTGTGGAGTCCACACGACTTCAGTCCACAGCCGTGCACTCCACACTCTCCCCAGGGCACTGACCTTGACTTCTTCAGATTCACGGACTACATGTAGGATGCCTGCGTGCAGATTGTTTGCAAATGCCTGTGCAGATCTTTGTGGTCTGCTATGGACTGGGAGGCTCAGGGCGATTACATGAGACTTTCCTTTCCTGCTCTGGTCGTGCCCTCCTCCCTTTCCCTTCACCCTTAGCCTTTTTTCTAGAACATGAGAGTTTCTGAAGCCTGAAGGGGCAGGGAAGGGGGAAGCAGGGACAGAGTTGTGGGGAAGCTGGAAGCAAAAAAGATAGTTGCCATGAATTGATCCCTCTCAATGTGCTAGGTGGGGTTATTTCTCCATTTTACAGATGAGGAAACTGAGTCTCAGAGAGGATCAGTAAGTCGCTCAAGGTCACACAGCAAGACAAGGGCTTCTGAGTCTAAAGCCAAGAGCATTAATCTTTCTGGTAACTGAACAAAGACCAAGGACTGAGCACAGCTTTGGGACCTTTCCTATTCATTGCTTGCAGTGACCCAGTGTCCAGAGGAGGAAGGTGAGGCCAAAGAAAGAGGACCCAGGCAGTAGAGGGGATACAGAGAGGCCACTGGGGCCTGTGGACATGGCTTTGGAAGAAGGCTAGGCCCCCCTCAGCCCCTGGGACCAAGTGCAGACTGGAGAGGCTTCGTGTGTGGGCCCAGGTGGACTCCTGTTTCTCAGTGCCAACCCAAGCTTCCACCCTGGTGGCCAGGCGAAGCCCAGGGATGAGGGACTGGGTTCAGAGGAAGGGCTTACCCTGCTCCCCTCGCTCCCCCTTGAGGCCTGGCCGTCCGGGTCGGCCGGGTATTCCTGCGGCCCCGTCCCTCCCATCCTGTGCTCGGCAAACGTCCTGGGTCACCGAAGAGGCCAGGGATATGGCCAGCACACCGATCACCAGCCAGCCCCAGGGGGCTTCCATGGTGTCACTGTGGAGACACGGGCAGGGCCTGGGCAGGCTGGACAGCACACACTCATGCACACCCAACACCCACACTTGAAACCCCCCAACCCCGCCCAATTCTATCTGTCTATATATATCATCTCCCCGACCATTGCACACACACCCCCTTGAGGGCCTTCAATGTCCACCCTCCATCCAGCTCCAGGGACCCCAAACATACACAAAGAACCACAAGCTCACACAGATACACACATGCAACTGAACATACCCGTATAGTTACACACTCAGACGCACAAACACAGCTTTTCGCTCACGCACCTACACAACACAATGAGCAAACTCAAAAGTCCACCACACACTCCTGGACACACAGACTGACACCCAAACTGACATGCCCCCCCTCCACCTGGACACACACAGTCATATACTCCTACAGGTGACTGAACAAATATTTATTGAGCGCCTGCTCCCTGTTTAATTTCCACCCTCTCACCCAGATGGCAGAGCTGTGCATACACACGAGAATTCACAAACACCTGACACACACATCTGCTCCCTCCTCCGCACACTCGGCCCCCTTCAGCACCCACTGGAGGACAGAGGGCTGACTGCCACCCGCTATCCCTTCGTGGGACCCCTCTGCTGGGCTCTGACACCCCCAGCCTTTTCCCAGCTTCTTGTGTTTTGTCGGGGTGGGGGCGGGACCCAGAAACTTTGGCTACAGCTCGTGGGTCTGTCACTACCTCCCCCCTCCCCCAAGCCCCTGGAGTTAAGGTCCCCCCACTCACTCGTTCTGGGTCCTAGATCAGTGTCTCCCCCCGCCACCCTCACCCCGCAACACTGTCCTGGCACAGAACCAGCCAGCAGAGCTCTCCCTCCCTCCCTGCCCAGTCCAGCCTCCTGGGCCACCCCTGCTGGTTCCCTGAACTTTACAGCTCCCTCCCTGTCAAGCGCTGGCCTCACCTGCGTCTGGTCGTCAACGCACTGGATACTCCGGTCCTTCACCCAGGGACCCCTGTGGGGCACCCAGCAGGGCGGTGCTGGCCTGTGGCCAACTTTCACATCCCTTCCCACTTCCACTTCTCCTTCCCTGAAACTGCCCCCAGTGTTGCCCTAGGGCCACAGGCCTGCAAGGGACATTTTGAGCAGACCTCAGCAAGACTGGGACATGGGACATCCTACCCCAGCCACAGATGGTGTGGGGACAGGGACAGCAAGGCGGGAGTCTGCCGGGGGGGCCGTGGTGGGGATACTGGGCAGGGCTGTGAGACCCATAGAGGCCTAGAACATCAGGGCAGAAGGAACCTTTACAAAATCAGTAACTTGTAAGACTTTCGTGATTATGAAAGCAGCATGTATTCATTGCCAAAGCTTGGAAATACAGAAACGCAGAAGAAAGAAGAACAGCGCAGTAGTAATGGGAAGCTCAGTAATCAGCTTCCCAGACCTGCCACTTCCTAGCTGCATGTCCTTGGAAAGATACTTAACCTCCTGGGGTCTCAGTAAATTGGAAACAACAGGTTCTACCTTGTCGAATATTATAAAGTTTTAATGACATAATACATATACAAAACAGTGGACACACGGTGACCACTTAATAATTAGCTTTTATCAACATTTAAAAATCAGCGACAAAAGCCCATCTAGAGAATTGCTGTTAACATTTGGATGGATCATCTAGCCTTACTCACTCTCACTGACGGGGTGCTCACTACCTGTCAGCACAGCTCACATTGTCATTGACACCTTGGACCTGGAGAATGTTTTTCTTTAGATTGAGTGATTCTGTCTCCTCCAGACTGGAGACCAATGTGTTCAGGCCTGGGCTGACCATGTCTTTCTGTTTCTTCCCGGGACCATGTTTTTTGTCATTGTTGTTGTTTTGTTTTGCTTTCCAGAGGGAGGAGGAGAGGAAGAGGAGGAGAAGAAGAGGGAGGGCTATTGTACCTGGGCAGGTGAAGACAGTCTAGGGCCAGGGTTTTCAAGCCTTTGGGACTCCTTTTTCATTTGCAATCTTGTGTGACATACAATATATATACAACAAATCTAGATGGGGATGTTCTGGTTTAAGGGTGGGGACCCAGAGCTCCTCCTGCCAGCCCCTCTACTGCTCCCCAGGATTCAGGGGCTTAGGGGAACTAGAATTTCTCTATGACCTTGGGCAAGCCACATCACTTTTCCAGACCTCGGGGATACAGTCCCCTCGGTGAGCTGCCGAGGGATTATATGAATATATGAGGAAGTTTATACTGTCAAACACCACATTAAAATAAGTCATCATTATGAATAATATCTGTGTGACCTTGGGCAAGTTACCTAACCTCTCTGAGCCTCACTTTCTCAAGATGAGAGAGTGGTGGAAGCAGAGAACGGCAGAGGCGGCATGAGGGAAAAACAAATACTGTGAAAGGCTTCTCAAAATATAGTTTTCAAAATATTAAATACAAAATTCATATAGAAATACATAGTGAGCTCATGTGAATTTTCTTTGTAGCTTATAAATGAAGGAACAAAGCTACTGCAAAGAAGGATATGAGAAAAAAATTTATATATACTTATATATGGTAAGAAAGATTCAGTGAAAACAAAAACAACAATAACCAAAAAACCAAGAATTCTGGAATATTCATAAGGTTGCTAAGTTACATACAAAACTGGTTAATGTTCTATAGGGCAATAAAACCCTAACGTCGGGGCTATCTTCTGTATTGAAAAGAAATCACTTGCATCTCTACCAGACAAAAATAATTGGCAACTTATCAGTTTTGTACCAGCTAACAGCTATCTTTATAGAGCTTGGGCCCTAATCAATAGTAAATAATAAGTCGAGCAAAGTGACATTCCCCTGGAGTGTCAGATGATCCTTAGGAAGGCTTGTTAGACACTACTCGAATTTGACTTTGAAAGGACACCAGTTATCTATTTGCCTTATTTCCAAGTGTTGGATGATTTCACTTACCAGGCTGTTACAAGAGTATAAACACTTCCCAAGAAATAAAAGACATCGATAGTAAGAAGCATATCATTAGTGTGAAAAGTAATGGGTTGGCAATAGCCCTGTGAATGTCACAGCTGGGACACCTTCAATCAGAGGGATGGCGTTCTCTTCCTTTTCTCCAGAGCTCAGGCTCTTGGAGGGGAGGTAGGAGATATAGGGATGAGAGGAAACCCCTTGTCATGCTTGTGAGGTCAGGATCCAGGAGCTCCATCCCACAGTATAGCCAAGGGTCTAAGGAATACCAGAAAAATAATTTCTAAATTACTCAAATTCCTTATGGTGGAGTCACATCTCACTCAAGGGCTGCGTTCCAAAATCAGCATATAAGGCAATAATTGTAAATGGTCAGTATTACCCTTGGAAGAAATTCTTAGGAAAGCGCCATGTTGGAGACTGTATTACCATTTCGGGATACTTCTATGCTGTCACTTTTAGCTTTGACATCAGAACAGATTTCTTGTTCTTTACTTGCATATCAGTTGGCTCATATATACTCCCTTTTTCAAAAAAAAAAAAAGAAGAAATTCAATCTTTAAAGTTTAGAGTTGTACTCAGTGGTGAGGCATTTAGACCACAAGAGGCTCTGGATTTGAGGCAGACCTGGGGACTGCAGGAAAACGCTCCAGAATAGGCTCCTCGAGGGTCTGGAGCGATGGGCAGCATCCCTTTACCTTATTTTCATTGGTATCATTAGCTCTTTCTCACTCTGAATTTTACTAGGCAAAATACAGATAGTCAGATGTGCATATAATGTAACTCTGAAGTTCTTGTATTCCTTTTTTTTAAATTAAAAAACATTGAGGTATAATTTACATACGGTAAAATGCACACATCTTAAGTGTCCTGTTCAATGGCTTCTCATGTAAATGAAGATATCCTTTACCGCCACCCAGATCAAAATACAGAACATTTCCATCACCCCAGCAAGTTTTCTCGTGCCCCTTGTAGTACAGTCAGCCCTCAGCGTCTGAGGGTTCTGCATCCACAGATTCCACCAACCGGGGATCAAAAATATTTGTAAAAAAATTCCAGAGTTCCCAGAAAGGAAAACTTGAATTTGCCTTGCGCTGGCCACTATCTACATAGCATTTACATTGTATTAGGTATTATAAGTCATCTAGAAAGGATTTATAGTATAGAGGAGGATGTGGGTCGGTTATATGCAAATACTTCTCCATTTTATAGAAGGGATTTGAACATCCTCGGATTTGGGTCTCCGAGGGGATACAGGGTTGTCCTGGAACCAATCCCCTGCCGATACTGAGGGACAACTGTACTTCCCCCTCCCCGCAATGTGACCAGCGTTTCGACCTCTCTCGCCATGGGTTATTTCTGCCTGTTCTTGAACTTCACGTAAATAGAATTGTTCAGTGTGTGTCTTTCGTGCCTGGCTCCTTTCATTTCACACGCTTGTGAGAGTCAGCTGTGTTATAGCTGAGTAGTTCTCCATTGCATGAGTGCAGTGCACTTCATGTCGCCCTTCTCCCGTTCGTGGATATTTCCGTTATGATGAAGAGAGCTGCTGAGAACGTTCTCGTACAATCCTCCTCCTTGTGCCACCCTGTGAACGGATGTGCTTAAATCCCTGTTGTACTGTTTGAACACCAAGAAGCGGACGTGGAGTTGACGTGGATACTCCTTCCTCTCCCATCCACTGCCCCACACCTCCCTCTTGCACTCCCTCTCCCTCAAAAACACAGACCTCCTGGACCCTCTACCGTATCCGCTTGTTCTCCTTTTCCTAGCTCTTTATTATGGAGATTGTCTTAATCTTGGCTTTCTTGTGAAATCCTTCCCCTCCTCTGGGGCCTTCTGAATCTCTCCTTCCATTCTCCTTCCCTCCACCCAAAAGATCAGGGGTCTTTTTGGGGGGTGGTGTTTGGGAATTCTCTCCTTCCATTCTCCTTCCCTCCACCCAAAAGATCAGGGGGTTTTTTTGGGGGAGTGTTTGGGAATTGGGAAGGGAGCTGTCAGAAACTGCTACATGTTTTCAGTGCCTCTCTCGGCAGATAAAAGAGCTTTGGGGGATTGTTTTATGAAAAACGGAGGGCATTGTAGAACGAGAAATGATTTATTGTGGAGACGGAGGCAGCATGGGTTCAAATCCAGCATCTGCCTCCCTTTTGCTCTTACACGAGAGAACTCCTGTGTCTGGGGAATGGCGGTGACCCCTCGGACTGGGACAAGGTTTCTGATCAGTGTGGCTTGAACCTGGCATGTGGCAGGCACTTAGCAAAATTCCCACCTGCTGCTCAGGGGACCATGCACGGAGACCAGTTGAGAAGTTTGCGGGAAAAATGTAAAAAGAAGACCAAACACAGCACAAATGATTTTGTGGGAAGAGTAAGAAAAATACGAAGAAGATAAACTCCCCTAACAGCTGGCCACAGCTGGAGACCAGCATCCTGGCTGCCCAGGAGGAAGCAGCCAAGCCTGCAAGGGGCCAGGTGGAGCCGCTCTGGGAGAAGTTCCCAACGTGTAGATCACAGATCGCAGGTCGAGCTGGAAAGGCGCTAATGGAAGCCATCAGGCGTGCAGGCAGATGAGATGTAAAAAGATTAAGAGGATTAGGAGACAGTTTGGAAAACAGACAGTGCAGGCTGTGAGAGCCAGCAAGGAGGACAGGCCTCTGCCTGGTGGGGGATGGGCCCCGGGTCCCGAGGGCTGCCTGGACTCCACAGCTGGGAAATGCGGCACCAGGAAGGCCTGGATAATTCGAGCGTCAAAGGAGCTCACATAGATGCAAGGGGAATAGCCAGGGGAAAGCCCCACCCTACCCCCACCTTTAAATCCCCCGCCACCCTTCTTCCCCCCATCCTCCTCCACCAGCGCCCCCAACTTGCCATGCAGAAATGACCTCCCTCATTTGCCCATCGCTTGGCCTGCAGTTCCACTTTTACTCATTCTTTCCGTGGGGTAAGCTTTGCCTTCTCTGGGATGTTTTACAGTTAAAGTTGTGTCTTAGTGCATTTGCAAGACGTTAATGGGCTCTACTTAGTGAGCCCTACTGCTAGGCTTAGTACTGGTGCTCAATACACTATCTAAAAATTTCATCATCACAACCCCAGGGAGGTAGTACTATGACAAGCCATTTTTACAGATGAGGATCAGAGAGGGTAAACAATCCCCACAGGTCACACAGCCAGTAAGTGGTAATGTTGTTTCCACCACAGCAGGTACCTTTCTGAAGATGTTCACTGGCATCCTGCAGATCGGGGGTCTAAAACAGGAACTCTGAAAGGGAGAGAGGAATGGAGGAGATAAAAGTATTGGGTATGGGGACTCTGAAGGCAAGATTTGCCAGCTTCACAAGCTTACCTCCCCTGTGCCAAGCATTTTACATATATCATCTCACTTAATTTACACAGTATCCTTACAGGGTAGTATTTTGGTTCATTTTTAAAGAGGAAGAAACTAAGGCTCAGGTAAAGTGACTTGCTCGTGGGTCTAGAGCCGCCAGATTTAACAAATAAAAATCCAGGATGCCCAGTTCAATTCGAATCTTAGATAAACAACACAATGCATAGGATATACTTATACGAAAATCATTATTCATCCTGTATTTTATCTGGCAGCCTACAGAGGTCACACAGCCTGTGGGTGACTATTCTCCCCACTCTTCCTGGCTCACTGGGAAGGCTATCTTGGTAGGAAGATGTGGACTGAAGGGGATGCTCGTCTCTGCCTCCCAGGGGAAAGGGGAATAGGTGCCTTCACCTCTGTCTGGGGGCCAAGATCACTGCTCTTGTGGGCGAGCCAAGACCCCCAGCCAGGTTCTCCCACTGTGACCCCCCATATCATTGCCAACTCTCTCCCTGCCCCAGACTTTCACCAGGAGAGGCCACTATGGGCGGAGGCAGGGGACTTGGGTTCTACTCCCAGCTCTGCAGGGTGTCCATGGGCAGATCACCCCTCCGGGTCTCAGTCTCCCTATTTGTAAAAAAGAGGGAGGAGTTGAACCAAAGCAGTAGTTCCCTGGGTCAGGGTCACCTGGGGGAGCTGGGCAAGGATACCGTTGCCTGAGCTGCATCCCTACGTCCCGCATTAGAATCTGTGAGGTGGGGCTTCTGCCGTTTTCATAGGTGCCCTGAGAGAGCTGAGGCAGGCAGCCCAGTCTCTTTCTGGAGCTCTGACAGCACCTGAGGGTCTCTCCAATCTTGTCAGGTGGGCTGGGCCTGCCTTTTTTATCAGACAAGTGGGGAGCAGGTGCTGAAGTGCCTAGAAATGCCTTGATGAAGTAGGAGAAGTGGGGGAAAGGCCAGGTTTGTTGGGTTGGGTGGGGGTGGGAGGGAGGGAAGGTCACTAAATCTCCCTGGGCCTGAGACCATTTCCATCCTGGGAATTCAGAAATATTTCTCACATCCGAGTAGAGATTTATGCTTTACACAGCCCCTGCCTGCCTCACGTGATTCCCCGCCAGGGGACTGGTGAGACTACTGTTGTCAGTCCCGGTGAACTGATGGGAAGACCGAGGCTCAGAGAGGGCAATCCGTTTCCGGTGTTACACAGCAGAGCTGGTCCAGTCTCCTGTCTCTGGGGCCGGGACTCCGCCGCCAGCCCCACCCTAAGGCGGTCCTGGAAGAAGCTGCTTTCTTCAGTGTGACGTTCTGAGCCTCCGCCTCTGTCCTGCCAGCCACTCACAGCGGGCAATTGTCCTACACTTCCCTACCTCAGGTCCAGTCTCCTTTCTCCTTTCCCTGAACGGGGGCAAGCCCAGGGGCAGAGCCGGGATTTGGGCGCAGGTCTGCGGCGATCAGCTCCTACTCATTTTTCCACCCACAGGGCGGCTTCGGAATTTGGGCTAATGACAGCTGCTTCAGCCTGTTTCGTCCCCATCTTCCCAGCCCTCTGCTGATTACAAATAAACACCAGTCTACCCGGGAGAGTAATTAACTCTCCAACGTGGGGAGAACTAATCAGCCTGGAGTTTGCTGCAGGTGGGAAAAATGAAGGCTTTTCCTAAGTATATGCAAATGACACCCCTAGTATGCAAACCACCCTCTCAGGCTCCCAGGAAAGGCTGTCAGAGCTGCCGGCGCCGGCTGCTGAGAAGGGAGAGGCTCTGGGAAACGGTGGCCCCAGCTGCAGGGGTCCTGGGCCGTCAAGTTTAGGGAGGTTGGAGGGGTCAACGTAGGAGTAAGGGGCTCACCTTCGGGGCTCCCCCGCACACCTGCCGTCCTTGTGTCTAGAGCTCTGCGGGAAGACAGAGGGAGAAATAGGCTCAGGGCTCAGAGAGGACTGGCTTTGAATCACAGCACTGGTCCTTGCTTATGTGACCCTGGGCAAGTCACTCCCACCTTCCTGAGCCTCCGTTTTCTCATTGAAAGATGGGGATACAAAGACATACTTTTCAGGCTTGTACTGAGAGTTGGACAGCACACAAAGTGTCTAACGTGGCCCGGCATTTCAGCGTTCAGTAAATGGAAACTCTTACCAGAAAGCATCAAAATATGCCCGTGGCATCCCTGTGGGCCACGGACTCCTGAGTCAAGGCTCCGCCCCCTTGGGGGCTCATCCTCTCCCAGTCTGCCTTTCAGGGAGGCAGTCAGTCTCGTGACATGTGACTTGAAAGGCTTCAGGAATGGCCCTTCTATTCCCAGGTATGTTATTTCTCCTGCCTTGCCTGTAATTCTGGACCAGGACTGGGGTCAGGAGTGTAAGGCTCCCAGGGAGGAAAATTTAAGGAGGCGTTCACTCAGGACCCTGTGAGTGCAGAACTGATACCGAGAGTGAACATCTCCTTAAAATGTGTGCCCTCGGCACCCCACTCACCTCATCCTGGTCCAGGCTCTGCTGAAAGCCCACATTTGTCAAATCATCTCTCAGAGTTAAGTGTTGTCCTTTAAAGTGCAGGGATGGGAGAGGGGAGCAGGGAGAGGGGCACGAGGAAATTTTTTGGGTGATGGAAATATTTTATATCTACGCTGGGGTATCAGGTACACGGGTGTACACATTTGTCAAAACTTACCAAATGGTACATTTATGTGTAGTTCACTGTATATATATTTTACTTCTGTAAAACATAATTTTAAAATAAATAAAATGCAGGTGTCTTCTGGGAGACATCACACATTAATGTATAATGATGATGATGACCAAGGTGGTCATCCAGCCTCTGCTTGTATACCCCCGGTGACAGGGAGCTCACTACCAATGGAGCCAGGACATCACTTGTTTGGCAGTGGAACTAGGATTTGAAGCCAGATCTGACTCCAGAGCCCAAAGCCTTGGCCTCTACTCTACTGACTGTCCCAGGATTGTCTGTGCTCAGGAATCATCATGAGGGTTAAGTGAGGTGCGATATGTGAAATGTTTGTCACATATTGTGAGATATTAAGAGCTTCTGCACATCTGGAGACACAGGGGGACTGCACTTCCCCACCTCATCCCGGCAGTTAGGTGGGGTCTGGGACCAGTTCTGTGCAATGACATGTGAGCATAAGTGACATTGCTGGTGCAAATCCTCTAACACACTCTTGTTCTGCCGCTGCTGTTGAGGAGTCCTCATGTTGCGATGGTTAGAGCCACAGAACCCTAGTGGCCTGGCTCGCTGAGTGTCTGCATGGAGGACAACTGCCCTGCAGAGTCATCTGGACCACAACAGGCTTTGCAGGGGCGATGGGTAAATCTTGGTGGTGTCATACCACTGAGGTATGGGTTGTTTCTACAGCATAACTTCCTTCTCCTGAGCCATACAGCACAGGATGGGCCTGACACAGAATATAATGACGTTGATATTGTTGCTGGCCTCATAGGCTGAACCACCCTCCTCCTCTTCATTTTCAGGCTGTCGTTGTCATTGACAACACCCTCAAAGAACCCTTCAGGCTGCACCCTCCCCAGCTGATCCCCGTTGAGCACCAGGGTCCTGTCCTCAGCCTGAGCTCTCCAGCACTGCCCAGACTTTCATCAGTTCTGTGTTGTCTAGGCTGGGCTCCCAGGATTCTAATATGAAAAATACCCAGATTCACCTTTGGAGAGCCTAAATTCTGCGGCAGGGAGGCAGATACGGAAATAACTCCCAAAGTGGAAGGCTTATCGGGTGCCAGACAGTGTAGAAACCCGAGGTGGGAGCTCCCAGTTGGTAAGACAAGAGTTACCCCAGTGCAGGAATCTTGGGAGACTTCTTGGAGGAGGAGGAAGAAGGTGGCCACAGCAACTCCCCTCTGGGTACTCATAGGCTCTCATCACGACTCAAGTCTGAGTCCCAGTTCCTTTACTTCCCGCTGTGTAATGCAGAGCAGGCATCTTCCTTCCTAAAGTCTTGGTTGTCTCATCTGTAAAATGGGGACTATAAAAATACATCTTGATAGAGCTGTTCTGAGAATTGAACAAGTTAATATGTGTAAAGAGCTTTACTCAGTGCCTGGCATGTGGTAATTGCCCAATGAAGAGCTGTTTTTATGACCACATTTGACCTTTGCAACAACCCTGCAAGAGAATAGAAATAACTAGTATTGTCTCTGTTTCGCAGACGAGAAAAATGAAGCTCAGAGAGGACAAGTGACTTGCCTAAAAACACACAGCTAAGAAGCGGCTGAGCGTGGACTGGGAGCTGTGCCTGCCTTTCACCAGAGCCTGTTTGGTGTTAGGATTTGTGTCCTCACTGCTTCTTCTGACTTGACTACTCTTTCCATGCCTGACCTTTGAGATTCCACTCTTTTTTTTCTAATTGGGGCAAAATATACATAACAAAAATTTTTACCATTGTAACCGTTTTAAAGTGTGCAGTTCAGTGGCATTAAATACATTTACCTTGTTGTGCCGCCGTCACCACCATCCATTTCCAGAACTCTTTTCATCTTCCCAAAGTGAAACTCTGTTCACATTAAACAAAAACTCTCCATTCCTCCTCCCTCCAGCCCTTGGCAATCACGTTCTTTTTTCTGTCTCTGTGAATCTGGCTACTCTGTGTACCTCACATAAGTGCATCACACAGTATTTATTCTTTCATGACTGGCCTATTTCACTTAGCAGAATGTCCTCAAAGTTCCTCTGTGTTGTAGCATGTGTCAAAATTTCCTTCCTTTTGAAAGCCGAATAATATTTCATTGTATGTATTGTCCACATTTTATTTGTTAATATCTATTCATCTATTGATGGAACTTGGGTTGCTTCCATCTTCTGGTTATAGTGTGATTAATGCTGCCTTGAACATGGACGTACAAATATCTGTTAGAGTCCCTGCTTTCATGAGACCCTACTATTGCCGCCATCTTGGGGGGCCACTCCAAGGTCTTTGCCAGGAGCCCCAGTTCTCAGTGATCCAGGAACCAGACCCCTACCCAGCCCACGGCCCACTGGCCATTCTGCTACCTGTTCAGCTCCATGCCTTTGCCGTCACAGTTCCCCTCCACCTGGCATGCCCTGCTGTACCATCTCCATAGTCCAAATCCATGTGTTCCCCAAGGCTCATCTTGAATGCACCCCGACTCCAGGTAAGCCATCTCTACCCTCCGGGGTTCTCTCCTGCCCCTATAACACCCAACCCTCCATCTATCCCTTGCTTAAGTCTCTGATTACTTTAAACCTTAGATTACTATTATCTGTGCCTGGTGCCTCACCGACACCCTCCCTTTCATGATAGGGAATTTCCTTCAGAATATTGTTGAGATAATCTCCCTTTGAAGAAAAGCAAAAATGAGAGTCCTCCTCCCGCCCCCCAGAATGTGTCCAGCTTGGGTGACCAAAGACTCTTTGGTTTAAAGCACTAGAGGTATGAATTAGAGGTAACGTGGCTTCCTGAGTCTTGTCACGCTCTGACTTTTCAAGCTAGAAGAGGCAGCAGAGTCAGTGGCTAAATACTCCTTTTCTGAGTGGGTCTTAGAACCGAACAAGCCCCGGGGGGACAAAGATAGGAGGCGCTCCGGGAACCAGACCCAGCTGGAAGGCTGTAGTGAAGGGAGGTGGGTAGAGAGGGATCATAGCAAGAGGGCTGAGCTCCGTGGCCTCTTCTTACTTTACTGGGTGGGGATTTGAGCCCTGGCCCGGTGCAGAAGCTTCTCCATGAGAACACACAATTGAAGATGGGAGCCCAGGCACAACCAAGTTCCACCCACAAGAGACTGTGGACCATGTCCTCCTCAAGAGAGAAAATGGAGGAAGGCAGGGGTGGGGGACAGGGGCCATGGACTCCCCCATTTCCCCTGGCGCGGGCCCTGAATTCCAGGTAAGAGGGCTTTCATCCGTTCTGAGATGCCTGGAGTGGAGGGTCCTTGTGTGTGGACCCTGTGGTGGGTCAAGAAGGGTCACAATGGACTTTGAATTGTTTGAGCCACATAGAAGCCCCAGCAGACTGTTAGTCCTGGGGGACGGGGGCAGGGGCAGGTGAGAGTCACCTGTTCCCAGCTTGACACAGTACCTGGCCCATGAACGGAACCTCCTCCACCATTTCCTCCCTCTCATCCACCCCCCCCCCCCACCCACAACCCTTGCTCACTTGCTAGAGAAGCAGCCTAGAGAGCCTGGGTTCAAATCCTGACCCTGCATCTCCCCAGCTGTGCGATGTTAGGCAAGTCACTTTATTCCTCACTTCTCTGCACCTCAGTGTGTCCAGCTGTAAAATGCGGACAGTAATAGAAGCCACCTCACGTGACTGGGCTGAGGCTGAGTGGGGTCAAGACAGTAATGTCTTCAGAGCAGGGCCAAGCACATAACAAGTGCTTACAAACTAGTAGATGCTATTTATTCCAGAAACACATAGTGCTTGCTCAGGGAAACTTGGCCAAGTTAATGGGAAGGAGCATGGAGAAGGAACTTGGGCTCAAAGTCAGCAGGTGCCTGGTTGCCTCGAGGCAACTTAAGCAAGGAGAGCTGCTTAGCCTCTGGCCCCTCCTCGTCTCCACGAAGTAAAGAAGTAGAGGATGTGCCTGCTGCCTACACGGCCAGGCTGCTGTGGGTGTTAGTGGGGGGCTTGGGGTGAAGGCACGGGGTTGGGAGGGAGAGCAGTGCAAACGGCCTCAGCTCAGCTATTTTCTCCCCTGGGAAGTGGACTTCAAAGCAGCCCTCTCTGGGCACCCCCCCTCCCCCGCCCCACTCGCTTTCTCCAGCCTCTTGGCTCCCAGCAGACAGCAGTGGAATCACTGGTGGAATCAGCACCCTTCCCTTGGCTCCCACCATCTCCCACAGGAACCGAGGCTGCTGAGGGGTTTTCCAGAGGCCGGCTTGACCTGGCGGGGAAGAGATGAAGCAAAAACTCCTGGGTTGGCCTCTGGGGCCAGGCCGGGTATTGGTTCCAGGCTGCTGTCAGCGTCAGGCTGGGGCACTAGTTCTGCCCAGGCACCTAGAGGGGGCCCTGGCTTGGGGGCTGGAGACTGGGTGCTCGGCCAGGCTCTGTCTATGCTACCTCAGCCCCTCCTTCTTTCTTGGGGTGTATCTTCACCTCTAACAAGCACCATCCTGCCTGCCTTGTGGGGCTGGGGGCAGACTCTATGGGGTGATGCTCAAGAAAAAACATCCCCAAAGCCAGGCAGATCTAAGGGCGTCAAAGTTCTGCTCGCGGGTGACCTGCTCAGGGTCCCCCACAGACATCCCACAATACGCAGAACTGGGTCTGAACTTAGAGACGTTTCTGGAACAGAAAGAGTGCTGGCTGGGTAGCCTCTGCTCCCTCTGCAGCCTGCGTGCTGGCCTTGAGTCCGTGACACCATCTCGGGGCCTCAGCTTCCCTGTTGCTAAAGGCGATGGCAGTTAGCCACCCTGTAGGGCAGGCAGGGAGTTTTTTAAAAAAAAAAATCTCAATGTTCACAACTTCCCTGCCTGGGAGATATATCATTCCAAGTTTACAGATAAGAAAACGGGGGCTCTGAGAGGTGATGTCATTTGCCCCAGGCCAAACACTGAGAGAATAAGAGAGCAGAGGTGTAAACTGGGTTTTACCGTATACGGATCTGTGGCCTTGAGCGAGCACCTTTGCCTCTCTGAGCCTCAGTTTCCACATCTGTAAAATGGGAGTGGCAGTCTCTTCTGTGCAGGCACTAAATAACGGCAGGCAGTATAAGTCCTAGGAGGCCTGGCTGAGGTTTGAACCAGGGCTGCGTGACCTCTTGGACCTGCTCACATGCCAGGCTGCCTCTGTCACCTGAGGGGTGGGGCTGGGTGACTTCCAAGAGCCTTTGCAGCTCGGCTTGAGTGTTCCCTGCCTTTAGCTAAGCCTCTGGATTCCTGGAAGGCCTCTGTCTGATTTCATTTGCTCCGCTCCCTGACTTTTCTCAGAACTCAGCCTTCAGGCCCCCGGGGCTGGTTCTGGCCCCTCCCAGCTCTGTTTCCCAGAACCCAGGTGTGTGCAGGGTCTTCTGTGGCAATGAGGTGTTGTGATTTCCTAGGGCCTTCAGCCTCTGTGAAGGGTTAACTGGGGGTGCCACTCCAGAGCACTCCCCCTTGGCTTCTCAGCAGGAGGGGGTGGCCAGGTTATTTTTGTGATAAAAGTTTAATAAATTGAAAGGCACGGTTTTCATTCTGTGGGTAATTAGCTGCCGCCGCTGCGTTCCCTCTTAATTGTCTCTCTCACTCCAGACGGGCGTAGATCAATAGGAAGCGGCCGCTGCATGGTGAAAGTCACAATTAATGAATTGTCGAGCACGTGTGTGTCTCCATCTCTGTCACATCAGAGACCCAGGGGTGGCAGCTGCCCACATTTCTGGCTCTTTTGGTCCAGCCCAGGCCAGAACCCCCAGATGCATGTGACCACAAGCCACACCGTGCACACTTCCTGCCTCTCCCTCGGGCAGCAAGGCTTCTGGAGAAGGGGTCCCCTGAGACCCCAGGCTCGAGAGCTTTCTCTGACAGCCAGCATTTTCCTGGTACCCCACGCCAAATGCAATCACCACTAGATCTCTGCCCAGATGCCTGTGCCCTGGTCCCCTGCCTCGTCCTCCAATCCATTCTCCTCCCTGCAGTCTAAACCCGCAGATTTTCTAGGTTAAAACTTTGGCTCTATCTTAAATAGTGGTTGGTTACCTCCGGTGCTGGTCGGGGGAGGTACTGACTGGAAGAGAGAACATTCTGGGCTGCTGGGAATGGTCTCCAGTTTTATTTGGATGGTGGTTTCATGGGTGTATACCTATGTACTAAGCCATTTTTCTATACACTTAAGATCAGTGCAAACGGTTAAACACGCGAGACCAATGTCCCTCCCTCATTCAGTACTAACAACTTACATTTATGGGCCAGGCTCTGAGACAGGATCACAAGAACACGGCCAGAGAGTGATGGAACCACAGGCCCTGCTTAAACATATCTTTCCTAATCTTCACCACCAACCTTGGAGATAGACAGCGTTATCCCTGTTTTACAGATGGAGAAACAGAGACACGGAGAGGGGAGAGGGGAGAAGAGGATGGGGGTTGGAGAGGAAGGACCTGTGTACACTGGGGGCTTGTGTGCACCAGACACGAGCTCGGTGCTTCACACACCTCCTCCACTCCAAGAAGGCAGGGCGATATGTCCCAGTTTACAGACAGGGAAGCTGAGGCTCAGAGAGGCGGGGCCCCTAGTCTGAGGTCACACAGCCTGGGGTTGCTGAACTGGGTCTGGAACCTGGGTTGTCTCACTCCAACGTCTCTCTGAGCAGCAGATGTGGAGGAGGGGGAGGGAGGACAGAGAGAAGTGAAAGGGTAGTGGGGGCCTGAGGTGGGATGAGCCCGTCGGGAATACACCCAGCAGGTGTGAGTGTGAAAGAGGTGGTGCTAAGGACACACACATGGGTGCACCCACACATATGCACACTTATGCACACTCCCCACTACTTCTGCTTCACTCTAGCCTTTCTAGTGGGGCTTCCTGCTGCTTCTCTGCGGCCAGTGGGTCCAGCCCTCTCTCCTCTGTAAAGGCGGACAGGAACTGCGTGGCCTGAGGTTTTTGGTGGCCGCACGCTGCCCGGCACCCCGAGGGGCCTGGGTGAGGGAGCTGGGCCCTTCCTCTTCCTCCATCTCAGCCCCGCTCCCAGCCCCATGGCCACCCTCTCCTGCTCCTTCCCCAGCGGCTCGAGGCCCCAGCTCTGCAGGTGATGCTTGGCTCTGGGAGGGTTTAGGCCCCGGACCCCAGGGCCAGTGTTCCATTCTGCTCCCACCCCTTTCCGCTTCCTCAAGCAGGACCATCCACCCACCCTGGAGCTCAGGGTTTGACAAATATTATAAGAACTTCCTCACTGGTGGGGCAAGGTGGTGCCCGTCCTGTCGGCTGTTTCTTGGTGAGAGCACAGCAGTGAGTCCAGCCTCCCCTTCACAGCTGGTCGTCAGGGGAGGCCACCTCTGTGCTCCCACCACCGGTGCCGACTGTCATTGAGCCTTTGAAGTGATGCCTGATTTCCAGTCTGTCTGAAGTCACCGGCTGTTCATGCAGCAGCTGGTCCAGCAAGTTCCCCCCCCACCCCCCGCCGGGCCTTTCCATGACGGTGCCAGCCGCCAGGGACTCTGGGAGACAGCCACTGGGTCTTCAGGGGGGTAGCGAGAGGAAGCCGAGATGCCATTTCTGTCCTCAGGGTCTTCTAGACTGAATTTGCTTATTTTTTGTTTAAAAGGACAAAAAAAAAAAAAAAAGTTTCCAAGAACCCTAATGTGCTGTTCTCTTCAAAGAGAAAGAATAAGGATTAAAAAAATAATAATAATGGGGCTTCCCTGGTGGCGCAGTGGTTGGGAGTCCGCCTGCCGATGCAGGGGACGCGGGTTCGTGCCCCGGTCCGGGAAGATCCCACATGCCGCGGAGCGGCTGGGCCCGTGAGCCATGGCTGTTGGGCCTGCGCGTCGGGAGCCTGTGCTCCGCAACGGGAGAGGCCACAACAGTGAGAGGCCCGCGTAACCGCAAAAAAAGAAAAAAAAAAAAAAAAAAGGGCCAAAGGTAAAGCCTTAAATTTCTTTGAACATTTTAACTGCTGTGGCAGCTGCACAGGGGAAGGTGCTGGACTGGGAATCCTTTCGTGATGCTAATGTGCCGTGGGACCTTGGGCAAGTCACTGCTCTCTGCTCATCAGATCCCTGATGAGGGCTGGACCCATTCTGCCCCACTCCACATTTTGGGAGCCTTCCTACAGGCTGTGCTGTTTGTTTTTCTCCAAGACTGACTGCCACAGGCTACCTCCTCCTTCTCAATATGAAAGTCTTCTTCAGCCCAAGAAATTAGAGAGTGAGAGGGTAGAGGGGATTTTAGGGATCAGACAGGCAGGATGGTCCCTCTCAGACGTGGGTGCATAAAAGTCTCCATCTTGAGGATGTCACAGCTGGGGATCAAAGGGGTTACGTAACTTGCCCAAGGTCACACAGAGAGGGAATCTGTAGTAGCAGGATTGAATCTGTGTCTTCTATCTCCCCAGCCAGGGGCTTTTTCTCCTACCTCATTAAATAGTAGGAGGAAGTTCCCAGAGAACAGGGGCCACATTTATGTGACTTACTTTTTTCAGCTGAGGCCTCTGAGACGGAAGTTTAAGGGTGAGGACTCTGGGGTTGAACAGAATTTGGCCCTGCATCCACTGCTCCGTTTGTGTGACCTTAGGCAATCAATTTCACATCTCCGAGACTCAGTTTCCCTAACTGTAAAATGGGGTTATTCCGTGTGCCTCCTTTGTGCACAGCTGTAAGAATAAAGGATAAGATGTGGTTCCTGGCACACAGGAGCCCTCCCTAAACGCCGGCAGCTCCTCTTCCAAGTCCTTAGCTTGGGGCTGGAGCTGCATCTGTTTCTTCGTCAAGCACTTGGAAAAGGAGGACACCCGGGGCCAGTCTCCAGGGCCTGGCTGTCACGTCTGCCTTTCACGCCACACCCCTCCCACCAGAGCCCCTTCCTGGGAGAGACAGGCAGCCCACAGCAGACTGTGCAGGAAATGTCAACCTCATCTCGCTAAGAGGTCTCTGCTGACACTGATGAGACCCCTCCGGCAGGCAGAGTGGGCAGGTAGCGGTCCAGGGCCTGGCCTTGCTCCCCCTGGACCTAGACTTTCTTGGTCCCCCTGTCACAGCACTGGCTCCAGCCCCTGGGAGGTGGCCCTGAATATTGCCTGGGGCCGGGGGGCCATGTAGCTGGTGGGTGGGCAGCTGGGTGGGCTCAGCCTCAAGCAGGGGGTGCACAGGGCAGGTGCCCAGTGGGTGTGGGCTCAGGGCTGGGAGACAGAATAAACTGAGTTGGAATCCTGACCCTGACTCAGCCACTCACTAGCTATGCGACCTTGGGCAGGTCTCCAAACTCAGGTTCTTCAACTGAAAGTGGGGACAGGGTTAATGCGCGCCCCACGGGGCTGTTGGGAAGACTACAACGATCTTCTAGTGCCAGCACCTGACACATGCACTAGGAACAGAATAGGTGGAAGATGCTATGAATACTGTCATGCTCTTGCCCTCACGGCTGGGCATGGGATTCCTCCATCCATTCATTCATTTACTATTCAATAAGGACTTATTGTGCACTAGTATAGTTTGCCAGCCCAGTTCCAGGTACTGGGGAGACATCAGTGAAGATAGAAAAGGTCCCTGACCTCATGGAGTTGACACTCTAGTGGGAGTGGTACAGAGGGGACAAAGGATGGAGCTGCGCAGCAGCAAGAAGTAGAAGAAAGGACACAGAAGACCTGTGTTCAGATCCTGGCTCAGCCACTAACTTGCTGTGTGACTTTGGACAAAGAGCTTCCCCTCTCTGGGTTTTAGTCTCCACATTTGCAAAACGAAAGTAATTGCCCAGCCTTGCATCACCAAGAGACGAGTCTCCAGTGAGGCACTAGGAGAATCCTTTTCCTGATCAGCTTCCTTATCCCGAATAAGAGGGCTGAGAAACTAGCAGAGGACCGGTTGGTGCTGCCTGCTGCACTTCTACTCAACCTGGACGCCCCGCCCAGAATACCCCAAAGCTACAGACCTGGAAGTGGCTGCCCCTCCTGTTAAAGTCTGGCCCTAAGGTGGGGGCAGAAGCTCTGTATGTCTCCTCTGGCCCTAGAGCCTCCAGACTAGGACCTTGAGATCTTGTTTCTTCTAGTCACTCTCAGGGTGGGATGCTGGGGATCCAGGCAGCCTTGTTGCTGGAGAAGACCAGTGATATTCACTCATTCATTTATTTGTTTGTTAGCAGTCACCCAACACACACTCATCCAGCATTTACCATGTGGCAACCCCATGTTAGGTACAGAAGATCAAGGGTGTGTCAATTTCTTTAAGCCTCTGTGCCTGGCACTGGGGACAAAGTGATTAGTTGACTTATTCGATGTTTAGAGACACCTACCATGTTCCCTGTGCAGAGTGTCAAACAAATATTGAGGTCCTACTCTGTGCCAAGCACTATGACTGGTGCAGGAAACATAGACCCATAGGCTTTCTGAGCACCAGCTCTGAGTCAGGCACCACACGCGTGGGAGAACGGCAGCCTGCATTTTGTATGCGGACATGAAACTCAGAGTCTCCCTGTGGCTAACGAATCGTTGGGCTTCACAAGAGAAGTGCGAGCAGACCCCCTTGTCCATGAATTTGCTAATTGAGCTCCTCCAACTCAGACATTAACCTGCATTACCATAAATACTGCAGAGAACAGCCATCCACAATTGATGCTCAGTGCTAATGGAGAAAATCAGTCGAGGAATAAAACTGAAATGGAATCATAAAACCTTATTTTCACCATTAATTTGAACCTAGTCTCCCTTAAATACCTTTTGCTAAATCTTTCTATAACACTCCAGGGCTGGAGAGAGGGAGTGGATGCCGACAGAAGGGAGAGGCTCTGCAGTGGAGGTGGGGTGGGGGGGAACTGGAGCTGGAGGGCTGGAGGGGCTCCTGGGTGGGCCGGCCAGTCTGCTCTGCTTCGCCGGGGGCAGCCAGCCCTGGTCCATGGCAGACAGAGGTGGGTTTTGGTGATGAGTGAACCCAGCTCCACACACGGAGAAAAATGAGGCGAGGGAAGAGCAAGGTGGATGGACGGGCAGACAGAAAGGCAGGACTGATGGACCCCCAGGTAGACAGAGGAAAGCACACAGACACTGAGAGACAGATGGGCAGCCGGCCTGACCGATAAGGGAGTTAATGCACAGACAGACTGACAGACTACAGGTGGACTGAGAGGTGGGAGGTCAGTCTGACCATTGGGAGGACAGGTAGATAGACCTAGTGGGAAAACAGAGGGGAAGACCGGTGGATAGACAGACTGACAGACAGATGGACAGCCAGACTGACCTACAAGAAGCCTGACAACCAACAGGCAGACTGACAGAATCACAGGCCGACAGACGGGCACAGTGACAGTCCAAGAAGCAGATCAGGGAGAGGCAGGTGGCCAGTCTGCCCATTGAGAGAACAGATGGACAGAAGGACTGACAGGCCACAGGGAGTGAAGGCTGGAGTTGGGGCAGAGGCTGGGGTTGCTAACCCTCCCTAGATGTGCCTGGGGGGAGGGGAGGGGAGGAGGAGGCCTGGTGGATGCCTTCCTCTTGAGGGTCAAGGACTCGCGTGAGGGAGACAGGCGTGCTGGGTGCTCCCCTGGGCCCCAGGCTTCCCGGCCTCTTCCCCTCCTTCTCTTCACAGCCACATGCAGTGTCTGTCACGCAAGGCAGGAGGCTCGGAGCTACCGCTGAGACCTGCTCCATGGTTGGGGGCTGCGGACAGTGACTGGACCCCTCCCTGGGTCACCTGGGCCCAGGTGTCTGTAGGGGGCTCAGATCCAGTGAAAGGTCCTAGCCCTGGGGACATGGGGCGTTTTAAGGCCCCGGAGGGAGCCTTCTGGTCCGCTGCCCGCCTGCCTCATTTATACCCTCTAACCCTGGCCACACCTCTGTGTGGAAGGTTCTGTTGTTACCCCTATTTAACAGAGCAGCAAACTGGGGCTCAGATAGGGGAAGCACCCAGGCCAAGGGCTCAGCTTGAGTGGTGGCAGCCAGGCTGCGCACAGGAAGCCCACGTACACTCTGCTCCTTGGCGGTTGAGGCTGCTTCTGGGTCCAGGGCCCTGTGGCTGGGCAGTGTGTCTGTCAGACCCTGGGGTCGCCATAGGAAACCTCCCAGCCCTCAGACAGAGGCCACTTCCTCCAGTATCAACTTTTCCAGTGATCAAGATGCTTTTGGGCTCCATCTGAGGGCCTCCCATCTGCCTCTCAGTTGGTTGCAGAGTTAGGTGGGGCAAACCCCCAATAATCAGGGCCCTGGTCAGTCTGACTCTGTTGCTTGTTCCCTGCTCTGTAAACATGGCTGGTGGGGAGAAATTTGGGGCTTCCCTGAGGAGCGCCCTGCTCCTCCATGAATGGAGCCTCAACTCCCACTTCCTTGATTTTCATCCATTTCTCGTTTTGGTCATCAAGCACTCAGGACAAGAAATGCTTCCGTTCATCAATTAATGATAGTGGTAGCAGCAGCTGTAGTAGCAGTAACAGCCTTCGATGGCGGGGTCACTAAGAGAAGACAAACTATGTTCCAAGCTCTAGAAAGGTTAACTCACACCTCACAGTGAGTCTGTGAGGCAGGCGTCCTCCCCATTTTACTGGCGAGAAAGCCAAACTTACGCGGCTTCTCTAAAGTCTCGTAGTAAGAGGCAGAGTCAGGATCTAGCTTCTGGTCTAATCCAAAGCCTGGGCTCGTTCTGCTGCTCCAGGCAGGATTGGAGAGGCAGCCAGAGCTTGATGGGCCTTCTGAGAGCCATGGCTGGATCACGGGGAGCACGGGAGGAGGGGAAGGGGGTGACAGATGGTAGGGCAGGGCGGGTCCAAGAACCTGCAGAGCTGGGAGGCAGGCGGCCTTGGTGACTTACAGACACCCTGGGCTGCTGCAGGTGAGAATCACTGTCCCATCCCTCATGAAAGAAACATCAGTGTTAATCGGATCAGGCCCCACACCCTGTGCCGGGTGCCTCATCCATTTTTAATTTATTTCTTCCTTAAAACTTAACCCATGAGGAGGGGGTGGGGAGGGAGCTGAGAGAAGGCTGTGGAGGGATGTCGAGGAGAAGGTAGTAATTCCACACCTTCTGGATTGGTTCAGGGAGACTTCGTAGCACAGAGGTTAATAGCACAGTTTGGAATCACATACGTCGGCATGATTTCAGCTCAATTACCTACTAGTCATGTGACCTTGAACAAGTCACTTCCCCTCTCTGAGCCTCGGTTTCCTCTTCTGTAACATGAGGCTAATGAATACATGCCCATAGGTCGTGGCAGGCACATAATAGGTGTTCAATAAATTGCAGCCATTGTGCCTAAGGGCTGGTCTGCTCTCATGAGGACCCTAGAAAAATGGGATGTTTTGTCTTTCTCACTGTCTGGAAGCTCATTTCTTCCTGAGGCAAAATTATCCTTCACTGGGGGGACTCTGACCATAAGAAGGGTTTCTTAAGTAGAGTTGAAATCTGCCTTTCTGAAGCCTCAATCTTCCGATTGTGGGAGGAAATATCCCAAATCCCTTTCCCAGGACAGCCCCTCCGGGATCTGAAGACAATGATAGGTGATGGTCCCCTGTCCTTGACGCAATCTCCTGTTGCCATGGCTCCCAGACCCCCCTTTCAGCATGGTATCCTCCCCTTGACACACCCAAGGTTTTGTTTACCTCCTTCAGCACAGTCTAACAAATATTACTGAACCAGGACCTAGGCTGTACCAGCCTCACCCAATCCCTGAGAAACTCCAAAAGAAGTATTTAGGCAAGAAGAGAGGCAAGGCTCTAGACGTGCCAAGCCAGCATGGAGCATGGCAGGAAAATCACTTCCCCTGACTATGGCTCAATATTTCCAATAATCCAGCCTCAGCTCCTCTCAAAGTCCAGAGGTGGCCCCAGCCCACGCCCTGGAGTCAGGCGTCTGCAGATGCAGAATCAGCACCAAGGACAGCTCCATGGTGTTTGGCTGCAAGAGTGTCCTGCCGGGTTTGAGGCTCAGTGCAGTCCAGGGAAGGTGACGGCTCCAGTCCTCAGACCACTGGCTAAAGACTGGCAGGCCAGGCTATCTGGTCACAGGGTGGAAGTGCTGAATAAATGTTGAATAAATAATTTACTAAGTCTTGGTTTCAGGCAGGACAAGAGTTAGGAGAAATTATGGAGCATAAGTTCAGAAATTGGGGACCTTGGGGGAAAGCAATTTGGCCTGAAGTTGGAGGCAAGAGTCTTAACTTGTCTGAGCCTCAGTTTCCCCAGCTGTGAAAGGATGGGAAGAAGGATGGAGATATATATAAAGGGCCTGGTACATAATCCCTCTGAGACTTGGCCTTTCTTGAGGATAGTGCCAGGAGTGTCTGCCTGGCCTGTGAGTGATGCTGGGAGGATCTCAGAGGAGGGGCCAAATGCATGTGTTAAACTGGATTCTGGGGCTCTGCTCTGCATCTGAAATTGGACACTACGTGTCCACGATGTTCCTGTGAGGATCCGCACACGGAGGCAGAGTGATTCCTATTCTGAACATCTTGACAAACGTGCAGTTCTGTCACTGGAGGAGAGACTAGGGGAGGGAGGGAATCAGAGATGACCATCTGAGCTTGGCATCCCTGCATGCACAGGCACACACACACACACACACCCACACACATGCTCCTACTACCCTCTACATAGTGACACACCACTCATATACTCAGTCATGCGCTGATTCATGTCACAGTCATGGAAATGCATATCACACACACACACACACACACACACACATACAATTGCATATACAATAGTACACCAACACCAATCACACTTACTTGTGTGTTTTATGTATTTTACTCGCTGAGTTCTACATACCAAGACACATCCATTAACCACAGCCACCTTTACCTTCATGGCATATACTTACTCATCAGAGCCATACTCGCAGAGACACATGCATGTACAATCCTACACCAACAGTCATACACACCCTTGGAGATAATGTCATACATACCCTTTTGCACAGTTACTTGCTACCGCATGCACAAAAATATTTGCACGATCTCTCAGAGTCATCGAAACACAAATCCATAACAGTGCCCCCCCGCCGCTCTGCCCCGTCACTCATCCTCTTGGTCCTGTGAGCCTGGGAGGGTTTCCCAGGTGTGATCTGATGACTGACTGGGTGATTCCTGAGCTTAGGACAGGGCCCACATCCCTAACCCCTCCCTCCAGCACACCTCACCACTGCCCTTCCCCAAGGAGTCAGGTTGACCTGGTTGGAATCCTGGTTCACCACTCACCAGCTCTGAGCAAGTTACATAATTTCCCGGTGCCTTGGTTTCCTTACTGGTAATAATGGAATAGTAATAGTAACACTCTCATAAGGCTGCTGTGAGGACTGGAAAGCATGCATGGAAAGCACTTGTCACTGTGTCTGGCACATGATAAAATTGTGGTAAATAGTGATTCATTAGTATTAATAACAACAATAAGCCACCCGCAGAGGTTCCCAATAGATGCCATACAGACACTCTTCTTTTCATGGCCTCTTTCACACAAGTGCGTGGCCGGGGAGGGGGGGAGGAATAATTACCTTTTTGGCATCTAAAGATGATGTCAGCATTGGGAGGGAGGGGACTGCAGCTGGGCTCCCCTCCCCTCACCGCCTTGGCCCCAGTCCTTGTGTCACCTTGGCCATGCTTTCACTTGAACCTTCCCTCGATGGTTCCTGGCTTCCTTCACCTGAGTCTGCATCACTTCTACCCCTGCCCTCTGCCCAGCCAAGACCCTGGGCCCCCTTCTTCTTCCCTTGGGCTCCTGCCACCTTAAAGCAGGAAGGTGGCTTTCTGGTTTATTTTGGTTTATTTTATTTGATGCTGGACCCCTCATCTTTGGTATTCAGAGAGGAGCTCTTGTGATAATCTCTCCACTCTAAATGCTCATCACATTTCTCTTAAAGCCACAGGCGCTCCCCCCATTCCCATCTTTTATTCATCACCTTCCACCAGCCCCAACACAGGAGACATGGAAATGCAAGCCCTCCAAGGACTGCGAATTTCACACCAGTAGCTGACCCTTCCCCAGCCACCGAGGGTGGGAGAGATGGAGGTGTCCTAATGAGGTGCCCGGGGAATTGGGAATGGAGTTTGAGAGGTGGTGGTCCACGGGCCTAGGCCATCATCCCCTGGGTGAAATGAGAGATAGAGGAAAAATGGTGAGGGGCCTTCCGTGGGGCTAGGATGCTAGCCTACCCCTTCCTGCTTCCAAAACCTCACCCATGCTCACCGACAGCCTCACCCTTGCACCATCCCAGAGATACCCAGCCACCTTCCTTCAGCTATAGTGACCAACACCAGACACAATCCCTTGTATCTTACCCTCATATCATCTTCTAATCCTCATGACAAGCCTGTGTAGTGTGTATAGTATTTGACCCCATGTAATGGGCTCAGGGTCACATGGAAGGGAAGGATGAAGAAACTGACCCCAAGATAGGGCACTTACCCAGGGCCCCAGTAAGGGGTATTTGTCTGTGTCTCTCTCATTCACTGAATTCTGACCATGATCTAGCCCTGGGCTGAGCACTGGGGTTCTCTGGCTAAATAGGAACAGCTCTGGCCTTAATCAGTCCACAGGGAGTGGAGGGGGATCTATCACAGTGCAATATAAGTGTTTTAATGGGAAGTCTGGGGGCATGTGGGAGCTCAGAGAAGGGAGGCATCCATCCCTAAGTTAGGGAGAGGGGTACCAGAGGTTGGGATCTTCAGTAGGGGAGGAGTTAACCAGAGGGGGAAGCAGAGGAAGAACATTTCTCTAGTGGAAAACATACATGTTCCATAGCCATGGGAGAGGGCCGAGAATGTTTATGGACCTGCAGGTGTTTTCTTGTGGCTGTAGGGTCCTCTGTGGGTTTTCTGGGGAGTGGGCACAAGGGATGAGACAAGATACATGGGTAGGGCCAGATTAGAAACCTTTGCTTGGTGCCTTGGATCACCTCTTCCTACACCTCCTCTAACCCCCTGTCGTGCCATCTGTTTTCCTCTCCCCATAAGCTCCCTCAGAGGGCTGAGAGGGTTTGGTCAGCTTTGCCCACACTCAGGGCCCAGAGGGTTATTCTTCCAGGGGGCTTCTGTGTTTCCTCAGGGGAGTCCAAGTAGAGCAAGGCTCCAAAGAGATGAGATACTAATGGTGAAAATTCAGGCATTGTATCTGATTAAAGTGTAAGGTGTTCATATGTCTGAGGATTTCCTTTTGATCATCAAACTGCTCCTCTGGGGAATTTTTTTCCCTTCTGCAGGTGGTCCTAGAATGGCAACACCAAGATCCAGGAGGTAGAAGACAGTCCAAAGCTGCTTTGGGAAGCCTTCCTTTAATGCACGTTATGAAAAGTTAGGTGGCCTGGGTTCAGACCCAGACTGTGCCTCTGATGCTGTGGGAACTTGGGTGAATCCTTTTCTCTCTCTGGGAAGGGCTGGGTTTCTTTATTTAAGAAACCTAGAGGGTGTGGAGAATGAACAGTCTGGTTCCTCAAAGCCTTCTAATTCTATAATAAAACAAAGGAACTTATTCCAATATTCTATGATCCTATGATCTGGCTTCTATGTTTTCTCTAGGCTGTGAGCATCTTGAGGGCAAAAATTATCTTATTTACTCCAGAATTCACAGATTCAAGGCAGGACCTATCACAGAAGAAGTGCTCAGTAAATATACATTCATTAATTCATTTATTCATTCAACAAACACCTGTTACACACAAATGAGGGCCACAAGTGTGCTGTGTGCTAGGGTTAAAGCACTGAGTAAATTAGATACCATACTTGCTTTTTAGAATGTATTGAATGATGGGGGCAGAAAATAAGTAAATAGACCATGTATAGCCTCAACAGGTTTTAAGGGCTATAAAAAAATAACATTGGTTAACATAGTAGAAAGTGACCCAGGAAGAAGCAGTCACTGTCGGGCTGAACATTTTGAAGACATGGAAGAGCATCTCATGAAGGAGGAAGAGCTAATGCCAAGGCCTGGCACGTTCAAGAAGTAAAAAGAAGGGCGTGAGTGAGGGGAGGATGAGTGGAGGGAGGTTGGAGAGGTCAGCTGGAGCAGGTTGTGTTGGGTGTTTTAGGCCGGGTGAGGGTTTTAGATGTCATTATCAACTTGATAGAAAGCTTTTGGAGGGTTTTATAACTAGGGAGGTGGCATGATCTCTTTAAAATTTTTAAGATCCCTCTGGCCATCCATGGAGAATGGATTATGGGGGCGAGAGAGGAAGCAGGTGGACCCATGAGGAGGCTCCCGCAGACCGCCAGGGGAGGGGAGTAGTGGTGGCTCAGACTTGGGGGCGAGTGGAGATACATGGTTAGATTTAGAGTGCAGTTCGGAGAGAGCTGACAGGACCTGCGCTGATCTGTTGCTGCACAGCCAGCCCCCAGCCATTGGAGTCCAGCACCCTGGACAGCGCACTCCACTTCTCCGAAGGGCTGGTTCCGGTTTCTCCCGAGACGCTGAGATCCCTGAAAGCAGCCCTCATTACTTTCTAATTATAAAACATTTCACTTTCTAATTATAAAACATTTCAACATTCAGAAAAAATCAGAAAATAATGTGACAGACGGGTATGTGTCCACCAAGATTAAATGGGTGTTTAACATTTTGCCATATTTGTTTCAGAGCCCTCTCTTTTTAAAAAAGAAAATAACTGAAACCTATCAATACAGTTCAATACCCCTCTCCTCCTTGCCTTTATTCCCCAGATGTAACTGAGCTGAAGCTTGTGTTTATCTGTTCCAGACGTGTACCGTCTTCATCTAGTTATGCATGCAAAACCTGTAATTCTATTGTTACATAAATTTTAAAAGTTTATATAAATGGCATAGTAACCGTACACATTCCTTCGTCATTTATTTTTTCACTCCATATTTATGTTCTGGAGATTTACCTATACTGGGACATGTTGACCTAGTTTGTTCATTTTAACTGTGATAGATGATTTCACTATATTTATAAAGCAGCTTATTTTCCTGTTCTCCTGCTGAGAGGCAGTTAGGCTGCTCCTCATTTTTCTATCACATACTAAGGTGCAATGAATATCCTTGTCCATGCATCCTTTTTCATATGAGTTTCTCTAGGATGCATAGAAAACACTCTGGGTTCTCCACCCAGGTTCTTTGAACTGCAGGTGCACTCATCCTCCAGCTGCTGTGTGTTGGCTGCTAAGGGCTCACAGCTGCTCACAGCTTCTTGGGAATGTCCTCATCCAGGAAGTTATAAGTTGCCCCCCTGCATTGGGCAGCCCATAGCCAATGACTGATGGATATGGGGGGGGGGTGCAAAATCTGGCCCCCTTGCCTCAAGGCAGATTCGCTCTGCAATGTTATTAATGCTCCAGACCTCCCCACAGGATCAGATTGAAGCTAATCTCCAACTGAGAACCCACCATTACTTAACATTTCCTCCTACCTTATCTGCCTGTCCCTCTCTCTTCACATGAGAGCCCTCCCTCAATAAATCACCTGCACAAGAATCTCAGGCACTGCTTAGGGGACCTAACCTAGGACAGGCACACACTAAGGCAGAGCTGCTGGGTCTCATCTTAAAATTTACTGTTTCCAAATTTCTCTCCAAAGTAGTTGTACCAATTTATATTCCCACCAGCAGTTTATAAATATTGCTATTCCACCCCACCACGTTCATCGAGACTAATGTTATAGATTAATTTTGCCAATCAGATTGGTGTAATATGCTATCTAATTTTTGTTTTAATTTTCATTTCCATGCTTACTAGTGATGTTGAGAATCTTTTTAATATCTTTATTGGCCATTCAAATTTCTTCCTCTGTTATTTGTCTGTTCATAGCTTTTGTCCATTTTCCTATTGCTTTGGAATGTTTTGGTAAATTGATTCTTTGAAGTTGGAAAAAAATTTTTTTTTTAAAAATTTTGGAAACTAATTCTCTCTTGGTTGGTTGCACAGTTTACCAATATCTTCTCCCAGCCATGGCTTTAAAAAATTTATTTTTTGTCTTGTAGAAGTTTTTGATTTTAATGAAATAAGATTTATCATCATTTCCCTTTATCATTTGTGCTTGTTGTGTCTTATTTTCTACTCTAAGATCGTAAAGTTATTTTCCTGTTTTCTTGTAAAAGCTTTATAGTCTGCTTTTTCACATTTAGGACTTTGATCAACCTGGAACTTACTTTGTGAGTGGTGTGAGCAGGAATCTACTTTTATCTTTTTCCATGGGGGTATTTAATTGTCCTAACATCACTCACTGACTACCCCTTGCCATGTTTCAAACATTCATATATATCTTTGGATCTGTTCCTAGACATTATTCTGTTCTTTTTATCTGTTTCTCTATTCCTGGGACTAAATTAAATGATTTTAATTATTAAAGCTTTATAGTAATTACTGAGATCTGGCAGGGTGCAGTTCCCTTCCGCTTCCTCTTATTTCTTCTTCAAAACTGTCTTAGCTATTCTCGGTTCTTTATTATTCCATCTACATTTTGGGATGACCTTGTCAAGTTGCAGAGAAAACCTCATTGCAAGTGTTACTGGGAATAAAATGTATAGATTAAATTGGAAGCTACTAGTCAACTTTATAACAGGGAGGCTTCCCATCCACGAGCATGATTTGTTTCTCCTGTGGCTGTTATTCTTTATCTCCTCTGCATTCCATCCTTGCACAGGGCGCTGCCTAGGAAATGAATCTCCAAACCCTTCTCATCCTCCAGTGCCCAGCTGAATTCTCTCTCCTCCAGGAAGTCCTTGGTGACAGTCCTGGTCCTCCAGGCTCAATCTCCCCCACACTCCTCCTCTAACCTCCTTTAACCCCTCTGCATGCACCATTTTCTGGACACTTAGCCCCCTGGATCCAATTGAGGGAACCATTTTTGTGCACTCTGTACCTCCGCCTAGAGTTCAGCTTTGTATCCCCAGTGGCACACACTACATAGTAGGTGCTCTGTAGGTCCTACCGAGATGGTTGGTCCTTAGGGAAGAGAATGTTATTGTCTATGTAATAACAGGTTCTTCCTCATAGGAGACAGCTGGTTCTGTGGGGTGGCGCCTACATCGGAGTTTAGAGTTCCAGGGGGAAACACATCTGGCTTGAGCTCAGGCAGATCTAGCTTACATGATGGTTCTGCCACGTGGGACATTGGCCTGAGCGTGATTATTAGTGAGATTGTAGGAAACACATTAAATGTGTTTTCTCCATGGTCCCCCTTTCCCAAATTGAGGGAGAGGCAGGAAAGAAGACACTCCCCTCAGCTGGAGGGGCTACTGGTGATCATTTACTTGTTCATCAGCAAGACCCCAGGGGCATCTTCCCCAAATGTCTGAGCCATTGACTCAAATGGACACAGTTGGGCTCTGCTGCCACCACCCTCTCCTGCTGCTGTCCCCTTTCTCTGGGAGCAGAGTTGGGTCCTCTGCCTCTTGATGTAACTATGGAAGCTGCTTGCATCCTGTCTTCCCTTCCCTGCCCCGTAGGACCCAGGTCTCTCGATGGGCCCCTTGTTCCCAGGGAAGCTGTCCCATGAGACGCTCTTTTCTCATGCATTCCTCCTCCAGGGCTGTCCTTCTTCCCCAAGAGAACACGAGGCAAGGGCGACGCCCAGCTACAAGGGATTGAGCTCCAGTGTTAAGCACCATCTGTACCTCACAGAGGAAAGAACTGGGGTCCCATGGGGGTGCTTCCTAGCAGAGCATGAGCTTTGGAGTTGGACAAAACCTGGGTTCCGATTCAGACCCCCCAAAACTGACTTTAGGCAGGTTATAAGACTCAGCCTCCTCTTACACAAAATGGGCACATGAATCCTACCTCCTAGGATAGATGAGAAGACCAGAGAGGGGAAAAAATACGTATGGGATGCATGCCGTAGGTGCACAGCATAAGGTTGGTCCTTCCTTACCAGGAGAGGTCAAGGTTGTAGGAATGGGAAGAAATGGGGGACACAGGCAAAGATGAGGCAGAATTTATTCTCAACGTGGGTAAGTACAAGATTCAGGATGGAGACCACAGAGAGGCAGATCTCTGGGACTTTGAGGGGCACCTCACACTGGGGGCAGGGGCCACACTTTCCCAAGTGCCAGGCCCACTCTGTTCCCCCTGGCGCTGAGGATACAGAGCCCAGGAACTGGGTGAGAGTGGGGTGGGGGTGGGAGGAAGACAGGGTCCTCTCCGGATCGTGTCCTGACCATGTTTCCGACTTCCATAGGAAGGAAGAACAGCTCGGCTATATAGTAATATAATATATAGAGGTGTAGAGAGCTGGCCGCGGCACCTGGGCGGGGCTGAGACTCCCCGAATTATTGCAGGAGGGAGAGGGGGCTCAGTGCTGGTGTCTCCGTGGAACAGCTGTGCTGGCTACTGGGAGGGCTGGGCAGGGGGCGGGGCTGAGCTTGCCCCTCCCTCGGGGCCGGCAGGGGTAACCCGGCATCCTGCCCAGTGGGGTTCCTTGGGCCCCCGCCAGCTTCCCCTGGGATGGGGCTTTCTCACCCTGGGTGCTTCTTATGTGCTTTGAAGACCATTTTTGCATTGTCAGGAGTGAGGAAAAAATATTCTGACATGGTAGAAAAAGATATTTACATACCCTGGTGGGCCGTTAGAGGGAGGGTCAACTCTGAGTGGGGGGCGACTTCCTCCTCTGTGCGGGAGGACGTGGGGAAAAAGCCCCGGGAGGAGGCTCAGCTCTGAAACTTCGCTGCCATGTGACCTTGGACAAGGCACACTCCCTTGGTCTGCCCGGAAGGTGCAGGAGGGGTGGACTTGGGGCTGAAAAACCAGGATGTTATGGTCCTTGTTCCTAGGTGTGGGTCTGGGGGGCAGGCCAGGGCTGAGCAGCGAGGTTGGCAGAGGGACTTGCAAGTGACGAGCCCTAGGCTGTGCAGGGGCATCAGAGACTAGAAGGAAGTTGGTGGCCCCTGGCCCCTGGCCAGGTAGCCAAGTTCAGCTGAGGGCATCTCACGTACCCTGTGTTGATGCCCACACAGAAGGTGGCCAGAGGGGCTGGCCGGGAACCCTGTTTTCCTGTTGAAGCAGTGGTGGGAGCCAGGTGGAGGATGCAGGTGGCCCCCCACCAGCTAGAGGGAGGGCTCAGACCTGAGATAGAGCCGGGGGTGGGCTCACCTGGGCGGAGACAAGGGTGGGCCTGGTGCTGGTGTGGTTTGGAAGTAGCCCCTGGCTCCAGCCTCCAGGCTTGGGGGAGGGGGGTGAGCTTCTCCCCAGTCCCTGTGGGTGCTGAGACCTGGGCCCACAGCTGATGGGCAGTGTCACACCGAGCTCCCTGCTCACGCGTCCTCACGCTGTGACACGCATCCTCATTCATGACATGCCATCCACAGTCACACACACGTGCCCCCAGCATTAATGAATAAGCACACTCACCATAACTGGCACACATCCATGGGGGACCTCATGGGTGGACACGTGTTCACAAGGGCTCCTGTGACCTCGTGAGAACACACCCCTACAGCATGCGAGTGCGTGCACACAGGCACCCTCACGCACACGCGCACACACACAGAGGCAGGTGAGCGACATTGCTGTTGGGCTCAGTGGCATTGAGGCCCCGGCCTCTGGGAAAGAGAAGGCCCTCTGCCCTGGGGGCAGGTGTCCCCTCCCTCCTGGGCACAAAAGGTCCCTTCCCAGGTGGCCTGACCCCAGATAATTCCAGGTCTTGTGGTGGAGTCCTCGGCCTCCCTGGCACCTGAGGGGAAGGCAGCCAATGAGGAGGGACAGAGGCCTGGGATGGCCAACCCTGCGAGTCCTCTGACGGCTGGCATGACCCAGGGCTGGCTTGGTTTGGTCAGAGGTGCCGGTGGGGCCCCTGGGTGCTGGTCAGCTGGGCCCTCATGGTCTGGATGCTGCCCAGGATCTTCTTCTGGTGGCCCATGAGGGTGATGCCCAGGGCACGCACATCCCTGTAAAGGAAGGCGGTGCTGACCTGGGAGTCTGGGAGCTGTGGAGACGGGGACATACCCATCCCTGGAGCTGCCATCCTCAGCGGCTCCACCTCTGGTCTCTGCCCCTGCTCCCGTCCCCAGGGGCCCACCACTTACTGAGCATTCATACGTAGCACCATGCCCAGAGAGGAGTAACCCCCAGCAGCGAAGTGGTCCCGGTAGCGGCCCATACGGATGGAGTCCAGCCAGTCCCCCACGGTGAGGCCCCCGCCGCCACCCCCGCCCCCGCGGAGGTCAAAGCAGCTCCGGGCAAAGGCGGGGGGCGGGCACCTGAGGCACAGGGGCCCTTGGTAAGTGGTCTGCCTGGAGACACTGGCGCCAGCCACTCAGCCTCCATCTAGGCTCGGCAGTGGCAAGGAGGGTCTGAAGGGTTAGACCGCAGGCTTGGAAGTAGAGCTCTGAACGGGGGTCAGAGGCCCAGTCTGGGTCTGGTCCAGGGGTCAGGGCAGAGCCATCCCAAGGCCTGGACTAAGTCTGGGCCTGGTCTAGGGCAAGCGGGGAGGGCAGCTGGGGTGGGCGGGGCTGGGGTGGGCGGGGCTGGGGTGGGCGCCAGGCACCTGTTGACAGTGGCCATGGCCCTGAGACTCTCAGGGCTGCGGATCAGCGTGTCCAGGACGCTGACGATCTGGGAGAAGCGAGGCCGCTGGGCCCGGTCCTTGTGCCAGCAGTCAAGCATGAGCTGGTGCAGGGCGCGGGGGCAGCCCATGGGCGCGGGCAGGCGGTACCCCTCCTCCACGGAGCTGATGACCTGTGGGGGGAACATGGCGATGGGCTGGAGCGGCCCTTCCCTCCGAGGCCCCGGCCACCTCTGCCCAGCCAGGCTCCGGCACTCACGTCCCGGTTGGTCATGTTCCAGTAGGGCCGCTCCCCGTAGGCAAGCACCTCCCACATGACCACCCCAAAACTCCACACGTCGCTGGCCGAGGAGAAGGTCCGGAAGGCGATGGCCTCGGGGGCCGTCCAGCGGATCGGGATCTTCCCTCCCTGCGACGGACACACGAGTGTTGAGAGCTTCTCCCCAGCTCATCAGGGAGCTGAAGGCAGGGGTCTGGGCTGGGAAACTCGAAGGCTGGCTGGAGAGACATGGCCTCCACCTTCCAAGAGCACCTGTTCTGATGGGGGAGACCTGCACATGGAGCTGGTGTGGAGACTGAACAAAAGACAGTGGGTGGAGGGCCTGGCACCCAGGAGATGCTCAGTAAGTATCAGTCAACAGGTTGATGTCTGAACATGTGACGAAGCTCAGAGAACGTGGTCTAGTAATTTTCCAGCTCCCCTGGAGGGTTGTTTTTGGTCACAAAATCCTTTCTCTAAGTGAAACCTTATTTGGAGGCTCAGTGGGCGAGATCCTAAGGGAAGGTCCTGACAGAGGCAGGGGTGGAGGCCCTCCACCCTTAAGGCAGCCCCTTAAAGCACTGCTAGAGAAGCCCAAATCCCCCCAGAACACATTTTGAAAATGCTGGTTTTTAGTCAAACGTTAGAGACAGACGTGGAGTGGAGGCGATTCAGAGAGATGCCAACTCTCCCCAGAAATCCTAGTGAGTGAGTGATGGGGGGACCGGCCCTGGTATCTCCGCAAGCCAGTTAGTGACGGAGCAGAGGTGGGAAAGCTTTGGTACAAACTGAGGTGCACAGAAGAGGTAGGACTCGCCCCAGGTTGAAGGCAACCCTGAAACATCCAACTTCCCTAACGACACGTGGGGGGCTCCATCCCAGGGCCTGCTGGAAAGGGGGTCCGGGCTACGCACTGTGGTGGTGTAGGCGGCGTCGGGGTCATCCTCCAGCACCCGCGAGAGCCCGAAGTCAGACACCTTGCAGACCAGGTTGCCATCGACCAGGACGTTGCGGGCAGCCAGGTCGCGGTGGACATAGCCCAGGTCCGAGAGGTAGCGCATGCCGGCGCCCACTCCTCTGAGCATGCCCACCAGCTGCATGATGGTGAACTGCCCATCGTGAGTCTGCAGGGGGACGTGGCTTGGGCTTCAGGAAGGCTCTTTGCAGTTTACAAAGTGCCTCACTGCTTAGGAAGCATATTGCTGTTTAAGGTTTGTTCTCACGTCTCATTTACACTCAGAGCAACCCTGAGAGGTAGGTAGAGTGGCAGTGACTGGTCATCCACTTTGCAGAAGGAGAAATGGAGGCCCAGAGAGGTTTCGCCCTGTGCCTAAGAGCACCCAGCAGATAAACGGCACGGCGAGGGCTGGGCATCTAGGGATTTCCACCACCACCCGCCATGCCTCCCAGCTGACTGGGGCCCTGGGTCCCCACGGAGGCACCCCTCTTAGCCTGTGTGCAGGACAGGGCAGCAGGATCCGTGCAGCAGAGGGACTTCCACGTGATGGGGGTGCTGAAAGGCAGTTTGATGGGCTGACCCTTAAGACCCCTCCCCACACCTGGCTCGCCCTTCCCCAGGTCTGTTAGGTCCAAGCTCTGGGGAGGAGGGGGTATCTGGAGGTCTCACATTATCTCCCACCACTCAGACTGAACGTCCCTCCCCTGGCCCAGGTGAAAGGAGCGGCGGGGCACGCACCCTTAGGAAGGTGTCCAGAGAGCCGTTCTCCATGTACTCGGTCACGATCATTGCCAGCTGGCCTGGGGAGGGCGCCGGGGAGGAGGTGGCTCTTGGTGGGGGGATCAGGAACATGCCCCCCCGTCCCCGCTATGAGCTGCCAGGAGCTGGGCCAGCACCCAGGGCCCCAGGGAACGTAGGGTTTCCACTGGGGTTCCAGGCTCTGGGCCCCCTTCCATGCCAAGTCATCTGGGGACCTGAGCCAGGGGGATGGGGCAGGGCAGGGTGGTCTGGGGATGCACCTAGAGCCCTGACCGCAGCAGGAGGGGCCCTGCAGGGTGAGGCTGCTGTCGCCTGGCACCTACCACGGGTGACGACACCTTCAAGGCGGATGATATTGGGGTGGTCAAACTGACCCATGATGGATGCCTCACTCAGAAAGTCCCGCCGCTGTCTCTCCGTGTAGCCGGCTTTGAGGGCCTTGATGGCCACGGGCATGTCCCGCTGTCCCGGCACCTGCAGATGCCCGTAGCAGACTTCCCCGGACTCTCCTGTGAACCCAGGTGGGGCAGGCAGGGGGTGGGCGGTGGGACCTTCCTCCCCTCACCCCAGACTCTGCACTCTCCCAGCCCCACACACCCGAGTGTCTGGCCATGCCGGGCATCTTGGTTCCCCCGTCCCTCTGCACTGGGTGTCCCTCCCCTGGGCACCCCCTGTGATGTCCCCACACTCACAATCCCTGAAGCTCACCGGAGCCAATGATCTTCTCAACGTGGATTCTAGAGGCCTCGATCTCGCGGGTGAAACCGCGGCCCACCCGGCCCGGCTCCTCGTAGGTGTGGGGTTCTGCATAGAACTGGGGCTCTGGGATCTTCCCCGGAGGGTGGTGCAGGGGCAGGAAGACGGGTGGAGGCGCTGAGGGGCCAGGAGAGAAGGGCCATCGGTGGGCTCCATGAGGACATTCTCTCCCAGCATTCCCTGGGCCTGGGACGGGACTGGTGGTGGGGTGAGAAGTGTCTCCGGGAATCCCAGGATGTGGTGGCAAACAGGTGCCCAATAAGTGCTTGCCAAGTGTAAGCATGGTCTCTGTGGAGTAGATCTGAGCTCTCTAGGGGACTTTGGGATTTCTCGTGAGTTGTGAGCCTGTCTGTCATTTTTCTGGGGTTACTTTTAGGGTCCTTAAGACCTTTCTCAATTGTCCTAGGGTAGGAATGTGACCAAAAAAGGTCACATCACAGTGCCAACTCAGACTGATGGAAAGCGGGTCTCTAGAAGACTGTGTTAAGAAGGATTCTGAGACCGCATTCAGGCTCCATGGGAATCAGTACCATGATTGATTCTGCCGTGGGCAAAGAAGTGGGGCATTGAGGTAGGCACCCCTATATTTGCCCTGTTTTCTGAGGTTTCTGCAGGGTCCTGAAAAAGTTCTTTGTAGTAGGGGTTCTTATCCAAGAGTATATGACCCCCCAAAGGTGTATGTGAAATTGTGCATGAATGCCAATATCTGTGCATTTCCCTGGGGAGAGAGAGGGTCTGTAGCATCCTCTTCAGACCCAGGCAAGTTGCACAGCACTGCACCTCTGGGGTTTCAGGTCTCTGTGACAGCCTGCTGTCTCTCTCTGGGGCTCTAGTCTTTTCTGTGGGCGCCTTTCCCCTTCCCACCTGCGCCACCCCCAGACCAGCACTGGGTCCTACTGTGACCTCCGCTTTTGCATTCAGATCCCTGGGCCCTGCACTCACCCTGCCCGTTCTGATACTGCATCTTCTCCTCGTCCGAGTGCTGGAAGGCCTTGCTGTAGCCGCAGTGCCTGTGGAGGGTGGACTGTCCCTGGTTTCAGGCCTGACCCCGTTCAGGGACACGTCCAAACTCCTCCCTTCTACCCCCCTTCCCCTTTCAGGTCAGTTTCTGCCACCCCAGTCCCTGCCCCTGCAGGGGGGCAGTCCCAACCTCAGGCTCTCAACCCAGCTGAACTGTGACATTTATAAACACCATATAATTTACAAAATCAAGTCCACTTGGCCCTCACAGCAAAGTCTATGGCATTATTAGCTCAATTTTACACGAAAGCACCCCTGGTAGAGGGGCTGAGAGATGAGGCTTCTGATGCCAACGCCGCCATGTGACCTTGGCAAGCTCCTTCCCTTCCCTGGATCTCAGTTTCTCCATCTATGGACGATCTTTCCAATTCTCGCTGAGTGGGACCCTAAGCCCGCACCACCTCCCTCTGGAACAGAGTGGGAGGGGGAGAGTAACTAAGGGCACGGTCTTTAATTTTAACAGACCTGGGTCCTGTCCCAGTTCTGACACCTACTTAGTTGGTGGGCTCGTTTAAGGTTCTGTGTGTCTGAAACACATCCGAGTGGAGATGGGAGTGGGCAGCTGGACCTCAGGAGGAAGGCCTGTGCTGGTGGCACACTTGGGGAATGTCAGCGTGAAGGTAGAATTCAAAGCCGTGGGCCCTGATAAGGTTACTCAGGAGAGCTGGA
The DNA here is from genome assembly GCF_008692025.1 of Phocoena sinus. NCBI lineage: Eukaryota > Metazoa > Chordata > Mammalia > Artiodactyla > Phocoenidae > Phocoena > Phocoena sinus. Next base: position 17,623,294 of record NC_045763.1, on the reverse strand, counting down.
GCTGGGTAAGTAGGAAAGAGGAAAGGGTCCCAGGCCAGCCTGGGGCCCTCCTGCTTTCAGGAAGTTGTGCAGAGAAGGGGCTGGAGGAGATGGAAGACAGGCCAGACAGGTGGATGGAAAGTGGGGGGTGAGCCGGACATGGAAGGCAAGAGAAAAGCGTCCCAAGAAGGAGGAAGGAAGAACAGGTATATCTGTCAGTGAGCCCAGGCACAGGGGATCACTGGCTCAGCAGGGCTGGGGACAGGCAGGAGACACAGTGCTCCAGGGGAGGGGGGTGGGGTGGCCGGGGGCCAGGACCACCCACCTCTTCTTGCAGATGACCAGGAGAAGAAGCAGGACCAGGCCAGTGATGAGTGTCAGGCAGATCCAGACGATGGTCCGGGTGTCGTAGCGGGGACCTGTGGGGGGAAAGCAGGCTGGGGGGCCAGCCACTCAGCCCTGGCCTCAGGGCCAGAGGTCTGGTGGCCTTCTCGGGGCCCGGCGGCAGCCTCCTTGGCTGTGAGCCAGCCCAGAGCTGGGGAGCAGGCCGCACCCTCCTCTGCCCCACCCTCCCCTCTACAAGTCTCCCCTTCAATATCCTGCTTTGCAACCTGGTGCCACCACTTCCTGGGACTGTGTAACCTGGGCAGAGTCACTAGACTTCTCTGAGCCTTAGCTTTCTCACCTGTAGCATGAGTCCAGAAATGCCTGTCCTGCCCGTTACTGTAACAGTGACAAAGCTGAATATACTGAGAGCTGCACAGTCAGTAACCCCCATCCCTTCCAGGGATAAGCCAGTATTATCGTTAGTTGTCAGATGAGAAAACCGAGGCCCAGAGAACTCAAGGAACTTACTCAAGGACACACAGCAAATGGGATGGAGCCGGGCAGGATTCCTACCTGGGCGGTCTCATCATGGTATCAGACCTAAGAGCACTTGAGACACACAAGTGCCAAGGGGGTGCCAGGTTGAGGAAGGTCATCAACTCAGCCTTGAACCATCTGTCTTAGCACTGCCCCCCTGGAGGGTGCTGAGTATAGGAGAAGACCCCAACGGGCTGGAGATGGGGGCAGGGGGTTCCCAAGCTTGAATGTGCCTCAGAATCACCCTGAAGGTATGATCAAACCAAAATTTCTGGGCCCCCAGCGCCAGGGTTTCTGCTTCCAAAGGTCTGGGGTGGGGCCTGAGAATCAGCATTTCTGATAGCTCCCAGGGGCTGCAGCTGCTGCTGGTCCTGGACTACACTGTGGGAACCGCTGTTCTGGAGGCGGGGGGTGCAGGGCAGGATGATACTGGGGAAGGGCACAGAGTTTGTCCCCAAGCTGACCAGGTTCAAGTCTTGCTCTGCTGGGTAACCTTGGGCAAATCGCTTTACTGCTCTGACCCTCATTTTCCTCACCTGTAAAATGGGGATGTGGATATTGCCAACTCACTAGAGGGTCTCTGGGACGATTATAAGGTAGTCCTGCTAGCAAAGGGCACCATGATGCCTGCAAGTCACGCTGATGCTCGGGGAAAGCCTGCATTTGATGGGCTGTTACGAGCTCTGTCACCTCGGGCGTGTAACTTTCCTTCTCTGAGCCTGTCTTTTCACCTGTCAAAATGCTGACTTGGCCCACGCACCAGCTCAGCATGCACTCGTTCCCCTCCTCTGACCACCGTGACCCTGGCCCTGGCCCTGGCGCCTGGCCCAGCTCCCTCGCCCTCCCCCCTCCCTGCACTCACGGGGTTTCCCGGTCTCCACCTCCATGGCCTGGCTGAAGCGGCCGCAGCCAGCCGAGGTGCGGGCTCGGACCTGGAACACGTAGCGGGTGCCCGGCTTGAGGCCCGAGACGGTGGCCCTGGTGGTGACAGCTTTGAGGGTGGAGTAGCTCTGCATCTCCTTGTCCTGCCCGTGGGAGGGGTGGTCAGCCAAGGGTCCCTGGCCTGGTGGCCTCCCTCTTTCTCCCTTCCCCGTGGGTACCTTCTCGTAGTACTTGATCTCGTACTCCAGGATGATGCCATTGGGCTGCTCTGGCTCCTGCCACAGCAGCGAGACGCTGGTCTGCCCCGCCCGCTCCTGGCGGATCACCACCACCTGGGACGGGGCTGGGGCAGGGGGAGGGAAGGGAGCTCGGTCAGGTCAGATGGGTGGATGGGTGATGATGGGGAAGGGCCTCTGTCTGCCCCTTCCTCAGGCCCCACCCAGGGATGCTGGCTTGGGCCACACTCACCTTGCTAACTGTCCTGCCACCGCCCCAGGAGAGCCAGTACCCTCTGCTCCTCCTGGCAAATCATTGGCTGCCACCCTGGTCAGTTATCTGGGGTTGGCACAGCCTGGCTCCCAACTGGGATGCCGGGGTTTGCTCGACCCAGATGAGGCCTGACCCCGCAACTTCCACTGTCCCCTCCTCCTCTCTGGCCAAGCCCATCCACTGGAAGCATGCTGGACCCCCGCCAGCCCCATCAAGCAGCCGCACTTGTCGACCCTGAGGCCCCATCACCTGATGTCTCTGTCTCCGCGTCACCCACCCCCGCCCGGGGCCTGATGTGGAGCATGCTCTCAGGAGCACTGAGGAGGGAGGAAGAAAAGGAGAAGGGAGGGGAAGAATCAAGGGAACCAATGCCCTCACTGCCTGGGTTTGGAGGGACATGAGCTGAGCCTGAGGCCCATGTGAGCTCAAGTATTCTCGAAGTCACACTAGGTCACCCTTTCACCCCCTTGCTCATTCCGTCCCCCACCCATTCCCTCCCCGACTCCTGTGCTCAGTGCAATCACCCCTGAGGTGAGTCTCTTGGGAAGGGTCGGATGTCGACCCAGCCACAGCCAAACCGAAGGGACTGCCCTCAGAGTTGCAACCCCGTCCTCCCTGACCCCTCCAGCTGCAGCCCTCCCCTCAGCTCACCCGAGTTCCGACTCTGCCCTACTCCTCCTGTGCCCCCGACCTGCCCCATGTGGCCAGCTCTGGCCTCATAACTGGGCATCTCATCTCTCTGGCACACGTGGGAGCTCCCCGAGGCAGGGATTGCACATAGTAGATGCCCAATAAATGTTGCTGGATGACGCTGACATGAAAAATTAAGAAGCAACTCCACAGTTAAGTTG